>NC_052314.1:43324996-43636662 GCF_016432855.1 Salvelinus namaycush | reverse complement strand
TATGTAAACATTGATAAACATATTCGCCTCAATTCGTCTGGGCATGGATTCTACACGGTGTCAAAAGCGTTCCACTGGGATGCTGGCCCATGTGGACTCCAATGCTTTTCACAGTTGTGCCAAGTTGGCTGGATGTCCTTTGGGTGGTGGACCCTTCTTGACATAAACCAGTGTGCCAGGCACCTACTACCATATCCGTTCAAATGCACTTTAATATTTTGCCTTGCCCATTCACCCTCTTAATGGCACACATACACAATCCCATGTCTCAATTGTCTCAAAGCTTAAAAATCCTTCTTTAACCTGTCTCCTCCCCTTCATCTACACTGATTGAAGTGGATATAATAAGTGACATCCATAAGGGATCATAGCTTTCACCTTCATTCACCTGGTCAGTCTATGTCATGGAGTGAGCAGGTGTCTTTAATGTTTTTTAAACTTAGGGTGGGTTGCACCAACATGGATTAACTCTTAAACTGGGTTAAATAAAGGTTTATCTATTAATCTTGGGGCACCAAATTTTAAACCTAGTTTTAAATTAATCCTAGATACATTAAATCCTTCTTCTAATCCAAGTTTAGTTTTCACTTTAATTTTAAGCCTGTTGCTCAATTAATAAAAAAATAAATATACATTTAGATTGGAGATTAATGCTAAACTTGAGGTGGTTTACCTGAGAAAATGGCATATCTACTGTGGAGACCAAAACAAGTTCCTCAGAGAATAGTTAGACAGGCTGAATTCTGTTGAGTTTTATGATAATTAACTCATCATTAACAGGCTAGTTACGTGCCCATTTTGTACAACAATTGAATTGGGGCTTATGATATGCCCAGCCTTGGTACGAATGATGATGTTATGCAACATGCTGTAACGGGCCTGATAACGGTAACATTGTAGAACACCATCCCAACCCGTGAAGCACGGGGGTGGCAGCATCATGTTGTGGAGGTGCTTTGCCTCAGAAGGGACTGGTGCACTTCACAAAATAGATGGCATCATGAGGCAGGAAAATTATGTGGATATATTGAAGCAACATCTCAAGACATCAGTCAGGAAGTTAAAGCTTGGTCGCAAATGGGTCTTCCAAATGGACAATGACCCCAAGTATACTTCCAAAGTTGTGGCAAAATGGCTTAAGGACAACAAAGTCAAGGTATTGGAGTGACCATCAGAAAGCCCTGACCTCAATCCTATAGAAAATTTGTGGACAGAACTGAAAAAAATTGTGTGAGCAAGGAGGCCTACAAACCTACATCTTAGTGTATGTAAACTTCTGACCCACTGGAATTGTGATACAGTGAATTACAAGTGAAATAATCTGTCTGTAAACAATTATTGTCCTAACCAATTTGCCAAAACTATAGTTTGTTAACAAGACATTTGTGGAGTGGTTGAAAAACGAGTTTTAATGACTCCAACCTAAGAGTATGTAAACTTCCGACTTCAACTGTACGCTTCCATTAATTTGTTCAACTGGTACCAGCGGACCTTCAGACGAGTCTTGTGAGGCCTGTGGGCGTGCTAGAGGAAAAACAACCGACATGTACGTGTTCTTGAGATTCTCACCTTTCCACAGAGGGGTCATAGTGTGTAGCCCAAACTGTTCAGATGCTACAGAAAGAAGTTGGCAGATCGGCTGTACCGAATTCTGATGAGTCCCAAGACGCTGGTGGGGATCGTAGAGTAAAACAGAGAACACCATCGTGTTCGTGAAAGTCTCATCTTTGTAGGCCAAACCGGACGCTACAGATGATTTTGTGAGAAGAGCGATTTTTGGGATGTCTCATGGTCTGACAAACACCCCTCTAGCTCTGTCACGTTTCACAGCAGATGTGGAAGTGTTACATAGGCGGATGCGGTGGATTGAGACTGCAAAAAAACGGATATATCTATCTTAAACTGACATATCTTTATGGTGATGTTTTTATTATGCTAATTAGATTCCCGTGGGGCGTGAACATCGACCTTAGGGTTTTTTAAACCTAACCCTAGCCTCAACCACAGTGCTAACCTTTATGCATAACCCTAACCTTAAATTTCAACCAAAAAGCGGAAAACATCATCATTATCATGAATTTCTACGATATAGACCGTTATACTTTGTGGCTGTGGTAACTAGTGGAAACCTTAACTCCTTAACTGTGTGTTTCCTGTTCCTGTGTGTCTACAAGCTCTCTCTCCAGGATGTCCTTAGGCCCGCCTCCGACCTCGCACTGTGTGGGTTCCCCGTTGCCCAGGTGACCGCGCACCACTGGGCCAAGTGGGTCCGTACCATGAGGGCTGCAGGGAGGGAGCTGGGAAGAGACTTCCTGATTAAGAACGATGCGCCCAAACATGGACAGGTGTTCTCCAACCCTCATCTGGCCCAAACTTTCCAGGTAACCCTGTCCTTGACTGAGAGGAGAATCAGTGATGCGCAACATTTCTCAGAGAGGAGTGTCTGTGTGTGCATTTCTCACTACCGGGGCAGGCTCAACTCTACTGTGTATAGTATTGATCTCTGGTGTCATGCCTGACAGGTTTGTTCCTTTCACCCGTGAGTCCCTGAGTCACTAGTCTGGTTTTAATTGAGTAAGAGGGTAGACTCCGCCCCAAAATCTGTATACGCGAAAATAAGCGTTAAGCAGACCATGTGAGGAGTTTTTGTATGGGGGGCAATGAAAGCGTGTCGAGGCTTATTTGATCTAATAGAAGTTTCATAATGCTTAGGACTTAAGTTGTTACGAATGTACTGATATAAGTGTAATGCAATTGACATTCCGGAAAGTTTGAGAAAAACGATTTTATATCGGAGTTGTGCCTGTTGTTCACAGGCGTATCTGCCCTCATTGGCTAGAAAGTTCCCAACAGATCTCGCCTTCTCCCGCCTGCCTATCGCCTTTGCGGACATGTATTTCTATTGTTAGAGGGGCCAGTCAACCATCTTTTCTATATAATACATCTTTGATAAAACCAATAGCTCGTCTACTCATGATGATGTATTGCCTGTTTGTTTTTTGCTTTTGAAGCACTTGAAATGTACTTCTGTTATGAAAAGCGCTATAGAAGTTGAATACATTCATATTAGTATTTATTACTGAGTGATGCCATGGATAACATGGATACCATCAGGCCATCATCCATTCATAATCACATTCAGTTGATTATTCTTTTCTGTTCATTGATTCTTTTCAGTTCATATCATCTGACCCACAACTTCTTCCACGGGAATGGCGTGTGTTCAATGTCAAACTGTTTGTGGTGACACATTCCTTTGTTGGCGAGGAAACACATCACCTATTATTGACGGCGTCTGTTATCAGTCCTGTACACTAAGGAGCCCCTAGCCCAGTCCTTCTCAAATAGTGGGGCGCGCCCCCCTGGGGGGGGCTCAGAGCGATGCCAGGGGGGGCGCGTGTGACCCCGGGGAACATGCTTTTTTTTGCCGCAGGGAGTAGGTGCAGATAACAAACCCTTAAGGAACACCAAAAATATTTAACAGGGATGATAAGAAAGGCGGAGAGAGACGGAGATAATGAGACAAACGTAAGTCTCCCGAAAGCTAAGACGAGGAAATATGACGACGCGTATGTAGCGCTTGGCTTCACTGTGACTACGGTGGGAGAGGAGAAAAGACCGGTATGTTTACTGTGTCTAAAAATGTTGGCAGCATGAAGCCAAATAAATGAAGGCGTCACTTAAAGACATTACACCCCAATCACGCTGATAAGCCGCTTGAGTTTTTTCAGCGAAAACGTGCCGAATATTACCAACAATCGTCCCGCTTTGCAAAACGTTCTCATTGTAGCCATTAATCCTGACTTCCTCATTTTGATAAAAAAAATCAGCACAAATTGTTTTATTCATTTTTGTTTTATAAGTTAAAGTGTTTCATATATTGTGCTCCTGAGTTAATGTTGCTGATCAATTTGAATGTATTATTATTTATTGATTATATTTAATTTAATTTTTCAGTATCTAATGGTCAAAAAATGTTTACAGTTTAAATAAGGCTTGAATTTTTTTTTTTTTCAGGCAAAGTGATGCACTTTAAGTCTTTTCTGTTACAGACTAAAAAACAATGTTAATAAAGTTATTCTTTGTTGTAAGTTGATCTATATTTCTTTCTTTTTTTGTTTTCTTTAATGTTAATAAGGATACAATGTTATGCAGAGGTGTACATATAACAATTTTATAGACAAATGATACTATTTACAGTAGCGGCGGAGAGTTGGGGGCGGCGCGAAATGTTTACTTCTTCCTAGGGGGGGCGTAACAGAAAATAATTGAGAAGCACTGCCCTAGCCTAAGTGGGCTGACATGTCACGTGTACACAGAAACTCCTTTCTGACTCACATTGCGCTCACTGGAATATCAGATGAGTAGTTTTGTTATCGTGTCACTCCCAAATATGCATGTAAATATTTCCCAGTCATTGATTGATTCATTGATTGATTGATTGACATCTCCGATCAGGAGCTGGGCCAGCACGGTAAAGTAGGGTTCTATGAAGGCAGAGTGGCAAAGTCGATTGTTGATGTCATCATTCGGAACGGAGGAGTGATGAGTCTGGAGGACCTACGTGACCATGACAGCGAGGAGATCAGACCCATCCACACTGACTACAGGGTAGGTTCAAGGACACACAACACGCCACAACCAACTAAACAGGAATTTGATACTGTAGGGATGGATCACAGTGACACAATGTTCATGTTGCTATCAATCCCTTACTGTGGTCTCTCTCTCTCTCCCTCTGTCTCTCTCAGGGTGTGAGGCTATGGGAAGTCCCTCCTAACGGTCAAGGCATGGCAGCACTCATGGCCCTCAATATACTGGAGAACTTCCCCATCAAAGGTAGCTACATCTTAACCTTCAGTCTCCCCAACGAAGGACAACCCCAGCTACGTATTCATTGTGGGGAAGAGCATAGATATATAAACTCCACTGAGACAGTGAGTACATTTACATGAACACTAATAATTTGATCTTAAACCGATTATGGTAGCAGGCAGAGTATGCCATTAGTCATATAAACACCTTACTCTGCTTATCTTAATTGAAGTAAGCATACGCCAATTAAAACCCCTGGTTTTCTGGGAAATCTTTCGAGTTATGAGGACGACCCTGGGTCTGCTCCAGAATCGGAGTTGACAAACACTGGCCTGTTCAATGCAACCCACTGACTGATTCTCTTTGTGTGTATCTGTGCTCTGCAGAGATGGGTCATAACAGTGCACGTTACCTCCATGTGTTGGCTGAGGCCCTGAAGCTGAGCCTGGCTGATACAGTCCATTACTGTGCTGACCCGGATCATGTTAAAGTCCCTCTGGAGAGTCTACTGTCTAAAGACTACAGCCTGCAGCTCTCACACACCATACAAATGGACAGGTAAGACCACAAAGGTGTGTGTGTGTGTGCGTGTGCGTGCGCTTGTTATGAGTGAGCAAGTGAGAGAAAAATAATTAGAAGGAGAGAGTTAGTAAGTGCAAGAGAGAGAGAGAGAATGTCTCGACCCATGACAGGATCAGGGCTTTGAGTGAATGACACCTTTTTTGTTTTCAAGGACCAGAGAGAAATGTTCTCTTGTTGCTGGGTCGTTCTTGAATTGCGGTGGCATTTGGGCATGGCATTTAGGAAAAAATGTAATCTATTTTGTATTTATTTTAATGTATTTGGGTACATCTTCCCATTCTAAATCAACTAATATGGCAGCTTAATGACTTTAAATACTTTTTACCATTAGGATAACATTGTGCCACCAGTAGGAGTAGTAACACCAATGATGGTAACACTAATGAGACATTTTAGGTTATTGAAGATTTTCTTAAATGGAGGCCACAGATGCTCAAATCTAAGGTTTGAGCCTTTAAAAATAATTTACTGCAGTGATATGATTATTACTTTTGCTCACAATGTTATTTCCCTTCATTTAAATTGAGTAACACTGGACTCAGACACCAAATTATTAATGGAATCCTCAAAATTATGACATACTAAAAGGGTGTGATTAGCTAATAATTGTATGTAACAACAGTGACATAAAACTGAGGGACAGACATTATACTAGTAAAAACAATAGGTATTTTAATAGATAATTGATCTATACAATATATTGTTATAGTGTTTTAGTTACTCAGCTCCATGTTCTTGGATTTATCTCCAGACCAACTTGAAACTCCAGGATCTTGTTTCCTTGGAGGAGTTTGGTTGACTCACATGTTACTGAAGAATGTGATCGTCAAATCAAATCAAAGTTTATTTGTGATGTGCGCCGACTACAGCAGGTGTAGACCTTACAGTGAAGTGCTTACTTACAGGCTCTAACCAATAGTGCAAAAAAGTTATTAGGTGAACAATAGGTAGGTAAAGAAATAAAACAACAGTAAAAAGACAGGCTCGATACAGTAGCGAGGCTACATACAGACACCGGTTAGTCAGGCTGATTGAGGTAGTATGTGCATGAATGTATAGTTAAAGTGACTATGCATATATGATAAACACAGAGTAGCAGCAGCGTAAAAAGAGGGGTTGGGGGGGCACACAATGCAAATTGTCCGGGTAGCCATTTGATTACCTGTTCAGGAGTCTTATGGCTTGGGGGTAAAAACTGTTGAGAAGTCTTTTTGTCCTAGACTTGGCACTCCGGTACCGCTTGCCATGCGGTAGTAGAGAGAACAGTCTATGACTGGGGTGGCTGGGGTCTTTGACAATTTTTAGGGCCTTCCTCTGACACCGCCTATGTGTAGAGGTCCTGGATGGCAGCTTAGCCCCAGTAAAGTACTGGGCCGTACGCAATACCGTGTAACCACGCCAGCCCAGGATCTCCACATCTGGCTTCTTCACCTGCGGGATCGTCTGAGACCAGTCACTCAGACAGCTGATGAAACTGAGGAGTATTTCTGTCTGTAATAAAGGCCTTTTGTGGGGAAAAACTCATTGTGATTTGCTGGGCTTGGCTCCCCGGTGGGTGGGCCTATACCCTCCCAGGCCCACCCGTTGCTGCGCCCCAGTCATGTGCAATCCATAGATTAGGGCCTCATTTATTTATTTAAATTGACTTTGAGTTCCTTATATTAACTGCAATCCTGTAAAATCTTTATATTTTTGTTCAGTAGGGGCAGGGGAACATAGATAGTAATATGTTTTCACAACAAAACATATTTCAATAAACAGTTGACAGCCTCTCTCTGTGTGCTTGAGAAAGGAATGAAGGAGAGAGAGGAGGAGATGGAAATGCACTATGGTGAGATATTCTGTAGTTAAAGTTAATGTGTCAGCCTATTAATTATGAAAATATTGAAAATATGCTATTACTAGGCTATTCAAATACAAATTCACTATAATTGTAGGCTAACTCTGAATTAGTTTAATTTTGGAGTATAGGCAAGACCAATTATGTACCAAAGACAGTTTAAATAAATTATTTTTTCCCCCTTTTTTTCTGCCATGCATAATATGCGGTAGGCTATGTATTGTATAATGGCACAATCATTATTTTAATTAAAGTTTATGTGACTGAGAGGCTCAAATTCGTCTTATGTCGCAAAATTTGAAATTGTGTTTTTTACATTGGATAAAAGTAGAGACTCAGAGCTACAAAATGGTATATCATACACTGCATTTGAGGAACAATGGGAAAGTAATTTTGCTTTGAAAGTTGATAAACTTGTAAACTCACTTTTGAGAAAATGGCCTTTGAATACTATGGTACTACTACTGGAGAGCCCTTCTTTGTCTACACCCATTCAGCATTGTTCACACCCTCTTAAGCTTTAGCACCACCCATTTCTTTAAGGGTTGATCAGAGCGTTCTGTACAAACAACAGCAGTCAAGCACCCCTGTCAAGCACACAGATTCAAAATGGCTATTGATAACAAATGTGTATTTTGTGGTTGTGACCCAGAGACTCTTGACCATTTATTTTGGGACTGTTCTTATGTCAGAAGATTTTGGAGTGAGTTAGAAGATTTTATTTTAAAAGAAACTACTATTAATGTTAATTTGAAAGACTGATTTATTTTGATCCAAATTATATGGACCCTGATTTAACTTTCATTGTTGATTTGTTTATTTTTAAAATAAAGTGGGTGGAGAACAAACCCCTCTTCACATTGTATAAGATAGATTTTAAATATTATTTAGAAATTATCAGTAAGTGTAAAAAGAAAAAGCAATACATACCATAAAACTTTTTGACAACTTAAAAATGTATCTCGATATGTAATACCCATCTGTTAAGTTTATGTAGTCTTGTTTTTGTATTTGTTTTGTTGTTAATAATAATAAAATACAAAAAATACAAAAATAACAATCAAGCAGACAAGCTAACTTGCTAGCTACTTCCAAACACAATGAGAGAACAGCTCACTGAACATTACTCGCCCTTGCAGAGCTAGTTAGACTGTTATGTTATCCACAGCGTTGGTGACTGCAACTGTGCTGTCAGTTTGTAAATTCAGAGCGTTTCGCTCTCCAAGCGTTCAGAGCGCACACTGGACGCTATGGCCGATGAGTAGTGTTGATCCAAACATTTTTACCTCAGAACGGTAGTCAAGCACTCAAGCTAACTGTCTAACATTGGCTAGCTTGCTAGCTACTTCCAGACACGTAATGAGAGAACACCCCACTCTGATCATTTTACTCGCCCTAGCAGAGCTGATTAGGCTGTTTTCATTTCAGAGCGCTGGGGAGTGTAACTGTGCTGCTGGTAACAAATTAATTGCACTTTTCCCCTGATGTTTACCGACACCGGTCATATTCAAATGGTGTTGAGCGTTCGTAAATTCATCAGTTATTCTGCGCTCTGGCACACTCAGACAAGAGTGCTCTGAAATCGGAGTAGATGGTTACGAACGCACCCGAAATGGTTACTTGCATAGTGGGGTCTTTTGTTAAGACCGTTAGATTAATTGACTAATCTAAAAAACATGTAGCTGACATAGGCTAATTGAGTGACTGACATAACAAGAGAAAAACTGCAGATGCACAACCAAATTTTGAAATTGAAACGTTTTTTTAAGACAGCCACCAAATATGCCCACGGTATCAAATACTTATTCAGCATCTATTGATATTGACACCTTTGGAGCGTTCAAGTTCTTGGTATGATGGATTATATTGAAAAAAACGTCAGAGATTGTCTGAAGACATCCTGTTCCATATAAACCCTGTTTGATCTGAGTGAATCAACTTTTGTATTACCGTTTCTATGCGAAAAGCCAATACCTTAGCAATGATTTTGTAATCCACATTCAAGAGTGATCCTGTGCGGAAGAATCCGCATAACAATGGATCCCTATCTTTCTTTTTAAGTAGGGTGATTGTAGCCAAATGTAGTGACTAGTGAAGTACATTTTTCTGTAGAGCTTTTGTGAGCATAAGTAACAAAAGGCTTTAGTAACTTGGGACGAAAGTGTCTATAAAATTAGCAGGAGATTTCCCATTTTGTAGATTACTGATGGCCTACAACAATTCACCTGGGGTAATGTTTCTATCCATATTAATTTTCCGTGGTTCACTTATAATTGGTAAAATGGCCTTATTAAGGAAATTGTCTATATTCTCTTTAGAACTTTTGTTTTCAGATTCATACAGTTTGTGTTAAAATGTTTTAAAGACTGAGTCTATTTCAGAAGAATCCATTAGGGGTTTGAATGCTATGGGTGGTATGTTCCTCTTCCCCGCAAGCATTTTCCCTACACTGAAAGTGCAGGGAATGGCCATGGCCAGTCCCGCTCCTGCCATGGAGAGGGACTGGACACTGTGCCTGGACTGGGCACCGGCACCGAGGAAGGCTCCGGCCATGGAGCTGGGTTGGACGCCGTGCCTGGACTGGGCACCGGCGCAGAGGAAGGCTCCGGCCTTGGAGCGGGACTGGACACCGTGCCTGGACTGGGCATTGGCGCAGAGGAAGGCTCTGGCCATGGAGCGGGACTGGACGCCGTGCCTGGACTGGGCACCGGCGCAGAGGAAGGCTCCTGCCTTGGAGCGGGACTGGACACCTTGCCTGGACTGGGCACCGGCGCAGAGGAAGGCTCCTGCCATGGAGCGGGACTGGACGCCGTGCCTGGACTGGGCACCGGCGCAGAGGAAGGCTCCTGCCATGGAGCAGGACTGGACACCGTGCCTGGACTGGGCATCGGCGCAGGTTGCACCGGACTGATGACATGTTCCTCCGGTCGAGTGCGTGGAGCCGGCACAGGACGTACCGGACTGGGGAGGCGCACTGGAGGCCTGGTGCGTGGAGCCGGCACAGGTGGCACCGGACTGGTGACACGCACTTCAGGGCGAGTGCGAGGAGCAGGCACAGGACGTCCTGGACTGGGGAGGCGCACTGGAGGCCTGATGCGTGGGGCTGGTACAGGTGGCACCGGGCTGGTGACGCGCACCTCAGGGCGAGTGCGAGGAGGAGGCACAGGACGTACTGGACTGTGGAGGCGCACTGGAGGCCTGATGCGTGGGGCCGGTACAGGTGGCACCGGGCTGGTGACACGCACCTCAGGGCGAGTGCGAGGAGGAGGCACAGGACGTACTGGACTGTGGAGGCGCACTGGAGGCCTGATGCGTGGGGCCGGTACAGGTGGCACCGGGCTGGTGACACGCACCTCAGGGCGAGTGCGGGGAGGAGGCACAGGATGTATTGGACTGTGGAGGTGCACTGGAGGTCTAGAGCGTAGAGCTGGCACAACGCGTCCTGGACCAATGACCACCTTCGCACGGCAAGCGCGGGGAGCTGGCACAGGACGCACTGGGCTGTGAAGGCGCACTGGGGACACAGTGCGGAACAGGTGGGGAAAGGCTTTCCACACCAACAACAGGTGGGGAAAGGCTGCCTAAATATGATCCCCAATCAGAGACAACGATAGACAGCTGCCTCTAATTGGGAACCATACCAGGCCAACATAGAATACGAAAAACTAGAATGCCCATCCTAATCACACCCTGACCGAACCAAATAGAGAAATAAAAAGGCTCTCTAAGGTCAGGGCGTGACACATTTATATAGGAGTGGTTAAAACATGCTAATTATGATCCTCTGGTATGCCATCCAGCCCTGGAGCTTTCCCAGACTTAAAGGCTTTAATTGCATCAAGAAGTTCCTCCTCTGTAATTTGGCCTTCACATGAGTCTTTCTGTACAGATGTTAGTTTTACATTATTAATAGGAAAAAATCCATACAATTAGCTTCGGTTATTGGAGATGGAGGAGACTGAAACGAAAACATATGCTTAAAGTACTTTAATTCCAATTTCAAAATATTGTTTGGTGAATCATGAGTGACTCCGTCATTTGTAACAAGTTTCAGTACATTTTTGAAGAATGTTGAAGGCTGAAAAATATTTTGGTGCATTTTTCCCCATATGCCATCCAGTTCGCATTATTTTTATAATATAAACTCAGCAAAAAAAGACATTTCCCTTTTTCAGGACCCTATCTTTCAAAGATAATTCGTAAAAATCCAAACAACTTCACAGATCTTCATTGTAAAGGGTTTAAACACTGTTTACCATGCTTGTTCAATGAACCATAAACAATTAATGAACATGCACGTGTGGAACGGTCGTTAAGACACTAACAGCATACAGACGGTAGGCAATTAAGGTCACAGTTATGACAACTTAGGACACTAAAGAGGCCTTTCTACTGACTCTGAAAAACACAAAAAGAAAGTTGCCCAGGGTCCTTGCTCATCTGCGTGAACGTGCCTTAGGCATGCTGCAAGGAGGCATGAGGACTACAGATGTGGCCAGGGCAATAAATTGCAATGTCCGTACTGTGAGACCCCTAAGACAGCGCTACAGGGAGATAGGATGGAGAGCTGATCGTCCTCACAGTGGCAGACCATGTGTAACAACACCTGCACAGGATCACTACATCCAAACATCACACCTGCGGGACAGGTACAGGATGGCAACAACAACTGCCCGAGTTACACCAGGAATGCACAATCCCTCCATCAGTGCTCAGACTGTCCGCAATAGGCTGGACTGAGGGCTTGTAGGCCTGTTACAAGGCAGGTACTCACCAGACATCACCGGCAACAGCGTTGCCAATGGGCACAGACCCACCGTCGCTGGACCATACAGGACTGGCAGAAAGTGCTTTTCACTGACGAGTCACAGTTTTGTCTCACCAGGGGTGATGGTCAGATTCGCGTTTATTGCCGAAGGAATGAGCGTTACACCGAGACCTGTACTCTGGAGCGGGATCAATTTGGCAATCTCAACACTGTGCGTTACAGGGAAGACATCCTCCTCCCTCATGTGGTACCCTTCCTGCAGGCTCATCCTGACATGACCCTCCATTATGACAGTGCCACCAGCCATACTGCTCGTTCTGTGCGTGATTTCCTGCAAGACAGGAATGTCAGTGTTCTGCCATGGCCAGCAAAGAGCCCGGATCTCAATCCCATTGAGCACGTCTGGGACCTGTTTGATCGGAGGGTGAGGACTAGGGCCATTCCCCCCAGAAATGTCCGGGAACTTGCAGGTCCCTTGGTGGAAGAGTGGGGTAACATCTCACAGCAAGAACTGGCACATCTGGTGCAGTCCATGAGGAGGAGATGCACTGCAATACTTAATGCAGCTGGTGGCCACACCAGATACCGACTGTTACTTTTGATCTTGACCCCCCCCCCCCCCCTTTGTTCAGGGACACATTATTCAATTTATGTTAGTCACATGTCTGTGGAACTTGTTCAGTTTATGTCTCAGTTGTTGAATCTTGTTATGTTCATACAAATATTTACAAATATTAAGTTTGCTGAAAATAAACGCATTTGACAGTGAGAGGACGTTTCTTTTTTTGCCTAGTTTATTTTACTGGATCTTTCTTGAATAAGTTCCTCCATTTCTTTTTGTTTTTCCTCTGACGTATTCTGAGCCTCTATGGTACAGTTTTTATTGCTATCGATCTGTACTGTTAGTCTCTCTATTTCCTCTCTTAATATGGACTATTTTGACCTAAATTGGTTTTGTTTTATAGATTAGTACTGAATTGCATGCCCTCTAAAGGCACATTTAAGAGTGTCCCATACAATAAGGGGATCTGCTGTACCTATGTTATGTCGGAAAAAGTCAGTTATAAATTATTCTGTCCTAGTTAAAAACAAATTATCATCCAGTAGGCTTTGATAAAATTTCCAATATCCTCGCCCACGTGGAAATTCTGTAAGAGTAATATATATGCCAATTATGTGATGGCATTCTGTCCCCTATCAACACTTTTTAAACTTTTGGTGCCAGAGAGAATGACATAAGAAAGTAATCAAGACGACTGGCTTGATTAAGCCTCTGCCATGTATATCTCACTAGGTCAGGGTATTTAAGCCTCCAAATATCGACTAATTCCAATATATTCATGACATTCATGATTTCCTTAATTGCCTGAGGGTGATAGTTTGTAGTGTGATTTCCTTTACGGTCCATAGAGGTATTTAAAACCGTATTATAATCTCCCACCATAATAATAGAGTTTTGTGTTGCTCGTATGGTTGATAAATTTTTATATTTTCAAAGAAGCATGGATCATAATTATTTGGACCGTATAGGTTACTAATTAAAATAAAAATTACTGTTAATTAATATCATCACCCCTTTTGAATTTCTTTGCCCATGGTAGAAATATATTTCGCCCCCCAGTCCTTTTTCCACAAAACTTCATCTAAAATTGTTGAATGAGTTTCCTGTGAACAATAGATATTATATTCCTTCTCTTTTAGCCAGGTAATTACTGATCGTCTTTCTTATTATCTGCTAAGCCATTACAATTTTAACTGGCTATACTTATTTCACCACTTACCATAATGAGACACAAGTTGAAATTCTATTTATCACAATATATGTTTGTAAACGTACCATTAAAAAGTAACATGATGATTGAGTGTCTATATAGCTGTACCATGATATTTGCATTGCTACTAAGTAAACCTCCAATTGGTCCCCACTATTCCACCCGCTAAAAGCCCTCATCCCGAGTCGGGTTGTCATCCCAATGACCGGCAGACCGCACCCGACCCCCCCGGATCCCATGGCCCCGGAGAGACCGGGACCCATCCTTTGAAAAGAGCACACAGTGCCACCCACAGAACAGAAGCAGATCAACCGCCAAAAGCATTTCCATTACCCTCACCTCGATTTGTATTATACACTGCTCAAAAAAATAAAGGGAACACTAAAATAACACATCCTAGATCTGAATGAATGAAATATTCTTATTAAATACTTTTTTCTTTACATAGTTGAATGTGCTGACAACAAAATCACACAAAAATTATCAATGGAAATCAAATTTATCAACCCATGGAGGTCTGGATTTGGAGTCACACTCAAAATTAAAGTGGAAAACCACACTACAGGCTGATCCAACTTTGATGTAATGTCCTTAAAACAAGTCAAAATGAGGCTCAGGAGTGTGTGTGGCCTCCATGTGCCTGTATGACCTCCCTACAACGCCTAGGCATGCTCCTGATGAGGTGGCGGATGGTCTCCTGAGGGATCTCCTCCCAGACCTGGACTAAAGCATCCGCCAACTCCTGGACAGTCTGTGGTGCAACGTGGCGTTGGTGGATGGAGCGAGACATGATGTCCCAGATGTGCTCAATTGGATTCAGGTCTGGGGAACGGGCGGGCCAGTCCATATCATCAATGCCTTCCTCTTGCAGGAACTGCTGACACACTCCAGCCACATGAGGTCTAGCATTGTCTTGCATTAGGAGGAACCCAGGGCCAACCGCACCAGCATATGGTCTCACAAGGGGTCTGAGGATCTCATCTCGGTACCTAATGGCAGTCAGGCTACCTCTGGCGAGCACATGGAGGGCTGTGCGGCCCCCCAAAGAAATGCCACCCCACACCATGACTGACCCACCTCCAAACCGGTCATGCTGGAGGATGTTGCAGGCAGCAGAACGTTCTCCATGGTGTCTCCAGACTCTGTCACGTCTGTCACATGTGCTCATGTGCTCAGTGTGAACCTGCTTTCATCTGTGAAGAGCACAGGGCGCCAGTGGCGAATTTGCCAATCTTGGTATTCTCTGGCAAATGCCAAACGTCCTGCACGGTGTTGGGCTGTAAGCACAACCCCCACCTGTGGACGTCGGGCCCTCATACCACCCTCATGGAGTCTGTTTCTGACCATTTGAGCAGACACATGCACATTTGTGGCCTGCTGAAGGTCATTTTGCAGGGCTCTGGCAGTGCTCCTCCTTGCACAAAGGCGGAGATAGCGGTCCTGCTGCTGGGTTGTTGCCCTCCTACGGCCTCCTCCACGTCTCCTGATGTACTGGCCTGTCTCCTGGTAGCGCCTCCATGCTCTGGACACTACTCTGACAGACACAGCAAACCTTCTTGCCACAGCTCGCATTGATGTGCCATCCTGGATGAGCTGCACTACCTGAGCCACTTGTGTGGATTGTAGACTCCGTCTCATGCTACCACTAGAGTGAAAGCACCGCCAGCATTCAAAAGTGACCAAAACATCAGCCAGGAAGCATAGGAACTGAGAAGTGGTCTGTGGTCACCACCTGCAGAACCACTCCTTTATTGGGGGTGTCTTGCTAATTGCCTCTAATTTCCACCTGTTGTCTATTCCATTTGCACAACAGCATGTGAAATTTATTGTCAATCAGTGTTGCTTCCTAAGTGGACAGTTTGATTTCACAGAAGTGTGATTGACTTGGAGTTACATTGTGTTGTTTAAGTGTTCCCTTTATTTTTTTGAGCAGTGTATATAGCTCCCACATAAACAGGCCATGCATTTCTCAATGGCTGCTGAGGACTGGGGTGCACAGTGTAGCCAAAGTAATTAGTGTTCTCACTCAATGGAGTTGACATCCACTCAGAAAGACAAATTTTCATGTGTGTCTGCATGTGTATGAGAAAGTCTAATTCCTGTTTATTTACAGGAATTAAATGAATCCCCCGGAGTGCTCTATCTTTCTCTCTCTCTCTCTCTCTCTCTCTGTCCCTCCCCCCTCACTTTCTCTCTCTCCCTTTCCTCAGGGCCAGCGTCATGGCGGAGCGTGATGTGCCCACAGGAAGTGACACGGTGTATTTCACGGTGGTGGATGGCCAGGGCAACGCCTGCTCATTCATCAACAGTAACTACATGGGCTTCGGAACTGGTCTGGTGCCTCAGAGCTGTGGCTTCTCCCTGCAAGTGAGTGGCAGCCTGTCTCGGTCGTTGAGGAACCAAGCGCTAAATTCAATCCGTACCCCAATTGAAATGTAAAGGTTATTTCCAATTGAACCGAAATATGCAGCTTTTCCCGTGAATGCAGTCTCCGCAAACTCAGGAACATTGCCTTTGAATTTCTATCACGCTATAGGGCGGATCTTCTGCGATACAGATTGAAACTATGGGAATAGAACTATGGGAATAGAAAGGAAACTTTTTATTGTCAATATTTAGGCTTCAAGTTTATTCTAGTCCTGCCACAAACAGTTAAATTTGCACTATGCAGAAATCGCTCCGCCATTTCCTGTTTGCTAAAACTCTGAAAAGCTAGCCTAATTTCAGTTTATGTGACAAAATAAGTTAGTATAGTGTAGAGAATCATTGTACCATTTAAACCGCTGTGAAGTATATTTTACATAACCAAAAATATTGTTGTTTTAGCTGTTTGTAGCTGATGTACAAAGCTAAAAGTAAAAGACGCAAAAACAAAACTTAAGAATGGGAAGCATAGAAATAGCGCACATAGAACAGATCCACCGCTTTCAAGTACAATGATAGATCGATCTATGAATCACATTTCTGTGAATTTGATCAGGTCGCCCAAAATGTGACATATTGCCACATTTACATAGTTCGGAATACACACACCCACATATTTATCGTAGGAATACAGTTTGGAACTGAAATATATCTGTTGAATTGCTTTCATTGTTTCCTCCTCGTTCCATCTGAACTCTGTGTCCCATCAGAACCGAGGTGCTCACTTCTCTCTGGAGCGTAGCCATGGTAACTGTGTAGGCCCGGGGAAGAGACCGTACCACACCATCATCCCGGCCCTGCTGACCGACCCCGCCTCTGGACGTCTACTCTGCTCCCTCGGTGTCATGGGAGCCTTTATGCAGCCGCAGGGCCACATACAGGTGCCCGCACACACACACACACACACACACACACACACACACACACACACACACACACACACACACACACACACACACACACACACACACACTCACACTCACACTCACTCACTCTCTCTCACTTTCCTGGTGCTTTAGTTTAGTGGCCTGTGTTCTCTCTCTCCTCTCCATCCAGGTGTTGCTGAACATGCTGGAGTTTGGGATGAACCCCCAAGAGGCGCTAGATGCCCCTCGCATGTATGTGCAGCATGACAAGGCTGGTAAGCTCTCTGTGAACCAGGCTAGAGGCCAGGCCACATGACCCTCCTTTCTCTCTCTCTCTCTCTCTCTCTCTGATGTTAATCAGCCAACCCACAGTAGAAATATGCTTACTGTACTGTAGATCAGGTAGAGTAACCCTAACCCCCCTCCCCCCTCGATGCCCAGACCTTCTGCCTGACGGACTATGTTAACATGTTTAGTAAACTACACTATAATATTTTGCCTGCATCAGGAAGAAATACTATCATAATTTAGTCTAAGAAACATGCACACACATGTTGTTAGTAATGCATAGAGATAGGAAAGTGTGTGAAAATGCTATATATATTTGTCATAATAAAAACTCTGGGGTTATGGATCCACATGTCCTACCGGAAATCCTGCTTTATCTGTATCCTCTCCTCTCACAGCGCAGCAGTGGCGTGTCAATTTGGAGGTGGGTGTCGACGAGGGTGTTGCTGAAGACCTGGAAAAGCGTAGCCATGTGGTTTGCTGGCCTATCACTGGCCATGACCGGAGTCAGTTTGGGCGAGGCCAGGTCATCTCAGTAGGGGATTGGTGGAACCTGTCTACCCAGGAAGCAGAGCCTAATGTTAGGGTGTTGTGGGCAGGATCAGACCCCAGAGCTGATGGTTGTGCCCAGGGGTACTAGTGACTAGGGCTGCACAATATCGGCAAAAAAATCTCATAGCGATTTTTTGAACCAAATATTGCAATTGCGATTTGGCTTGCGATATAGATCAAAACATCTGGGTGAACTTTTGGAATCAGTGAAATAGAATGATTTATATTAAGAAGCAAAGTAGAAAGCAGCATTGATCTTGTTTGGGAGAGAGACGTCAAACAGAGTAAACTATAAAAACAGATGTTACACGCAGCTTAGTGGCGGTTCAAAATATTGCATGCAATATGGATCTCTTGCATTATGGATATTGCACATGTCAATATTGAGATTTTGATATGAATTTGAATAATCGTGCAGCTCTACATTCTTCGTAAAAAGGATTCCAAAAGGGTTCTTCGACTGTCCCCATAGGAGAACCCTTTTTGGTTCCAGGTAGAATCATTTTGTGTTCCATGTAGAACCCTCCGTGGAAAGGGTTCTATATGGAACACAAAAGGGTTCTACTTGGAACCATCATTCAACGTGTTCTCCTATGGGGACAACCGGAGACCCTTTTAGGTTCTAGATAGAACCTTTTTTTCTGAGAGTACTAGTGACCCTCTCCCCTCCCTAGGGGGAGCTAGAGAGCTTACAGAATATTTACAGTATGACTGTGCACTACACTTGTCCACTCACTGACCATGTTTACATGCACAGCAATATCCCGTTATTATTCAGGATACTAAAGTATTCTGTTTTTGAGTTGACGCATATAAACATCATATAAACATTATGAGAAACTCGGATAAGATGCCTGTTTTTGCTTATAATTTTGGACATTTGGTAGGCCTTATTATATTTTCCAACATTTGGTAGCCTATTTGTTTGTCAACTATAGTTTGATACATGCAGCTTCTCTTCTGTCATTATTTGTTGCCCCAGAAGACTAAATACAGTAGTGCTCACCAGAATAATGTTGTAAATCGATAGAATGCATTAGTAGTCTAGTTAAAACCAGTAAAGTTGTCTGTTTTGTGTAGGGACCGTGGAGAAAACGCAATAACTCCAAAACAGTGGTCTGTGCAAAATGTCCAAAATGTAATCAGTTTGACCGGTTTTAAGAAAATGAAAAGCTGAGAAAATGACAAAATATGTTTCTGATAAGACTTCAGTTCATCTTAGGTGTGATTGAAATACTGTCTGCTTGCATAACAGTGTCAAAGATAACACATTACATGCGCATTCACATTTCTAAAGCGATGCTGAAAGAAAGAAATCATGTTTCTCATCTCCTGTTCCTGAGACAAAATGAACATTTGTTGTGTAATTTCACTTCAAGAAATGCATAATTCTGCAGGAGTTAATGTTATATTATACCACAGTGTTGTTGAATACTCATTTTTGATTGGCTAGAAGGGCATTCTAGGATGGACATTAAAACCAGATTAAGGCACAGTTGGAAAAGATATTGGGACACCTTGCAATCATGATGCAATAAGCACCTACATTTTTTAATTAATACATTTTTTATTTCACCTTTATTTAATCAGGTAGGCCAGTTGAGAACAAGTTCTCATTTACAACTGCAGACCTAATTCCTCATTTACATATGCAGACCGTACTTGCTACAAAGTTACAGAAAGCTAAACCAACAACCACACAAACCGAAATTGGATACATTGTAAACGCAGGTCCAACGAGGACAACCTTAGCTAGCATTGATTTGTTTTTACAGAGACATATTTTTTGGAGCATCTGATGACCTAACGTGGTGAGTGATGAACATGAATTTCTCTGGTCCCTACAGTTGCAGTCATGACACAAGTGACGCTATGCTGTCAAATCCTCCCACGTTTCTAGTTTGACCAGCTATTTTTACCAACTGATCTTTTTTTATTTGGTTGTCATATTGGCAGTTTTGCTGGGAGACAAAATATTTAGATAGCTTCTTGCCTAGTTTTTGATATGCAGTGCGGTCTCCTCGTAATGAACACTGTCGAGTGACCTGATGAGATGGCAAACTTTTCTAGCTATGCCAGGCATATTCAGGCATCATCAGCTCATTGTTAAGGATTTATCTAAATTAATATCAATAGAAAACAGTTACTTTCCTGTTATTCTGGCCCAGATGTCGTGGCTGTTTTAGCCGTAGCTAGCTGGCTAGTTAGAAAGCAAGGGAAAATAACTTTGCCAGCGAGCATACCAACAGAACATAAAGAACGAATGACAAGGTGGTGTCCATAAATATCTAACTAATTGAACGAACGACTGGGTTGCATCTTTAGCAACCAAAAGATGAGAAAGTATGAATTTGCTTATATAAATGAAAAGATAAATAAAAAAAATGTTATTTCTACCGGTAAATATGTGCTTATAGTATTGTTTTATTTGGCAACTGTGTTATAAGCGGGATAAACAGCTTAGACCAGGTATTCCCAAACTGGGTACGCGCAATGCCGTCGGGGGTACGCCCCCCCAAAATGTGATTCACATTTAAAAATATATATATAGAAAAACTCCGCGAAAAAAGAAACGTCCCTTTTTCAGGACCCTGTCTTTCAAAGATAATTTGTAAAAATCCAAATAACTTCAAGGTCTTCATTGTAAAGGGTTTAAACACTGTTTCCCAGTGTTTGTTCAATAAAACATAAACAATTAATGAACATGCACGTGTGGAACGGTCGTTAAGACACTAACAGCTTACAGACGGTAGGCAATTAAGGTCAAACTTATGAAAACTTAGGACATTAAAGAGGCCTTTCTACTGACTCTGAAAAACACAAAAATAAAGTTGCCCAGGGTCCTTGCTCATCTGCGTGAACGTGCCTTAGGCATGCTGCAAGGAGGCATAAGGACTGCAGATGTGACCAGGGCAATAAATTGCAATGTACGTACTGTGAGACGCCTAAGACAGTGCTACAGGGAGACAGGACGGACAGCTGATCGTATGATGATCGGTACATACGAACATCACACCGGTAGATACAGGATGGCAGCAAAAACTGCCAGGAACGCACAATCCCTCTATCAGTGCTCAGACTGTCCGCAATAGGCTGAGAGAGGCTGCACTGAGGGCTTGTAGCCCTGTTGTAAGGCAGGTCCTCACCAGACATCACCGGCAACAACGTTGCCTATGGGCACAAACCCACCGTCGTTGGACCAGACAGGACTGGCAAAAAGTGCTCTTCACTGAAGAGTTGCGGTTTTGTCTCATTAGAGATGATGGTAGGATTCACGTTTATCGTCGAAGGAATGAGCGTTACACCGAGGCCTGTACTCTGGAGCGGGATTGATTTGGAGGTGGAGGGTCCGTCATGGTCTGGGGCGGTGTGTCACAGCATCATCGGACTGAGCTTGTTGTCATTGCAGGCAATCTCAATGCTGTGCATTACAGGGAAGACATCCTCCTCCCTTATATGGGACCCTTCCTGCAGGCTCATCCTGACATGACCCTCCAGCATGACAATGCCACCAGCCATACTGCTCGTTCTGTGCGTGATTTCCTGCAAGACAGGAATGTCAGCAAAGAGCCCGGATCTCAATCCCATTGAGCACATCTGGGACATATTGGATCGGAGGGTGAGGGCTAGGGCCATTCCCCCCAGAAATGTCCGGGAACTTGCAGGTGCCTTGGTGGAAGAGTGGGGTAACATCTCACAGCAAGAACAGGCAAATCTGGTGCAGTCCATGAGGAGGAGATGCACTGCAGTACTTAATGCAGCTGGTGGCCACACCAGATACTGACTGTTACTTCTGATTTTGACCCCCCCCTTTGTTCAGGGACACATTATTCCATTTATGTTAGTCACATGTCTGTGGAACTTGTTCAGTTTATGTCTCAGTTGTTGAATCTTGTTATGTTCATACAAATATTTTCACGTCAAGTTTGCTGAAAATAAACGCAGTTGACAGTGAGAGGATGTTTCTTTTTTTGCCTAGTTCATATACACTACCGTTCAAAAGTTTGGGGTCACTCAGACGTTTCCTTGTTTTTGAAAGAAAAGCACATTTTTTGTCCATTAAAATAACATCAAATTGATCAGAAATACAGTGCAGACATTGTTAATGTCTCAGCCCTCTCCTGTACTCCCTGTTACCCATGACTGCATGGCCATGCACGCCTCCAACTCAATCATCAAGTTTGCAGACGACACTACAGTGGTAGGCTTGATTACCAACAATGACGAGACGGCCTACAGGGAGGAGGTGAGGGCCCTCGGAGTGTGGTGTCAGGAAAATAACCTCACAGTCAACGTCAACAAAACAAAGGAGCTGATCGTGGACTTCAGGAAACAGCAGAGGGAGCAGCCCCCTATCCACATTGACGGGATAGTAGTGGAGAAGGTGGAAAGTTTTAAGTTCCTCGGCGTACACATCAAGGACAAACTGAAATGGTCCACCCATACAGACAGCGTCGTGAAGAAGGCGCAGCAGCGCCTCTTCAACCTCAGGAGGCTGAAGAAATTCGGCGTGTCACCAAAAACACTCACAAACTTTTACAGATGCACAATCGAGAGCATCCTGTCGGGCTGTATCACCTCCTGGTACGGCAACTGCTCCGCCCACACCCGTAAGGCTCTCCAGAGGGTAGTGAGGTCTGCACAACGCATCACCGGGGGCAAACTACCTGCTCTCCAGGACACCTACACCACCCGATGTCACAGGAAGGCCAAACAGATCATCAAGGACAACAACCACCCGAGCCACTGCCTGTTCACCCCGCTATCATCCAGAAGGCGAGGTCAGTACAGGTGCATCAAAGCTGGGACCGAGAGACTGAAAAACATATTTTATCTCAAGGCCATCAGACTGTTAAACAGCCATCACTAACATTGAGTGGCTGCTGCCAACATACTGACTCAATCTCTAGCCACTTTAATAATTAAACATTGGATGTAATAAATGTATCACTAGTCACTTTAAACTATGCCACTTTATATAATGTTTACATACCCTACACTACTCATCTCATATGTATATACTGTACTCTATACCATCTACTGCATCTTGCCTATGCCGTTCGCCCATCGCTCATCCATATATATTTTTATGTACATATTCTTATTCATTCCTTTACACTTGTGTGTATAAGGTAGTTGTTATGAAATTGTTAGATTACTTGTTAGATATTACTGCATGGTCGGAACTAGAAGCACAAGCATTTCACTACACTCACATTAACATCTGCTAACCATGTGTATGTGACAAATTAAATTTGATTTGATTTCAAATTACTATTGTAGCTGGAAACAGCAGATTTTTTATGGAATGTCTACATAGGCTTACAGAGGCCCATTATCAGCAACCATCACTCCTGTGTTCCAATGGCACATTGTGTTAGCTAATCCAAGTTTAGCATTTTACAAGGCTAATTGATCATTAGAAAACCCTTTTGCATTTATGTTAGCACAGCTGAAAACTGTTGTTCTGATTAAAGAAGCAATAAAACTGGCCTTCTTTAGACTTGTTGAGTATCTGGAGCATCAGCATTTGTGGGTTCGATAACAGGCGCAAGATGTCCAGAAACAAAGTCCTTTCTTCTGAAACTCGTCAGTCTATTCTTGTTCTGGGAAATGATGGCTATTCCATGCGAGATATTCCAAAGAAACTGAAGATCTCTTACAACGCTGTATACTACTCCCTTCACAGAACAGCACAAACTGGCCCTAACCAGAATAGAAAGAGGAGTTGGAGGCCCCGGTGCACAACTGAGTAAGAGGACAAGTACATTAGAGTGTCTAGCCTGAGAAACAGATGCCTCACAAGTCCTCAACTGGCAGCTTCATTAAATAGTACCCGCAAAACAGTTCCTCTGTCCAGTTTCTGTGTTCTTTTGCCCTTCTTAATCTTTTATTTTTATTGACCAGTCTGAGATATGGCTTTTTCTTTGCAACTCTGCCTAGAAGACCAGCATCCCGGAGTCACCTCTTCACTGTTGACATTGAGACTGGTGTTTTGCTGGTACTATTTAATTAAGCTGCCAGTTGAGGACTTGTGAGGTGTCTGTTTCTCAAACTAGACACTCTATGTATATAAAAAAAAAAAATAAATCCTTCACATTTTCAAATAGTCCATTTATATTTTACATTTGTCCAAAACTACATTTGGGTGAGGTTTTTTTCACTGCCAAAAAATTAAACCATCTAGTGTTCAGCAAAATAACGTCAAATACAGGTAGCCTAGTCAAATAATTAACATCCATTCACATTAACCGTTACTCTCTCGCGGGAATTCCACTAACGGTCCGTATGTAGCCAAACGTAGCTGCTGCTCATGTTGGTATCTGTACTGATGGCGCCAAAGCCATGACTGGGAGACTGGCCTATCTTGGGGATGTTTTTTTCTCGCCTAAATGATCTGAATCTAGGATTACAGGGACTCTCTGCAACTATATTCAATGTGCGGGACAAAGTTGAGGCTATGATTAAGAAGTTGGAGCTCTTCTCTGTCTGCATTATCAAGGACAACACCACAGGTCTTTCTATTATTGTATGATTGTTTGATTGTGATTATTGTACAATTCCCCTCAGTCAAACCCATAAGGGGCTCAATGCTCCTTGCACTCGCTACTGAAGGCTCAGGCTTGGGCTGTTATTATAGCCCAGGGTTGGGGGCCAATTCCATTTCCATTTCAAATCAAAATGAGGATTTTTTTCTCATACTTGAGTTAGAATTTCTATTCCTTTCCTGAATTGATTTAATAGAAATGTCAGTGACCCAATAATTCTGTGAGGAAAGTATCATAACAAGATAGAGTAACAAACTCATTCAACAGGCAGGACTCATTAAGCAGGCAGACTATACAGAAGTACAGTAGGGTGGGCGCGGAACAACCCTGTGTGTTTTATCTCTGTCTATTTTTAGAGACGGGTACACGCCTTAATATTCCCCCGAACCACAGACAAGAGGAACAAATGCCAAGGCTATGGGTGAAATGCTACCTGTGTTTAACTCTCTGTGGTTTATTAAACACACACACGCAAACACACGCACGCACGCACGCACGCACGCACGCACGCACGCACGCACACACACACACACACACACAATGTCATTATTGTGTGGAGACAGTACAAGACTAGTTTCATTGATTATCATTTGGTTTTCTTGCATGAGTGCATCCATGAGCAGTGAATCTACGCCCATAGAATCCCCACCACATCAACAACAACCCAACATCTCAAGCCTGTGCCCCTCAGTCAGTGGATTGGATTTTGTCCTCTGTTTTATCGCCTTACAACAGGCTTCCCCTGGTACACAGCCTCAAATCCCCTATAATATGTTAGTCAGCTAATTAAAGAATGAAACACTGTATTCCTGTGGGAGAAAAGCATGCAAACCAAACACTGTTTTCACTAATTACAGTTGTGGCTCGTTAGCGAGTCCAGCTAACATTTGTTATGCCAGATTAGGGCTGGTTGGGGTTAATCCAGGATCACTAGACTACATAACACTTTATCATGTTCTTTCCATTCTAATGCATTCCTGCCTCGCTCATTACAACATGCGTGTAGTAGGCCTATTGTACAGTCCTTAGCTAGTAAACACATAACATGGTTACTCTTAAGACCCATTGACCTATATATTGGGTTTGGGTTATTATCAAATCAAATTTTACACAAGGTGTAGACCTAAAAATAAAACATAATTAAAGAGCAGCAGTAACATAACAGTAGCGAGGCTATATACAGGGGGTACTATGTAATATGTATCTATGTAGGTAGAGTTAAAGTGACTATGCATAGATAATAAACAGAGTAGCGAATATAAAATAGGGGGTGGGGGGGGGGGGCAATGCAAATAGTCTGGGTAGCCATTTAATTAGCTGTTCAGGAGTCTTATGGCTTGTGGGTAGAAGCTGTTAAGAAGCCTTTTGGACCGAGACTTGGTGCTCCGGTACCACTTGACGTGCGGTAGCAGAGAGAACAGTCTATGACGAGGGTGGCTGGAGTCTTTGACAATTTTTAGGGCTTTCCTCTGGCACCGCCTGGTATAGGGGTCCTGGATGTCAGGAAGCTTGGACCCAGTGATGTACTGGGCCGTACGCACTACTCTCTGTAGTGCCTTGCGGTCGGAGGCCAAGCAGTTGCCATACTAGGCAGTGATGCAACCTTCAGGATGCTCTCGATGGTGCAGCTGTAGAACTTTTTACGGATCTGAGAACCCATGCCAAAACTTTTCAGTCTCCTGAGGAGAAAAGGCTTTGTCGAGCCCTCTTCACGACTCTCTTGGTGTGTTTGGACCATGATATGCTCTCAACATGCTCCACTACAGCCCTGTCGATGAGAATGGGGGCGTGCTCGGTCGTCCTTTTCCTGTTTCCTGTCATCTCCTTTGTCTTGATCACGTTGAGGGAGAGGTTGTTATCCTGGCACCACATGGCCGGGTCACTGACCTCCCTATAGGCTGTTAGGACATCTACTTTGTGCATGACACAAGTTGCATGACACACTGATTATTTCACTTATAATTCACTGTATAACAATTCCAGTGGGTTAGAAGTTTACATACACTAAGTTGACTGTGGCTTTAAACAGCTTGGAAAATTCCAGAAAATGATGTCATGGCTTTAGAAGCTTCTGATAGGCTAATTGACATAATTTGAGTCAATTGGAGGTGTACCTGTGGATGTATTTCAAGGCCTACCTTCAAACTCAGTGCCTCTTTGCTTGACATCATGGGAAAATCAAAAGAAATCAGCCAAGACCTCAGAAAAAAAATTGTAGACCTCCACAAGTCTATTTCATCCTTGGGAGCAATTTCCAAACGCCTGAATGTACCATGTTCATCTGTACAAACAATAGTATGCAAGTATAAACACCATTAGACCACGCAGCCGTCATACCGCTCAGGAAGGAGACGCATTCTGTCTCTTAAAGATGAACGTACTTTGGTGCAAAAAGTTCAAATCAATCCCAGAACAACAGCAAAGGACCTTGCGAATATGTTGGAGGGAACAGGTACAAAAGTATCTATATCCACAGTAAAACGAGTCCTATATCGACATAACCTGAAAGGCCGCTCAGCAAGGAAGAAGCCACTGCTCCAAAACCGCCATAAAAAAGAAACTGAAACTGCACATGGGGACAAAGATCGTACTTTTTTGAGAAATGTCCTCTGGTTTGATGAAACAAAAATAGAACTGTTTGGCCATGATGACCATCGTTATGCTTGGAGGAAAAAGGGGGAGGCTTGCAAGCCGAAGAACACCATCCCAACCCGTGAAGCACGGGGGTGGCAGCATCATGTTGTGGGGGTGCTTTGCTGCAGGAGGGACTGGTGCACTTCACAAAATAGACGGCATCATGAGGCAGGAAAATTATTAATTATAATTTTCCATAATTTGTACAATCCCCAAGCCTCTACCTCCTTAATCACATGCCAAATATTATGCTTGACTCAGACAAGACAAGATTGCTGATAACTATTTCATACTTTGCAAAGAAATGTATTTTTGTGTGTTGGAAAATGAAAACCCACCTGCTTTTCAATTGTGGTTAAAACAAGTTGACAATGGACTGACAGAGTCGCGGTCCCACATTCTTGAAAGTATGGTCTCCTTACTGTCCTTTATTGGAAAAACTTTTAAAAGGTATCCTTGTTTCATAGAAAGAGAGGGAAAGGGAAAGAAATGACAAAATAACAATAATTGTACTAGTTGATCCTACAATCTCTGAAAATGTAACTGTATTCTGATATTGTATCTGCTGCTATTTGTCTCCAATTTATAATGCTAACTGTACATTAACTGCATTTCCTGCTGATAATTGTACCTGCTGCTACTTGGTATTTGATTTGGTTTTATTATTTATATATAATGTATGTTATCTTGTTATCTTTCTATTATTATTATATATATATATATATATGATTTTTTTTGTCTTTATAATTGTATGACATTTAAAAAAAAAATACAAATAATGATTGTCTGAAGCCTGCATTTCCCAATCATAATTTAGTTCACCCAAGAATGAGGTTGTGACTGAGTAAAATGAATGATCTTCCAGATAGACTGTTTCTGTGTTACTGTAGGTCTGTGAGGATGGGTTAGTATATTCTTCTCTCTTCTGTTGATATTTTACATTTACATTTTAGTAATTTAGCAGACGCTCTTATCCAGAGCGACTTAGTGCGTTCATTTTAAAATAGCTAGTTAAGACCACCGCATATCACAGTCATAGCAAGTACATTTTCCCTCAAAGTAGTTATCAGCAAAGTCAGTGCTAGTAGGAGAGAATTGATGGCTCAGGTAGACCACACCTGCCAATAAACTCAATGTCACAACCTAATAACGCACAACATCTGCCATGGGTCTGATTTGGAGGAATGGTTTTTGGTTTAAAATGTCTGTGTAGGGTTAGAACTATCTGCTTTTACAAAAATAAAACCCAAGTCTTATTTGACACACTAACAAATACTCTTGTCATACCTTCGTATACTGGTCATACAGTGCATTCGGAAAGTATTCAGACCCCTTGACTTTTTCCACATTTAGTTTCCCACCCCCTCATTAATCTAAACACAATACCCCATAATGACAAAGAAAAATCAGGGTTCTATACATTTTTGCACAGGGAATCTTGTTTATCATGGTCTGAGAGTCCTTTAGGTGCCTTTTGGCAAACTCCAAGCAGGTTGTCATGTGCCTTTTTCTGAGGAGTGGCTTCCGTCTGGCCGATCTACCATAAAGGCCTAGTTGGTCGAGTGCTGCAGAGATGGTTGTCCTTCTGGAAGGTTCTCCCATCTCCACAGAGGAACTCTGGAACTGAGTCAGAGTTACCATCGGGTTCTTGGTCACCTCCCTGACCAAGGCACTTCTCCCCCGATTGCTCAGTTTGGCCGGGCGGCCAGCTCTAGGAAGAGTCTTGGTGGTTCCAAACTTCTTCCATCTAAGAATGATGGAGGTCACTTTGTTCTTGGGGACCTTCAATACTGCAGAAATATTTTGGTACCCTTCCCCATATCTGTGCCTCAACACAATCCTGTGTCCGAGCTCTACGGACAATTCCTTTCGACCTCATGGTTTGGTTTTTGCTCTGACATACACTGTCAACTGTGGGACCTTATATATAGACAGGTTTGTGCCTTTCCAAATCATGTCCAATCAATTGAATTTACCACAGGTGGACTCTAACCAAGTTGTATAAACATCTCAAGGATGATCAATGGAAACAGGATGCACCTGAGCTCAATTTCAAGTCTCATATTAACGAGTCTGAATACTTTTGTAGATTTTTCTGTTGTTAATGTCTAATACATTTGCGAACATTTCTAAAAAACTTTCACATTGTCATTATGGGGTATTGTGTGTACATTGATGTAGATTTGATTTGATTTGATCCATTTTAGAATAAGGCTGTAACGTAACAAAATGTGGTAAAAGTCAAGGGGTCTGAATGCACTGTACATTCTTTGTGATGGTCAGTTGACTTATTGGTTAACGTTGCCAGGTTGTTTGCTGCCCCTGCCGTAGGGGAGTAGGCTCATAAGGAAGGGTGGATGTTGAGTGCAGCGTAATCTAGAACATTTTTGTGCAGATTTTTCACAAAACATGGAAAGAGACTCTTTTGTCTCTGAAGTAGCAGGTTTTGAATGCAGTCTGGGGCCCAGCTGCCCAGCCCAACTACCTCTGCCTCTCAGATTGGGGTGGGTGTGGAAAATAGACACACATACTCTCTATCACTATGTGTATGTGTCTGTCTTTCTTACTCGCGCCCTCTCTTTCTGTCCCTCCCCACTCTCTCTTTCTTTCTCATCACCCCTCCCAGTTCCTGAGGGATTTGTCACCGTTTTTCTTGCTGAATCACTTGCAGGCCCTGAGGGATTGGTTAGGGCTCAAGACACTCACCTCTCACTCTTCCTGTGGCAACCCCTCCACTCAGCCCCTCGCCGTAAAACGGAACTGGTTGCGTGATCAGCCTCAGTGTGACTGGCAGGAGGTGGAGGGTTTAGCTAAAACCCTACACACTAGGTAAACCATTCAGTTTCCTTCCTTGATTAAAGCTGTGAACAGACCCCAGACCTTCATCTCTCTCTCTCTCTCTTTCTCTCTCTCTCCATTGTTACTCTCCATTCCTCTCCCCCTGGTGATACCGCTCCACTCCTCTCTGGTGCTCCACACCTCTACTTCTCTCCATTCCTCCTCATCCTGTGTGGTAGGGCAGATGTGCTCCATAGGTTTTGCGCGGTCGTTGGGCTTTGCCCTTCTGCCCCTGGCTGTGTGCTGTATCATGGCCAACATCCTGCTGTTCTTCCCTGGAGGAGAGATCCAGTATGTCCAACAGGAGAGACTGTCCAGGCTGATCTGGTTCATGATGGGAATCGGAGGGGGAGGTGTGTTGGTGAGTAGCTATATGTTACTCTATTGCTACTACACAGGCTACAGTAGTATTATCGAGTTGATGGTTTATGGGTCAGATTTACAGGCTGTTCAGGGAATGAATGGTAGATTAAAATATAAATATAAAGAGAACTTTCAGGGTCAAACCAGTTGGTCTTGTAACAGTTAGTCTTGTGTATATATATTATTTTGGTCTTGTATTTCCTTTCTGATAATAACAGGTGGTAATCTGACACAGGTGCAAACACTGACAATGAATTTATCTTGTGCTGTTTTTGTAAGAGGGCAGTTTGAGTGTGTGGCTAATCTGTATCCTGTATGTGTGTGTGTTTACCTTTCGGATAATGGGGACTTGCCTCATGGCTGTTTTCCTTACTGTGGAGATACTATAGGAGACAAAGGAAAACGGTTGTCAGCTCTTCCTCCGACATGCTACCCCAGGAGTTTTACTTTCTTCTTTTGGAGGATTTTTCCAGAAACCCATTGTAGGAATTAGCCACCATTTTATGAAAATGCTCTACGGACCATATTTTTGTTATTCAGCGATGGTTGTACAGTACAGTGCTACAACCACAGAGCTCTTGATTGATCGGATTGATTAGATAATTCAATGTTCGCATTTAACATCGCACACACAACAAATTATTGAAGATAAAAACACGATAATGCCTGTAGGCTTATTTACATTGTGGTCCACATTTCACAGTGAGATACTGGGCAAGACTGACACTTTAGATGCACTCAACGTAACTAAAATCAACACATAGCAGTCTCGAGGATATTGTTTTATATAGATGGTATACACTGAAATGTCATACTGTGACAGACCCTGAGATCTCCCGAATTGTGTGTCTCTGTAGATGTTCCTGCCTGCTGGAGTGTTCATCAGCCTGGGGAAGTGTACAGGCTGCTGTTGGAATGAAAGCTTCATGGTGAGGACTGATGCTTTGGTTACTTATTGTGATTTCAGCCAGTGATTCTATTACTGTGCAAAAAGCAACGGTGACAGGTCCGCCTTGATGTGTTCTTCAGCTCAGGTTTTTTTGTTTGTTTTTGTTGTAAACCGTCAAAGTAGGTTAGTGGATGTTATTTGGTTTGTTACACAAGGCTTTGATCCTATTAATAAAAGTACAGATGGTACAAAGGACTATTCTAACACTGTGAGGGACTATGCTAAGCTAAGACTCATGAAAGGTAGGCTATGCCTAGCTAATCATACAAAGGGGCCATTGTAACACTATTAGGGGGTACACTATGTGAAGGATATGTGAAGGAGGCTTCACCATCAGGGAGTACAAAGCGTCTGGGCCAGGGAGAGGAGCTGAACCTTATCTGTGTATAAACCGGTTTGTAACAGTGATAAGCCAACATTTCTCCTCACACAACCACACACTACTCCCAGGGGGATTGTTATGCTGTTGATCTGGGATTAACAGGCAGGCTTGAACCGTGTGTGTGTGAGAGAGTTTTTTTTTTAAGGATAGAGAGTTTGTGAGTGTGTATATTTATATACTAATGTACAGTATGTGTATTATATAGATGTGTGGGTCGGTAATGGCAGCTCTAGTGGGTCTGGCCGGCTCGGGATACTGTTTCATCATCTCAGCCATGGCCATGTTGGAGGGACCTCAGTGCTTCACTGCTCTGGGATGGTCTTATCCCTTCGCCAATGAGGGAGGAAGGTTAGTTTCACCCTCTTCTCACAGGAAATGCTAATTGTTCTGGAAATATTCTAGCTATGTAGGTTTCTTTTAGGTGCCAAAATGCATTTGAAACAAATCCTCTGTGAGTGTGTGTGTCTGTGTTGTTCTGTTTTTGATTTGGAGTTAATTTTCTGTTGTGTGTGTGTGTGTCCATTACCTATTGTGTGTGTGTGTGCGTTATGAAATAACATCCTGTCGAGTGAGTCACAGCTTCTTAACCCTATTTAATATCAAACTGCAATACAGACGGCAATATACACAACTTTAATTGAATTTCCCTCTTTCTGTGTCTGTCCACAGGTACCTAATGGAGAAGGACACGTGGTCTAAGTGCCTGCAGCCTGTCAGCGTTGTAGAGTGGAACGTGACCCTGATGTCTATCCTGCTGGGCCTCAGTGGGCTGGAGTTCATCATATGTGTCCTGCAGGTCATCAATGGGCTGGTGACAGCTGTCTGCAGACCCTGCTGCTACAAGCAGGACTACACCCTCAATGCCTAAACACACACATAGATGAGACACACACACACACACGCAGAGACACACACACACACACGCAGAGACACACACACACAGACACCTGCACACACACACAAAATTTGACACACACACATGTAAATTATACATACACACGCATGCATATAACATAAGATTGATGTGCATACACATGATATGACACATAAGACACATGCACACACATACGATACACGCCAGGAGCGTGTACAATGCCATCTGTTTAACATTGCTTTCCAAACACTCCTGGGGGCGCATCTCAATAGTCCAACTTCCTCTCCTCGTATCCTACATAGTCCCTGGGCCAGTTTCTAATCAGAAAGTGTGATTAATAAGCGAATGCTGTCTCATCCCTGTATGAGGGAGAGATACCTGTCTGAAAGTTCAGTTAATTTATAGTATTCATTTCAAAGCACTGTATTAGAAATACACTGAATGAATGTGTGTATAATACAGACCGGAACTGTAGTATTTTTTATGTCTTAAGTCTACATTTTACTAAAGCACAAAAGTATATATTTTTTTGTATGAGAGTTTTGTCTTTTGTATTACTGTTTTCATTTTCTGAAAATTGTTGTCTCGCAGATGCTAAATTGTTAAGGCCATTTTATATATTTAGTGCATTTGTCATATATTTTAGTGTTTGTGCTGCCTTAACTAAATACGTATTTTCCATTTTAATTGTTCTGATTATAATTTTTTGTAAACATACATTTGTCAACGCTGTATACTTTGATACGGGTTAACGGGTTGGTTGGTTAGCAACAAAACTGACACGTGCGCAACTATGGGGCAAAACAAACAGGGTTGGCTTAGATTGTTGAAAACATGTCAATTATATTTTGTCTCTAATGTTTATTGAAAACCTAAATATACTGAACAAAAATAAAAACGCCACATGTAAAGTGTTGGTCCCATGTTTCATGAGCTGAAATAAAAGATCCCAGAAATGTTCCATATGCACAAAAAGCTTATTTATCTCAGATTTTGGCAACAAATTTGTTTTCATCTATGTTAATCAGCATTTCTCCTTTGCCAAGACAATCCATCAACCTGACAAGTGTGGCACATCAAGAAGATAATTAAACAGCATGATCATTACACAGGTGCATCTTGTGCTTTGGACAATAAAATGCCACTAAATTGTGCAGTTTTGTTACACAACACAATGCCAGAGATGTCTCAAGGTTTTAGGGAGAGTGCAATTGGCATGCTGACTGCAGAAATGTCCACCAGAGCTGTTGCCAGAGAACTGAATGTTAATTTCTCTACCATAAGCCACCTCCAACATCGTTTTAGAGCATTTGACAGTAAGTCCAACTGGCCTCACAATCGCAGACCAGGTGTAACGAGGCCAGCCCAGGACCTCCACATCCGGCTTCTTCACCTGCGGGATTGTCTGAGACCAGCCTCCCGGACAGCTGATGAAACTGTGGGTTTGCACAACTGAAACATTTTTGCACAAACTGCCAGAAACGTCTCAGGGAAGCTCTTCTGCTTGCTCGTCGTCCTCTCCAGGGTCTTGACCTGACTGCAGTTCGGCGTTGTAACCGACTTCAGTGGGCAAATGCTCACCTTCGATGGCCACTGGCACGTTTGAGAATGGCTCTTCACAGAAGAATCCTGGTTTCAATTGTACCGAGGCAGATGGCAAACTGCGTGTTTGGTGTTGAGTGGTTTGCTGATGTCAACGTTTTGAACAGTGTGCCTCATGGTGGCGGTGGAGTTATGTTATGGGCAGGCATAACATTGACAACGAACACATTGTATTTTATCAATGGAAATTTTAATGCACAGAGATACCGTGACGAGATCCTGAGGCCCATTGTCATGCCATTCATCCACCGTCATCGCCTCATGTTTCAGCATGATAACCGTATGTCGCAAGGATCTGTACACAACTCCTGGAAGATGAAAATGTCCCAGTTCTTCCATGGCCTGCATACTCACCAGACATGTTACCCATTGAGCATGTTTAGCATGCTCTGGATCGATGTGTACGACACCGTGTTCCAGTTCCTGCCAATATCCAGCAACTTCGCACAGCTATTGAAGAGGAGTGGGATAACAATAAAGCTTCCTTTGTGGATATGGTTAGACAAAGTAACAAAGGGTAGAATGATGTACACGGTGGCCTGTGTGTGTGTGTGTGTGCGTGCGTGCGTGCAGCAGCAAAATAGACAATGTTACTACATAACGTTTGGGGTAAATAGGTAATGACTTTATCCCCAGGTCAAAGGTCAGAGGTCTGTGGATGTTTGTGTGTGGGGGTCTCACTTTGTGTTTGCATGAAAGTCAATGAGGTCACACTTCCTGTCTGTGATTGGCTGTGTGGACCCATCACCCCAGTATCTATAGGCTGTGTGTCTGTCCAAAAGTTTTCTGACTGACTGTGCCAAAATGGCAGCTCTCCAGCGATCCTCTTCCTTCTACTGGGATGTGCCACTACTGTGTCCTGTATCACACAGGAATATTTCATTGGAATTAAGGAGATCCAGTGGGATTATGGTCCAGCTGGGGAAAACAATCCTCATCAAAACGCTGAAGGAAGATGAGTAATTAAGTACAGCTCTAATTTACCTGTCATGTTTTGGGAAATTATAACACGAATGTGTAAGGAATTATTTGAACACAGAATTGCCCGTGTAGTCCAGCAGATAGATAAATAATTGTGCATTTTATGGTAAAATTATCAAACTTAGAACACAAACACTAGCTACTAGGAACATTTTATCTATTGGAGGCTGGGAAGAATGTCAGTCAACCAGATTTGGATTTCATGTTAGAAGAAAATAGGGTAAAATAATTACAAACAATATCAAAATTATTTGTATTGTTATCTACCCATTAACTAAACCCCACAGATAATATAAACAACTGAGTACAACAGTATGAGTCATAATACCCATCAAATCTAATGGTAAAACACAGAAATGGTTTCAATTGTTTTTTCTCTATTCATTTTTGCGTCAGGGATTTTAGAACTATATCAGTGTAGGCTTACCCTGGCATGACATTTTGATAACCACATTCGCCTGCAATCACCCTCCAAAAATGACTGTGGTTAGCTAGGTGCGTATGAAAACTTGTTAGATAACCACCAACTGTGGTTAAGTATACAACACACGTTACCTTCCTTACAAGTAAAAAGAAAACCAGTATAGGCTAGCATAACGACTGTGACCTTTTTATTGACAAGTTCAGTGAGCTAGCCAGCTACTTTTTCACGTGGTGACATGCTAGTTAGCGTTAGCCCACCAAATCAAATCAAAGTTTATTTGTCACGTGCATCGAATACAACAGGTGTAGACCTTACAGTGAAATACTTACTTACAGGCTCTAACCAATAGTGCAAAAAAAGGTATTAGGTGAACAATAGGTAAGTAAAGAAATAAAAACAACAGTAAAGAGACAGTGAAAAATAACAGTAGCCAGGCTATATATAGTAGCGAGGCTAGAAAAGTAGCGAGGCTACATGCAGACACCGGTTAGTCGGGCTGATTGAGGTAGTATGTACATGTAGATATGGTTAAAGTGACTATGCATATATGATGAACAGAGAGTAGCAGTAGCGTAAAAGAGGGGTTGGCGGGTGGTGGGGGACGTGACCCTGTGGATGGACAAGTCAGTAACTTTTGAAATGTGATACAACAATGAATTTGTAGATTTATCTGCGCATTATGTTTGTCGTGTTTGTGTATGGTTCTCATGACTTAAGATTGGGTGTTGAGGGACCACTTGTTACATTGTCCAAGGTGTGTTTGTGTTATGATAAACAATATGTTTTCTGTTCAGATAAAGATGGAATTACAGCTTTGAAAAAGAACTACCACTGACTAAATGTCTCTTTGTTTTCCAGTCCAACAGAAGTGCATCCCTCAGACAATTCTGTGCATGGACATCCTGTGCCAGTGTGAACAGAGCGCGAGCGTTCACTTGTGGAGACCACAGCACATCGAGCCTGTGGATGGACAGGTCAGTAACTCATCAAATATGATACAATATGGTGTAAAACATAGAATATGCAGATGCATCGACATTTCGACTTTATGTCCCCTTTTACCCATGTTTTAGACATGAGGAGTGACAAGCGGAACATCAGGCTCACCCCACGAGAAGCAGTGCATGATCAACACCACCCTCAGCAAGGAGATCTGCTCTCTCACCCTCTCACTCTGGGGGTAAGACATCATTTAAACATCACCAATATAAATTCCCACTGTGCCCATGATAAAATGCAATGTGAATTGTGTTGTACTACTGAATGAAACTGAGGAGATGCACTCAGACCAGCCTTTGTGATTGAACTTATGTTAACTACATTACTTTAGTTGGCTGCTTTGAGCAAAACTTGAATGTAATATAATCTATTCTAGGAGCCTATTGTTTGTGTGTGAGGATGCTCTTCACGGAAGCTGTAAGACCCTCGCTCCTTGATATAGAAATCCTTCGACTTCCCTGCCTCTTCAATGGTAAGGTCCCTTGCACCATAGGGACACTTGACCTCCACCACTGCTGTAGTGCACACCAGACCATCCGGTAAGGCACCCAGGATGCCTGACCCAAAGCACTGACTCCTGCACATCCTTCCCTGTAGCCATTTGAATGTCTTGATGCCCTCTTCTTAGTTATGTGCCCCACTTTACAGACAACACCCGATCCAACGACTGTGATTTGAGGACCATTTTTAGCAGCGACGGAGTAACCACTGCTCCATAATTGCTGGCCGTCAACTTCCCTCTCCTCATCAAATCAAAATCAAATCAAACTTTATTTGCCACATGCGCCAAATACAACAAGTGTAGACTTCACCGCGAAATGCTTACTTACAAGCCCTTAACCAACAGTGCAGTTCAAGAAGAAAATATTTACCAAGTAGGCTAAAATAAAAAGTAATAATAAAAAGTAACACAATAAGAATAACAATAACGAGGCTATATACAGGGGGCACCGGTACCGAGTCAGTGTGTGAGGATACAGGCTAGTTGAGGTAATCTGTACATGTAGGTGGGGGCGAAGTGACTATGCATAGGTAACAAACAAACAGTGAGTAGCAGCAGTGTACAAAAGTGGGGGGGGGTGTCAATGTAAATTGTCCGGTGGCGATTTTTATGAATTGGCTTGTGGGTAGAAGCTGTTGAGGAGCCTTTTGGTCCTAGACTTGGCGTTCCGGTACCGCTTGCCATGCGGTAGCAGAGAAAACAGTCTATAACTTGGGTGACTGGAGTCTCTCACAATTTTATGGGCTTTCCTCTGACACCGCCTATTATATGGGTCCTGGATGGCAGGAAGCTTGGCCCCAGTGATGTACTGGGCCGTTCGCACTACCCTCTGTAGCGCCTTACAGTCAGATCGCCGGTCTTTGTGAAACGCAGAGTAGGTGAATGGATAATCAAACCAAATTTTATTTGTCACATGCGCCGAATAGGTAGACCTTACAGTGAAATGCTTACTTACAAGCCCTTAACCAACAATGCAGTTCTAAGAAAATACAAAAAAAGTAACAAATAAAAATAACAAATAATTAAAGAGCAGCAGTAAAATAACAATAGCGAGGCTATATACAGGGGGTACCGGTACAGAGTCAATGTGCGGGGGCACCGGTTAATTGAGGTAATATGTACATGTAGGTAGAGTTATTAAAGTGACTATGATAGATAAGACTTGGCTCTCCGGTACTGCTTGACGTGCGGTAGCAGAGAGAACAGTCTATGACTAGGGTGGCTGGAGTCTTTGACAACTTTTACGGACTTCCTCTGACACCGCTTGGTATAGAGGTCCTGGATTGCAGGAAGCTTGGCCCCGGTGATGTACTGGGCAGTACGCACTACCCTCTGTAGTGCCTTGCGGTCGGAGGCCGTGCAGTTGCCATACCTGGTAGTGATGCAACCCGACAGGATGCTCTCGATGGTGCAGCTGTAAAACCTTTTGAGGATCTGAGGACCCATGCCAAATAATTTCAGTCTCCTGAGGGAGAATAGATTTTGTCATGCCCTCTTCACAACTGTCTTGGTGTGCTTGAACCATGTTAGTTTGTTGGTGATGTGGACTCCAAGGAACTTGAAGTTCTCAACCTGCTCCACTACAGCCCTGTCGATGAGAATGGGGGTGTGATCGGTCTTCCTTTTCCTGTAGTCCACAATCATCTCCTTTGTCTTGATCACTTTGAGGGAGAGGTTGTTGTCCTTGCACCACACGGTCAGGTCTCTGACCTCCTCCCTAAAGGCTGTCTCGTCGTTGTCAGTGATCAGGCCTACCACTGTTGTGTTGTCGGCAAACTTAACGATGGTGTTGGAGTCTTGCCTGGCCGTGCAGTCATGAGTGAACAGGGAGTACAGGAGGGAACTGAGCATGCACCCCTGAGGGGCCCCTGTGTTGAGAATCAGCGTGGCAGATGTGTTGTTACCTACCCTTACCACCTGGGGGCGCCCTTCAGGAAGTCCAGGACCCAGTTACAGAGGGAGGTGTTTAGTCCCAGGGTTTAAGCTTAGTGATGAGCTTTGAGGGCACCATGGTGTTGAACGCTGAGTTGCAGTCAATGACTAGTATTCTCACATAGGTGTTCCTTTTGTCCAAAGCAAATCAAATTTTATTGGTCACATACATGTGATTAGCAGATGTTATTGAGGGTGTAGCGAAATGCTTGTGCTTCTAGCTCCGACAGTACAGTAATATCTAACAAGTAATATCTAACAAATTACACAACATATACCCAATACACACAAATCTAAGTAGGAACGAATTAAGACTATATACATACGGATGAGCAATGTCAGAGCGGAACGGAATAAGATACAGTAGAATAGTATAGAATAGAGTATATACATATGAGATGAGTATTGCAAGATACGTAAACATTATTAAGTGAATGACATACCGTAGAATAGTATAGAAAACAATATATACATATGAGAAGAGTAATGCCAGATATGTAAACATTATTAACCTCTCTAGGGTATGTGGGACGGTAGCGTCTCACCTCGTCAACAGCCAGTGAAACTGCAGGGCGCCAAATTCAAAACAACAGAAATCCCATAATTAAAATTCCTCAAACATACATGTATTTTACACCATTTTAAAGATACACTTGTTGTAAATCCAGCCACAGTGTCCGATTTCAAATAGGCTTTACGACGAAAGCAAACCAAACGATTATGTTAGGTGAGTGAGTGCCTATTCACAGAAAAACACAGCCATTTTCGCAGCCAAAGAGAGGAGTCACAAAAAGCTAAAATATAGATAAAATTAATCACTAACCTTTGATGATCTTCATCAGATGACACTCATATGACTTCATGTTACACAATACATGTATGTTTTGTTCGGTAAAGTTCATATTTATATCCAAACATCTCAGTTTACATTGGCGCGTTATGTTCAGTAGTTCCAAAACATCCGGTGATTTTGCAGAGAGCCACATCAATTTACAGAAATAGTCATCATAAATGTTGATGAAAATACAAAGTGTTATACATGGAATTTTAGATCCACTTCTCCTTAATGCAACCGCTGTGTCAGATTTCAAAAAAACTTTACGGAAAAAGCAAACCATGCAATAATCTGAGTACGGCGCTCAGACGACAAATCAACCCAAAGAGATATCCGCCATGTTGGAATCAACATAAGTCAGAAATAGCATTATAAATATTCACTTACCTTTGATGATCTTCATCAGAATGCACTCTCAGGAATCCCAGTTCCACAATAAATGTTTGTTTTGTTTGATAATGTCCATCATTTATGTCCAAATACCTATGTCCAAATACCTCATGACGAGCAATCACTAGGTGCAGACGAAAAGTCAAAAAGTTCTGTTACAGTCCGTAGAACCATGTCAAACGGTGTATAGAATCAATCTTTAGGATGTTTTTAACATAAATCTTCAATAATGTTCCAACTGGAGAATTCCTTTGTCTTCAGAAATGCAATGGAACGCAAGCTAACTATCACGTGAACGCGCGTAGCCAGCTCGTGGCTCTCTTGCAGACCTCTGACTCATTCCCTCTCATTCGCCCCTCCTTCACAGTAGAAGCATCAAACAAGGTTCTAAAGACTGTTGACTTCTATTGGAAGCCTTAGGAAGTGCAATATGACCCCATAGACACTGTGTATTCGATAGGCAAAGAGTTGAAAAACTACAAACCTCAGATTTCCCATTTCCTGGTTGGATTTTTTCTCAGGTTTTTGCCTGCCATATGAGTTCTGTTATACTCACATACATCATTCAAACAGTTTAGAAACTTCAGAGTGTTTTCTATCCAAATCTACTAATTATATGCATATTCTAGCTTTTATGGCTGAGTAGCAGGCAGTTTAATTTGGGAACGCTTTTCATCCAAAATTCCAATGCTGCCCCCCCTACCCTAGAGAAGTTAAGCTGACAGTCCCCGATAAATCAAGCACTAGAAAAACTTTGTACTCTGTATGTTTACTTTACTTATTACCCATCATTTTATAAGTAAGAAGACAACAGCCTTCCAAACCGTTTTAGGACCATGTGAAGAATCTCTGTCGAAGAAGCTTGTATTTGCCTCCCTCTGGTGGTCGGCTTTATATCATATATCAATCAATCAATCAATTTTATTTTATTTTATATAGCCCTTCGTACATCAGCTAATATCTCGAAGTGCTGTACAGAAACCCAGCCTAAAACCCCAAACAGCTAGTAATGCAGGTGTAGAAGCACGGTGGCTAGGAAAAACTCCCTAGAAAGGCCAAAACCTAGGAAGAAACCTAGAGAGGAACCAGGCTATGAGGGGTGGCCAGTCCTCTTCTGGCTGTATAGATTTATATCACTTCACTGCAACCTCAAATTAAATTCAAATAAAATGTTATTGGTCACATACACATGGTTAGCAGATGTTAATGCGAGTGCAGCGAAATGCTTGTGCGTCTAGTTCCAACCGTGCAGTAATATCTAACAACTAATCTAACAATTTCACAACTAACTTATACACACACAAGTGTAAAGGAATGAATAAGAATATGTACATATAAATATATGGATGAGCGATGGCCGAACGTCATAGGCAAGATGCAGTAGACGGTATAGAGTACAGTATATACATATGAGATCAGTAATGTAGGGTATGTAAACATTATATAAAGTGGCATTGTTTAAATCCAATAGTTCTTCCCAGCTGTATATAATAAGACTTAAGATTTCCTGGGGTAACAGTGTAAGAAATAATACATACAAAAACAAAATACTGCAACCTTACGACAAAGGAGCGAGCAGGCGGATCTAAACACTTAACTTTCATTGCTCTACAATAAAGAATGTGACCTAAACACTTCCTTAAACCTAAAATAAATAATGAAGTAATTTTGTGTGGAAGTCAAACATTTGTTTTACGTCAGATGCAGACACATTGCATACGCTCAGAACGACAAAATCGAGACCTTTACATAGCCCTTCTATGTTAAACAACCCTAGTCACGCTGTTTAAAATGGCACAAATGTTGATTTAGACATTAACACATTTTTACTATCACTAATGTCATCATATGTTTGGTAAAGTAATATAGAAAGTGAAATATGTTGGGTAGATAGATGTTCCGAAAACAGATTGTAACTATATATGGATATATTATAAAGTATGAAATGGCTTATATATATTTTTTATCATAACATCATATTTGTATATGTTTTATTATACTTTTATTCTGTACTAGATCATATGGGTTGAAAAGTGTTTTTTTCCTAAGACATAAATAAACAATTCCAGGCGAAAACCAAAGGTCATAGCTTCTAGGTGGGGGTGGGGGGGGACAATAATACATTGATAAAATATTGCCCTCTTGCTAGATTGATGACTAAAGTCATAGCGAAACAGTGCAAAACGGCTGTCAGTTAAACTTAAGTGCTGCCTGTCTTCCCTGTACCCTACTTGATGTGTGCACTGCTGACTGCACATAAATTGCTGATGATTGTTGACACATCAACCAGCATTTATGGGGCAGGGCAATTTGTGACTTGTTTTGATAATCAGTGGCTGTATTGGAGGCGGAGTGGTCTCTCCTCTCCTAGGCAATCAGCAATTAGTAAATGGAGGCATGCTCTTCACCTCTACTAGGCAATTAGCAATTTGTGTTACTACTTCAGTCTCTCCTGGTTTCTAACTGTCGCCGAAAACAAAGACAGTTCTGCTGAGTTGCTTGAGGAAGGAAATAGAAGGCCCCTCTCACTTGAGTATCTTAGCAAGTTATTTTCTGATTCTCTTTTTGCTCTTTTGTAGCTTTGTCAACTATGTGTGTGTTTTCTATATCTGTTCACTCCTCTCCCAGTTGGCTTTACAGTCACTCCCCACCCCTTGGCTGCAACCCTTCTAATTTAGTGTACCCTGCGCATACAACCCATGTGGAATTCCGGGTCTCTGGCAGCGTTTGGAACTGACAATCTGCTGCAGAGAACGCAGAGTTCATCTCAGCCTATGCTGTCCTTCAGTCCCTTTTGGCCCTGACAGAGATGTGGATCAACTCAGAGAACACTGATACTCTCGCTGTTCTCTCATCTGACTACATTTTCTCAAAGTCCAAGAGCTTCTGGTCGTCGCGGTGGCAGCACACTAATTTCTCCTAACTGGAGATTTTCTATTTTCTCCCTCTCACCTGTCCATCTCCTTATTTGAATTCCATGCTGTCACTTGTCCATTCAAGCTTAACATTGTCATCTATCGCCCACCTGGTGCCTTTGGAGTGTTCCTCCATGAGCTTGGACACCTTGATACTATCATTTCCTGACGATGGCTCACCGTCCTTTGTACTTGGTTACTTCTACCTCCCGACATCTGCCTTCGAATCATTTCTTTCCCTCCTTGCTTCTTTTTGACCTCAACCTTTTCCAATCCCCTCCAACTCACAAGGCAGGCAATATGCTTCACCTCCTCTTTACTAGAGGCTGTTTGCCTACTAATCACACTGAAAACCCCCTCCAGGTCTCTGATCACTACTTTGTTTCTTGATTTGACCCTACACTCCTCCCTTTCTGCATCCTATGATTCACACTGTCCCCTTTCATCCTGGCCCGGCTCGGACTTAACCTCCTGCTTCGTGGCTGAGTGACTCATTGCGAGCTTGCAGAACGGGGCTGCAGGCAGCTGAGCCAAATGGAGAAAAACTAAACTGCCGGAGGACCTGTCATCCTTTCACGCCCTCCACCTTCTCTTCCTCTTCCTCCTCTTTTCTTCCTTCACGCTGCTAATGCCACTTTCTATCAATCTACATTTCAAGCTTCTGCTTCTAACCCGAGTGAACTCTTTTCCACCTTCTCCTCCCTCCTTAATCCTCCCCCTTATCTGCGGACGACATTGTCAAGCATTTTGAAAAGGTTGACGACATCCGCTCCTCATTCACTCAGCCTACTGAGTCACTAGTCCCACTCACGCAGAATTACCTTACGCCCTGAACTCGTTCTCCCCTCGCTCTCCAGATGAAATCCTGCGACTAGGGAGGTCTGGCCGCCGACAACCTGCCCGCTCGACCCCATCCCCTCTTCCAGATCATCTCTGGAGCCCTTCTCCCATCAACTCATCCCTGACCACTGGCTGTGTCCCCGCTGACTTCAAAATGGCCCGAGCCACTCCCCTCCTCAAGAAACCAACACTCGACTCATCTGATGTCACCTATAGACCTGTATCCCTTTTATTTCCAAAACACTTGAGCGTGCGATCTCTGCTCAACTCTCTCGTTATCTCTCTCAGAACTATCTCTTGACCTTAACCAGCTTCAAGACGGGTCACTCAACTGAGACTACTCTTCTGTGTCACGGAGGCTCTTCGCACTGCCAAAGCGCACACTCTCCTCTGTTCTCATCCTTCTAGATCTAGACGCTCTCTTCAACACAGTGAACTATCAGATCCTCTCCACCCTCTCAGGGCTGGGTGTCTCAGGCTCCACTCTTGGATTGCGTCCTACCTGGCAGGCCACTCCTACCAGGTGACGTGGAGAGGATCTGTGTCTGCACCACACACTCTCACTTTTGGTGTCTCTCCATCACGGTTGACAACTCCAGTATCGCCCTCCCGGAGTGCAAAGAATCTTAGCGTGACCCTAGACAACCATCAAAGCTTGCGTCCACTACAAGACCATGGTGCTTGCCTACGGAGCAGCAAGAACTGCCCCTCCCTACCTTCAGGCTATGCTCAAACCCTACACCCCAACCCAAGCACTCCGTTCTGCCCCCCCTCCTTCCAAAAGCACCTGAAACCCTACCTCTTTAAAAAAATCCCCCTAGCTCTGACTTTGCTGATATACTTTGAGGAAAAGTGTCTTGACTATGCCTGTGACATTTGTCCCACCTAGAACATGAATGCACTAAGTCGCTCTAGATAAGAACGTCTACTAAATTACTGAAATGTTGATGCTTGTCTAATGTCAATGCTCTAAAATTAGTTTTGAAAATATAAAATCCTTTTGTTTTTGGCAACATTGGCATATGTACACTTGGTGAAAGGAAGAATGCAAATTAAATACTTTTATTTTTTTAGAGCATTTATTAATGCCGCAAGCAAAACATCACGATTTATACAGCGAGGTCATAGCTTTCAGAGAAGCTCCCTTCATTCCAAGTTATTGAACCACCTTTTCTCTTCAACCAATGAACAGTCCAGTGTGTAACTTAACATCAAGTTCATAATACTCTGTCGTAAAGAAAAGGTCTCGCAGTGTATCAGGGGAGTCTACATAGAGGACTAGTACCACTGCAGGGTATGACTAGGGACGCGGCATCAATACTTTGGAACAGAAAGACAGAATTGAGGTCGTAAAATCAGTGTCTCTGCACCTCAATTAACTAATGACTATAAACATGGTTGTTTTTGGTATGTGGGCCATTTTCATTAGGCTCTACAGTAGTAGCTAGTGTTTGAGAGGCTCACTCCACACTAAGTGGTTGATTGTCCAGTACGGTCCAGGTTTAAGACCCTCTATTGAATTAGAATCGTTAGGGAAATTCCCATTCAAACCAGCATACCGTTTGATTAATGGACACTTGTGTTCTACTTATTCAAAAGCTGTCCTAGAATTTGGGTGGACCATGAAATGTTTTTTAAGAGCTACTGTATATCCGTTCCACACGGTTCTTACGTCATGAGATTTCTCTGGCTGCATTCCAGCAGGTGAGGCAGGAAGAAGTGTGCCGTCCCATCATCAGGCAACAGGTCCAGGAACTCCAGTGGGTTCAGCTCCATGGCAACCACCACCAGCGTTTCTGTTGTCAGGGAAAATACAAATGTTACGGTCCAAACTCTCTGAATATTAAAGGGGCAATCAGCGAGTTCTACATATTTTGTATTAATGATATACTGATTTGATTCTTGAGGAATAGGACTTATACATGCCTCATGATCTTAGTTCAACTGTCGTACCCCATCAGAAACCAAAAATATACACTTGTTTTAGTCCACTGTGTGTAAACAATGTAATTGTAAACAAAAACTCTATAGCCTCAAAAAATAGTTGAAACTATAATTTTGATATCATGGATGGTCAATCCTTGCATCCATAACACTGTCTAATAATTTAGGACGGGTTACATTTCTTTAAGTACAGCAAAGGAGGTGACATTATGGAGTTAAACCCTATGCTTGAATCACAGGCTAGTCTAAGTGTACCTTTGAGGGCAGACAGTAAGATGGCGTTCTCTCCCCCTGCTGCTCTGGTTCTCTCACACAGCTCAGGAAACAGTTTCTGCCACCACAGAGTCTGAACAAAATCACATGAATATATATATATATATATAGAAATGTTATACAAATGTTAGAGTTCAGACTTTAGGATTGAGGTAAGGGGTTATGAGGATTTAAGGTTGTGATAAGTACTATGAGTTCCGCAGTAGGGCCAGAGGAGTTGGGGCAGTGCGTTTCACAGTAGGGTGAGAGTTACAGTGCATAGCAGGACCCACCATTTTGTTATTCTGCAGCTCGTGGTTAGCATAGGGGATGATGGCCTGAGGACATCGGTCCAGAAGCCTCTCGATCGAGCTCTCGTGGCGGTCCAGCTTGGTGGCACAGAGCAAGTGCACACTTAGCCCCGCATTGTCCCCGTCCGGCAGCTGCTCCAACAGGGGCAGGATGGACGACACATCCAGGGTGGGACCGCACAGCAGGGACTGGGGAGGAGGGGACATTGAGGGTTTATTGTTTGTTCGCCATATTGGTGAATTTACATATCCTACATATTTACAAGTAAGGCTTAACAAAGCTTTATTTTACATGTTGATTGGTTGGTTAACTGATAGACAATGTAGAGAGATTGACCTGTAGTTTCTGGAGGTCCTCCTGGTGATCTTGAATGATACTGAAGTAAGCTGGAGTCAGGATGCTGACCCAGGGATACGGCACACCATAGTGAGAACATGAGTTGATCTACAACACAGAAACAATGTTGTTGTGGTCCTGAACTGGCTCACCTGATGCACCTAATAAATGGCTTGATGGTTAGTTGACAACTTGAATCAGGTATGCTGGCTGCGAAATAGTTAAAATGCATGGAACATCTGGGGGTCTCCGGAGGAGAGGTTTGAAAACCCCTGATCTACACAACAGATACACAACCGATACTTAGACAGTCTTACTGTAGGACTACCTCTCCACTACCTCCTAGCTAGGCTATAACCCTGGGGAACATCACGCCATAGTGACAAGAACACAACAAACTACAGAGACAGAAACACACCAGGTCGTCTGCGGTCTTGAGTGGTTTCATGCCGTGGCTGTCTCGGCGCGTGACGCGGTCAATGTAGACAGAGGTGAGGCGGAACAGCAGCTCCTGGATGACAGCTTTCTGTGACGAGGCTATCAGCAGGGCCTCCCAGAAGTCCACCAGCAGCTGAGGGCCTCCCTGGGGCCCCGGCAGGTTCCCACAAAGCTTCTACAGGACACACATTTCAATACATTCACAATGACACATGAACATTTTAAAGATCATACTTGGGATCGAATCCTACAGAAATCCTTTTAGGAATGACGTACACACAAACACTGTAACCCTAACCTGGAAGAAGAGGTCAGCCTCGTCCAGTTTGACCTTGTTATTCTCGTGTAGCGCCACCATGGCTGCTACCAGCAGACCTTCCTGGCTGTCCCTGAGGTGGCGTGCCAGGGGGGTGGGCACCACCGTGTGCCCTCTGCCATGCAGCAGCAGTTTGTGCTCCTCGATGAACCCATATACCTGCAGCATCTGGGTAGGTATATAGTACATAGACAGTTAAAGCTGCAATATGAAAATTTTTAGGCAACCCAACCAAATTTACATAGAAATGTGAGCTATAGATCTGTCCTTCTCATTGAAAGCAAGTTTAAGAAGCGGTAAATCTGTTTTATGTGTGCTATTTCTATGCTTCCCGTTCTTAAGTTTATTTTTTTGCATCTTTAACTTTAGTTTTTTGGTTATGGAAAATATATTTCACAGCGGTTTAGATGGTACAATGATTCTCTACACAATGACTGCTTGTTTTGTCACATAAATGGAATTAGTTGAACTTACGACGTCGCCGGAGGGGAGGGCTGCCGTCTTATCGGCTCTTAACCAACCATGCTATTTTGTTTGTTTATTTCACGTTGTTCGTAACTTGTTTTGTACATAATGTTGCTGCTACTGTGTCTTATGACCGAAAAGAGCTTCTGGACATCAGAACTGCGATTGCTCACCTCAAACTGGACGAAGAGTTCTTCAATGAGTCGGACGGGAGGGATATACTACTACAGACACCCGACCAGGCCCAGATTCCCGTGATTCACTGGAGAAGGAAACTGATATTTTGTGGAAAAAGATCAGGGTGCCTTGCGAGGATCAGGCGACGAGTGGCTAATCTGCCCTTGCCTTCCGTCCTGCTAGCTAATGTTCAATCGCTGGAAAATAAATGGGACGATCTGAAAGCATGTATATCCTACCAACGGGACATTAAAAACGGTTATTTCTTATGTTTCACTGAGTTGTGGCTGAACGACGACATTAAGAACATACAGCTGGAGGGTTATACACTATCGGCAGGACAGAACAGCAGCCTCTGGTAAGACAAGGGGCGGGGGCCTATGCATATATGTGAACAACAGCTGGTGCACGATATCTAAGGAAGTCTTCGAGGTTTTGCTCGCCTGAGGTAGAGTATCTCATGATAAGATGTAGACCACACTATCTACCTAGAGAGTTTTCATCTTTTTCGTTGCTGTCTACGTACCACCACAGACCGACGCTGGCACAAAAACAGCACTCATTGAGCTGTATACCACCATAAGCAAACAGGAAAACGCACATCCTGAGGCGGTGCTCCTAGTGGCCGGGGACTTTAATGCAGAGAAACTTAAATCAGTTTTACCTAATTTCTATCAGCATGTTAAATGTGCAACCAGAGGAAAACAATTCTACACCACCTTTACTCCACAAACAGAGACACGTACAAAGCTCTCCCTCGCCCCCCTGACCATAATTCTATCCTTCTGATTCCTGCTTTCAAGCTAAAATTTAAGCAGGAAGCACCAGTGACTTGGTCTATAAAAAAGGGGTCAGATGAAGCAGATGCTAATCTACAGGACTGCTTTGCTAGCTTATAAGAAATCCCACTATGCCCTCCAACGAACCATCAAAGAGGAAAAGCATCAATACAGGACTAAGATTGAATGTACTACACCGGCTCCGACGCTCGTCGGATGTGGCAAGGCTTGCAAATTATTACAGACTACAAAGGGAAGTACAGCTGAGAGCTGCCCAGTGTCACAAGCCTACCAGACGAGCTAAATAACTTCTATGCTCGCTTCGAGGCAAGTAACACTGAAACATGCATGAGAGCATCAGCTGTTCCGGACGACTTGTGTGATCACGCTCTCCGCAGCCGATGTGATTAAGACCTTCAAACAGGTCAACATTCACAAGGCCGCAGGGCCAGACGGATTACCAGGACGTGTACTGCGAGCATGCGCTGACAAACTGGCAAGTGTCTTCACTGACATTTTCAACCTTTCCATGTCTGAGTCTGTAATACCAACATGTTTCAAGTAGACCACCGTAGTCCCTGTGCCCAAGAACACTAAGGTAACCTGCATAAATGACTACCCATAGCACTCACGTCTGTAGCCATGAAGTGCTTTGAAAGGCTGGTCATGGCTCACATCAACACCATTATCCCAGAAACCCTAGAACCACTCCAATTTGTATACCGCATCCACAGATAATGTAATCTCTATTGCACTCCATACTGCCCTTTCACACCTGCTCAAAAGGAACACCTATGTGCAAATGCTATTCATGGACTACAACTCAGTGTTCAACACCATAGTGCCTTCAAAGCTCATTACTAAGCTAAGGACCCTGGGACTAAACACCTCCCTCTGCAACTGGATTCTGGACTTCCTGACGGGCCGCCCCCAGGTGGTAAGGATAGGTAACAACACATCCGCCACGCTGATCCTCAACACGGGGGCCCCTCAGGGGTGCGTGTTCAGCCCCCTCCTGTACAGCCCTGTTCACTCATGACTGCACGGCCAGGCACGACTCCAACACCATCATTAAGTTTGCTGATGACACAACAGTGACACAATCACCGACAACGATGAGACAGCCTATAGGGAAGAGGTCAGAGACCTGACCGTGTGGTGCAAGGACAACAACCTCTCCCTCAATGTGATCAAGACAAAGGAGATGATTGTGGACTACAGGAAGAGGAGGACTGAGCATGCCCCCATTCTCATCGATGGGGCTGTAGTAGAGCGGGTTGAGAGCTTCAAGTTCCTTGGCGTCCACATCACCAATAAACTAACATGGTCCAAGCACACCAAGACAGCCGCGAAGAGGGCACAACAAAACCTATTCTTCCTCAGGAGACTGAAAAGATGTTGCATGGGTCCTCAGATCCTCAAAATGTTTTACAGCTGCACCATCGAGAGCATCCTGACGGGTTGCATCACTGCCTGGTATGGCAACTGTTCGGCCTCCGACCGCAAGGCACTACAGAGGGTAGTGCGTACAGCTCAGTACATCACCGGGGCCAAGCTTCCTGCCATCCAGGACCTCTATACCAAGCAGTGTGAGAGGTAGGCCCTAAAAATGGTCAAAGACTCCAGCCACCCTAGTCATAGACTGTTCTCTCTGCTACCGCACGGCAAGCGGTACCGGAGTGCCAAGTCTAGGTCCAAGAGGCTCCTAACTACCTTCTACCCCCAAGCCCATAAGAATCCTGAACAGCTAATCAAATGGCTACCGACACTATTTGCAATGCCCCCCCCCCCCCCCCCCCCCCCCCCCCCCGCCTCTTCTACGCTGTTGCTACTCTGTTATTATCTGTGCATAGACACTTTAATAACTCTACCTACATGTACATATTACCCCAATACCGGTGCCACCACACATTGACTCTGTACTGGTACCCCCTGTATATAGCCCCACTATTGTTATGTACTGCTGCTCTTTTATTATATGTTATTCTTATCTTTTTTCCCCCCCTGTATTTTCTTCAAACTGCATTGTTGGTTAATGGCTTGTAAGTAAGCATTTCACTGTAAGGTCTACTATATATTCTATACCTGTTGTATTCGGCACATGTGACAAATAAAATTGGATTTGAACTATTAGAATGTCAGCAACCAGGAAATGGCGGAGCGATTTCTGCCTATTGCGCCTTTACTGTACACACATCATGGAAATACGCAGTAGTACGTATACCACATCTACATACCAAACCACTTCATTTGGATCCACAGTCAAACATCACAGTATAATATAATCTACATTTCAATACACACTAACCTCTGTGTGTCTGTCCATGTGTTGTCTGTAGAGCTGCAGGTCTCCCATGCGGAGGGCCAGGGCAGCCTTGGAGAGAGTGAGGGGTACAGAGGGGGCTCCGATGGACTCTAGGCGCTCTAGGTGGGCCAGTCCACTGTCAGGACTGGCTCTGACCATGGAGGGGCTGGCTATAACATGGGGCAGCTGGGACGGCTCGGCCACACCGAAGATATCCAGCACCTCGTTGGCTGCCTCCTACAATACGCACACAGGCAAGAACCCTTGAATATCAACATTCAACACTATTGAATCAGATGTGCTAGTGTTGGAATTTAACAAAAATGTGGAATGGCTGGAGGTCTCCAAGGACTGGTGTAGCTACCTCAGTGAGCTCCTCCATGGTCTCCTCATAGAGTGAGTGTTTGAGGAAGAAGAGGAACCCCTTCCCATAGCCACAGGGGCTGCTGGACAGACACCTGTTCCTGGAGATCACCTCTGTCACAGACAGGCCTGACATCTTATAGTAGGGCAGGGCCAGGTGGCAGTCACGCTTATCAAACCTACACATCAGTGGAAGAGACAGTCACACTTTACATTAAGTGTCCAGTAACACATTTAAAAAATAGTTGTTGACAAACCAGTCAAAAAAAAAATCAACAAAATCAATCAATCAGCTAACATATAAATCAATAAACTAGCATATTAATCAACTAACATACTGTATCAATAAATAACATATCAATCAACCTTGATTTTAATGTGACCCCGAACCAACTGACCTACTGAAGCAGTCTCCTAAATGGGCACAGCTCTCCTGGAAGGCCTGCTGCAGCTCCTGTCTGTCTGTGGTTCTGTCAGTGGTGCTGCCTATTTTGTCTGTTGCTGTATATCCCAGGGACTGGGCTAGGTTCTGGTCACTGCTCTGAGGCTGCTCCACGGGATTTCCCACCCGGGGGTCCAGGAGCGTGGCTCTCAGGAGGAGGTGGGCCTCACTGAGCAGGTGCAGACAGCTCTGAGACAGAGGGTTGGTCTCCTCATACTTCTTACTATACTCCACCTAGCCCAGAGAAAAGGTTCATTGTTAAACGCAAGGGTACACAGCATAAATGCATCATTCAGCACAACAGACCCAAAGAAAAATGAATGGTAAAAATGAGTAACGTCTCGTAAACATTAAGGCTTTGGTTGACATGTTGTTCTGGTGTTGAGGTGCTGTACCATCTCATTGTAGAGTTGGAGTGGGGGGACGGTGTTGACCACGTATAGATTCCAGCCGTGACTCATCTCAATGGGATCCCGGTGCTTGGTGAAGGACGACTTCCTATTCCTGGGATCAGAGGTCAGGGAAGCAGGAAGTACAGTCAGCTCATCTCCATAACGCCAGTCACTTCTGTAACACCGGTCATTCTGGGCCACAGATGGCTGATATTACAGCTTCTCGGTCAGAAACTACAGCTCAGCTCCAATGACATTAAACACAAGAGGTTACAGTAAACCCCTGGTGTGGACCATGCAGAACGCCAACTCTCTAGCTCAATTTGAGTTCACATGAATGGCACAAACCTATTCGGTAAAAGACCACCAAACATTTAGTTTCAGTTCCAGTTTAAATTATCCAGTTTAACTTAGAGGTTAGTTTAAGGAACTAGCAAGCATGACTACCTACAAATCCAAAACAATCACCAGTGGAAGTTATTGAGGGCAGTGTTTCTGGAGTTGATGTGAATCAAACATGTTGCATGTTTTTCTTCATGACTCCACAAGTTAACACACAAGGCTGAACTCATTGTGCACACCATGTGCTGAACCCATTGTGGGTGTGTGTTCTATCTGTCCTGTATAGCCTCTAGCAGCTACAGCTAATGACGGACCGGACACTATTAGCCAGTTAAACACTCCCTCTACTTCTTCTTCCTAAGTAGCTTATGGCTACAGTGCCAAGCACTCTCATATGATATTAAAGCCCCCTGTGTGTGATTTGTGTGTGTGTGATTTGGAGAAAGGGTCAGCTTGGTGGAGGATAGGAATTGCCTGCATGTTTCCCTACTTCGCTTCTGTGAATGCCTGGCCTCACTTCTTAATTCTAGTGGTCATGTGGTGCCTGTTGCACATGACTTGATCACATAAATAAAGTTGAGAAATAAGTTCTCATGAAAATATCAGATATAGTTCTTTCTTCCGACCTCTGGATCCTTCATGCTCTCTAGAGCAGGGGTGGACAAACCACAGCGTGCGGGACATTCCAGGGCAAACTTGAACTTTTAGAACTAGATAGAAAGTATGTAGAAATTATAATGGACCTACACTACAGGTCAAAAGTTTTAGAACATAGTTTTGATGTCTTCATCATTATTGTACCATGTAGAAAATAATCAAAATAAAGAAAAACCCTTGAATGAGTAGGTGTATCCAAACTTTTGACTGGTACCGGACAAAAATGAAGTTTCAGAATGTCCCCAGTGAAAGTTGCGCCCGATTGTATGTGTGGGGTACAGATATGAGGTAGTCATTCAGAAATGATGTTAAACACTATTACTGCACACAGTGAGTGGGTTCATGCAACTTATTATGTGACTTGTTAGGCACATTCTTCCTCCTGAACTTATTTAGGGTTGCCATAACAAAGGGGTTGAATACTTAGACTCAAGACATTTCAGCTTTTCATTTTTTATGAATTAGTAAAACTGTCTAAAAACATAATTCTACTTTGACATTATGGGTTATTGTTTGTAGGCCAGTGACACAAAATCAACATTTTATCAATTTTTAATTTAGGCTGTAACACAACAAAATGTGAAAAAGTAAAGGGGTGTAAATACTTTCTGAAGGCACTGTACATGGAACATCATGTACATCATGTACAGTGAACATTAACGTTTAATAATCCTAGTGCGCCTGACTCTAGAGCAGGGGTGGGCAAAGTTTTTGGCTTGAGGGCCACATCAGGATCTCAAAATTCAGAGGGCCGCACAGATTTCTTTTAGACCGATTTGGTCGCCCATTTTGCGGATAGAAAAAGGGCAGTTATTTGAAAATATACGGATCAAAAGTTTTAGAACACCTACTCTGGGTTTTTCTTTATTTTTTGTTGAACACTTTTTTGTTTACTACATGATTCCATATGTGTTATTTCATAGTTTTGATGTCTTCACTATTATTCTACAATGTACAAAATAGTAAAAATAAAGAAAAAACCTTGAATGAGTAGGTGTGTCCAAACTTTTGACTGGTACTAATAAATATATATATTACCAATTATATGATGTCCCCCCCACTTCTAAAACCAAAGTTGCACCCCTGCATACAATTATCTGTGAGGTTCCTCAGTCGAGCAGTGAATTTCAAACACAGATTCAATCACAAAGACCAGAGAGGTTTTCCAATGCCTCAAAAAGAAGGTCACCAATTGGTAGATGGGTAAAAATAAAAACAATCAGACATTGAATATCCCTTTGAGCATTGTGATGTTATTAATTTGCTGCATCATGTTATGGGTATGATTAGGGCTGTTGAGGAGACCCTATTACTGACACACCGGAGATCATGAGTCAGGACTACAGTAAAATTCCATGTGACCGTTGAGTCACGGTAATCTACTCTTACGCACTCTGGACATGCGTTGACAGTACCCAACTCACTAACAACCATCAGGTCGCCAATGGCCTGGTACTCAGCGCTCTATTGTCCCTCTAACCACTCTGACATCAATGCAATTGAAAATCACATAAAACATTTACCATCAAAATAGTATTGTGCTTTTAAAACTCATCTTACTGCGATGATCAATCTGTAGAAAGAAGTTCAACAACAGGTTGAAACTGAGTGGAAAACACGGTCATTGTTGATGTTGTTTCAAAGCCTAACACAACAAAATGTAAAATGTTCTAAGGGGATTATTAATTCAAAACACCCATACGCATATTAGAGCTTATGCATACAGTGCATTTGGAAAATATTTTGTTATGTTAAGTCTTATTCTAAAATTGATTTAAATGACAAAGCGAAACGGGTTTTTAGAAATGTTTGCAAATGTACTAAAAATAAAAACAGAAATACCTTATTTACATACGTTTTCAGACCCTTTGCTATGAGACTTGAAATTGAGCTCAGGTGCACCCTGTTTCCATTGATCATCCATGAGATGTGTCTACAACTTGATTGGAGTCCAGCTGTGGTAAATTCTATTGAGTTGGACATGATTTGGAAAGGCACACACCTGCCACTATAAGGTCCCACAGTTGACAGTGCATGTCAGAGCAAAAACCAAGCCATTAGGTCAAAGGAATTGTCTGTAGAGCTTTGAGATAGAATTGTGTCGAGGCACAGATCTGGGGAAGGGTACAAAAAAATGGCCGCAGCATTGAAGGTTCCCAAGAACACAGTGGCCTCCATCATTCTTAAATGGAAGAAGTTTGGAACTACCAAGACTCTTCCTAGAGCTGGCCGCCCCGCCAAACTGAGCAATCGGGGGAGAAGGGTCTTGGTCAGGGACGTGACTATGAACCCGATGGTTCCTCTGTGGAGATGGGAAAACCTTCCAGAAGGACAACCATCTCTGCAGCACTCCACCAATTAGGCCTTTATGGTAGAGTGGCCTGACAGAAGCCACTCCTCAGTAAAAGGTATGACAGCCCGCTTGGAGTTTGCCAAAAGGCACCTAAGGACTCTCAGACCATGAGAAACAAGATTATCTGATCTGATGAAACCAAGAATCAACTCTTTGGCCTGAATGCCAAGCGTCACGTCTGGAGGAAACCTGGCACCATCTCTACGGTGAAGCATAGTGGTGGCAGCATCATGCCCTGGGGATGTTTTTCAGTGGCAGGGACTGGGAGACTAGTCAGGAGAGGGAAAGATAAACAGAGCTTTGATGAAAACCTGCTCCAGAGCGCTCAGGACCTCAGACTGGGACTAAGGTTCACCTTCCACCAGGACAATGACCCTAAGCACACAGCCAACACAACGCAGGAGTGGCTTCGGGACAAGTCTCTGAAGGTCCTTGAGTGGCCCAGCCAGAGTCAGGACTTGAACCCGATCGAACATCTCTGGAGAGACCTGAAAATAACTGTGCAGCAACGCTCCCCATCCGACATGACAGAGCTTGAGAGGATCTGCAGAGAAGAATGGGAGAAACTTCCCAAATACAGGTGCGCCAAGCTTGTAGAGTCTTACCCAAGAAGACTGTAAGGCTGTAATCACTGCCAAAGGTGCTTCAACAAAGTACTGAGTAAAGGGTCAGAATACTTACAGTTGAAGTCGGAAGTTTACATACACTTAGGTTGGAGTCATTAAAACTCGTTTTTCAACCACTCCACAAATTTCTTGTTAATTAAAACTTCTTCAGGCTAGGGTCCTTTTTTCTGAATTTCCGCCTGACTGATGTAACCAAAGTAAACTGCCTGTTACTCTGGCCCAGAAGCCAGGATATGCATTTAATTGGTACCATTGGATAGAAAACACTTTGAAGTTTGCAGAAATGTTAATAATGTATGAGACTATAACACAATAGATATGGTAGGAGAAAATACAAAAAATACAAAGAAAAACCAATCAGAATATTTTTTTTTTGAGAGCCCATGCTCTTTTAATGGAAAGTCTAGGGGCATATCCAAATCCAGCTCCCAGATTGCAATTCCTATGGCTTCCACAAGATGTCAACAGTCTTTGTTCAAGGTTTCAGGCTTCAGAGTTTTAGTACTGGGACTCAGAGTTGGAAATCAGTCTGTGTGCGCGCGATGAAGAGGACGTGCACCTGCTAATATCGCTTTCCTATTGAACATACCTTTCCTTATAAAATATTATAGTTTAATTACATTTTAGGGTACCTGACGATTAAATAGAAACTTATTTTGACTTGTTTTAACTTCTCTAGGTTAGGGGGCAGCATTCGGAATTTTGGATGAAAAGCATGCCCAAATTAAACTGCCTGCTTCTCGGGCCCAGAAGATATGATATGCATATAACTGGTAGATTCCGATAGAAAACCCTCCAAAGTTTCCAAAACTGTTAAAATAGTGTCTGTGAGTATAACAGAACTGATTTGGCTGACAAAAACCTGAGAAAAATCCAGGAAGTAGGATTTTTGGGGGTTTTGTAGTTTTCTATTCAATGCCATTACAGTATCCATTGACTTAGGACTCAAATTGCAGTTCCTATGCCTTCCACTAGATGTCAACAGTCTTTAGAAATTGTTTCAGGCTTGTATTCTGAAAAATAAGGGAGTAAGAGCAGTCTGAATGAGTGGACCCTGCCGTGTCACAGAGCTTTTTCATGCGCGCGGCCGAGAGAGTCCCTTTCATGTTTACCTTTTATATTGACGACGTTATTGTCCGCTTGAAATATTATCAATTATTTATGTTAAAAACAACCTGAGAATTGAATATAAACATCATTTGACATGTTTCTATGAACTTTACGGATACAATTTGGATTTTTTGTCTGCCTGTTGTGACTGCGTTTGAGCCTGTGGATTACTGAAGAAAACACGCGAACAAAACGGAGGTTTTTGGATATAAAGAGACTTTATCGAACAAAAGGAACATTTATTGAGTAAATTAATGTCTTCTGAGTGCAACCATATGAAGATCATCAAAGGTAAGGGATTCATTTTATCTCTATTTCTGACTTGTGTAACTCTTCTACTTGGCTGGTTACTGTTTGTAATGATTTGTCTGCTGGGCTATGTTTTCAAATAATCGTAAGGTATGCTCTCGCCGCAAAGAATTTTTTAAAATCTGACACCGTGGTTGGATTCATAAGAAGTTAATCTTTAAACCTATGTAAAATATGTTTTGTTTTCTGAATTTTTATAATGAGTATTTCTGTATTTGAATTTGGCGCCCTGCAGTTTCACTGGCTGTTGAAGAGGTGGGACGCTACCGTCTCACGTACCCTAGAGAGGTTAACAAAGTTTTGCGGTAGCTTTTTGGATTCCTTTCTCTGCACGTTGAACGAGTGGATTACTCAAATCGATGGAGCCAACTAAACATACTTTTTGGGATATAAAGAAGGATTTTATCTAACAAAACGACACTACATTTTGTAGCTGGGACCCTTTGAATTGCAAATCAGAGGAAGATTTTCAAAAAGTAAGTCGCTATTTGTGATTTGTGATTTTATGAAGCCTGTGCCGGTGGAAAAATATGTTGATATGGGGCGCCGTCCTCAAACAATCGCAGGGCATGCTATCGCTGTAAAGCATATTGTAAATCTGACAATGCAGTTAGATGAACAAGAATTTAAGCTTTAAACCGATATAAGACACTTGTATGTACCTAAATGTTTAATATCCATAATTTTTATGATTATTTATTTGAATTGCGCGCCCTCCAATTTCACCGGAAGTTGTCAACGGGTGTCCCGCTAGGCATTGACTGACCTTCATGTCTTAAAGTAATGATGGACTGTCATTTCTCGTTGCTTATTTGAGCTGTTCTTGCCATAATATGGACGTGGCCTTTTACCAAACAGGGCTATCTTCTGTATACCACCCCTACCTTGTAACAACACAACTGATTGGCTTAAATGCATTAAGGAAAGAAATTCCACAAATTAACAAGGCACACCTGTTAACTGAAATGCATTCCAGGTGACTACCTAATGAAGCTGGTTGAGAGAATGCCAAGAGTGTGCAAAGCTGTCATCAAGGCAAAGGGTGGCTACTTTGAAGAATCTCAAATCTCAAATATATTTTGATTTGTTTAACACTTTTTTGGTTACTACATGATCCCATATGTGTTATTTCATCATTTTGATGTCTTCACTATTATTCTACAATGTAGAAAATAGTAAAAATAAAGAAAAACCCTGGAATGAGTAGGTGTGTCCAAACTTTTGACTGGTTCTGTATATACTTACAATGCAATCTTTTGAATACCAATGTGAAGAAATAGAGTGTAGTTTCAGTGCTTCATAAATGATGGATGTGTGTAGTGACAATGTTTCCGTAATTGTGCTACACACCAAGTTGTTCTATGGGTAGGATCAGATTTTGTCTGGGTGATTTGGCCAAAATATCCTATCACAATATTTTTACATTTTTGACAGTATTTTATGTTTCTGAATAAAATAAGGCAACAAATGAATTCTAAGTGGTTTTAACAGGCTTTCTCCATACTGATTGTTTTATACTCAACCAAACTAGGTCAAAACTGACAGTGAAGTAACTTTTCATTCATTTATCTGTATCAAAATACCATTATAAACTCAGCAAAAAAGAAAATGTCCCCTTTTCAGGACCCTGTCTTTCAAAGGTAATTCGTAAAAATCCAAATAATTTCACAGATCTTCATTGTAAAGGGTTTAAACACTGTTTCCCATGCTTGTTCAATGAACCATAAACAATTAATGAACATGCACCCGTGGAACGGTCGTTAAGACACGAACAGCTTACAGACGGTAGGCAATTAAGGTCACCGTTATGAAAACTTAGGACACTAGAGGCCTTTCTACTGAATCTGAAAAACACCAAAAGAAAGATGCCCAGGGTCCCTGCTCATCTGCGTGAACATGCCTTTGGCATGCTGCAAGGCATGAGGACTGCAGATGTGGCCAGGGCAATAAATTGCAATGTCAGTACTGTGAGACGCCGAAGACAGCGCTACAGGGAGACAGGATGGACAGCTGATCGACCTCGCAGTGGCAGACCACGTGTAACAAAACCTGCACAGGATCGGTACATCCGAACATCACACCTGCGGGACAGGTACAGGATGGCAACAACAACTGCCCGAGTTACACCAGGAATGCACAATCCCTCCATCAGTGCTCAGACTGACCGCAATAGGCTGAGAGAGGCTGGACTGAGGGCTTGTAGGCCTGTTGTAAGGCAGGTCCTCACCAGACATCACTGGCAACAACGTCGCCTATGGGCACAAACCCACCGTCGCTGGACCAGACAGGACTGGCAAAATGTGCTCTTCACTGACGAGTCGCGGTTTTGTCTCACCAGTGGTGATGGTCGGATTCACGTTTATCGTCGAGGGAATGAGCGTTACCCCGAGGCCTGTACTCTGGAGCGGGATCGATCGTCATGGTCTGGGGCGGTGTGTCACAGCATCATCGGACTGAGCTTTTTGTCATTGAAAGGCAATCTCAACGCTGTGCGTTACAGGGAAGACATCCTCCTCTCTCATGTGGTACCCTTCCTGCAGTCTCATCCTGACATGACCCTCCAGCATGACAATGCCACCAGCCATACTGCTCGTTCTGTGCGTGATTTCCTGCAAGACAGGAATGTCAGTGTTCTGCCATGGCCAGCGAAGAGCCCGGATCTCAATCCCATTGAGCACGTCTGGGACCTGTTGGATCGGAGGGTGAGGGCTAGGGCCATTCCCCTAGAAATGTCTGGGAACTTGCAGGTGCCTTGGTGGAAGAATGGGGTAACATCTCACAGCAAGAACTGCCAAATCTGGTGCAGTCCATGAGGAGATGCACTGCAGTACTTAAAGCAGCTGGTGGCCACACCAGATACTGACTGTTACTTTTGACCCCCCCCCCTTTGTTCAGGGACACATTATTCCATTTCTGTTAGTCGCATGTCTGTGGAACTTGTTCAGTTTATGTCTCAGTTGTTGAATCTTGTTATGTTCATACAAATATTTACACATATTAAGCTTGCTGAAAATAAACGCAGTTGACAGTTAGAGGACGTTTCTTTTTTTGCTGAGTTTAGATGGTATTGAAAAAAATCATACCGGTTTACCTTAAAATATGATATCGGCCAGCCCTAGATCAGTGTCTTACCATAGATCTATAACATTCTCATAATTTGAATTGGTCAGATTTTGAAGCAGTATTTAGTTTGGTTTGAGTCAATTGCACAGGTATATTTCCTTTCTAATCAAGCGCAGCTCTAGCTATGACTACAGTCTCTGACTGACTGAATGATGTGTGACCTACAGGTTCCTGCGAGCAGCCCTCTCTGTGTCCTCCCTGGTCTCCACGTCTGCAGCGGTTAGCAGGACGATGTGGTGGCGATCATGACACAGAGCCTTTAGACCAATGAACAGCTGGATCCGCAAAGCACACACCTCCATGGTGATGGGAGGACAGGCCTGCACACAACACAACAGCCAGTTACACTTAAGCGACTTTTATTACCTGGTGGTTGTTTATGTTTAGTTGGTGAAATTGTAATAACCACTTTTGTATCTTTGGGATTCATTAAAATAATCACATTAATGCTGCTACATGTCAACCGTTTCTTGCAGATGTTATGGTCTTACACTGGAAACTGAAGGTAGGCCTAAATGGTTTTGTTTGAATATGGGTCACAGGGCAGTGTAAATAGTCAAGAAACACAAAGACAAAGTCACACTTTAGTAGCCTTTCGGGTAAATTCGATCAACTTCTATGCCTGTGCGCTTCTAAAAATGAATCTTTCAGCACTTCACTCACGGTGGGCACAGCACCCCAGGCACAGTTGCTGCGTGAGACTCTGGGATATATGGGACTCTTCGTAGTTCCTTGTGTGATTAGCTACCAGCTATGAAACAAAATGTCAGAAATACTTTGAAAATAGCTACAGCAGCAATTCTTTGCACATGCACTCATACTTTACTTTTTCAGTTCGCACACATCTATTTTTTTAGGCGCATATGCGAGTGTGCTGCTCTGATTCCACTGTATAACTGTTTGGCACGCACACATGTATAGACGCAAACTGCAACTGTGTAAGTGGTTGTCATTTTGATCCCTTTCCAGCTCTTCCATCTTTGTGAATGTAACACACTGGTCTTGAGCCAAGCAGCCATCCATCTGTAGTTCTGCAGAAGCTCTTATCCACTTTAATGGCTTCCTGTCTCATTGTGTAGCAGGACCAATCAGAGCACAGCCAACCGAGGCACAGCCAATCACACACAAGAAGGGAAGACACAGTCAAAGTATCCTTCAGATCAATAATGAGGAGGTCTAAGGCATAGAGGTAGGTGTAAGCAGTAGGCGTAAGTGGGATTGATCTGTCTTCCATTAGCTAAGGGCAGTGGAGTGATCCTCACCTTCATGGTGGTATCGATGTAAGGGTCCTCAGCTCTGGCTGCCACTGCAGAACACCTCACTGAGAAACACTGGAGAGCATTCCTGACAAACACAGAGGTACTATTACGTTTAGAAAAGGTAGATGAGAGCAGTCTCAAATAATCATTCAATCAGTAATATCAGTCTCATGAACTTCATATTCTTTCTCCTGTCCTTACTTGGTGATGATGTGGAGGAAGAGGTCAGTGAGGACGGCCTGCTGGGCTTTCTCTGGATACTGATAGACTGAGACCATCTCCACTCCGCCCCTCACGCTGTACACGTAGCCCGTGTTGGGCAGCGAGAAGAAACAGAACACACACGTTGGCTCCACCCCTCCCCCCCCCCCAGCACACACTTCCTGGTTACCTGGTTGTCAGGGAGAGAAGACCAATAGAAAGGGATGAGGAGTGAAGGAGAGAATGTAGAAATAGGTCCTACTTTACAATATGTGTGCCTCCTACCTACCTATGTATTTACAGTACATGTTAGTTCCATAGGCAGGGACAGCGTAAGGAAGTTATGACTCACTGGTGAATACAGGGTGGAACTGCAGGGAGTGCAGGCGGGTATCCTCCACACTGCAGCCTTGGAAGAAGTCTGGAGCAAAACGTCTGGAGGGGAGACCCAATAGGATGAGACCAACCCCTAGTTCACACACACGCACGCAAACACTAACAGACACAGACAGAGTAGGGCTCCCGAGTGGCGCAGCGGTCTAAGGCACTGCATCTCAGTGTAAGAGGCGTCAATACAGTGGTTCGAATCCAGGCTGAATCACATCCGGCTGTGATTGGGAGTCCCATAGGGCGGAGCTCAATTGGTCCAGCGTCGTCAGGGTTTGGCCGGGGTAGGCCGTCATTGTAAATAACAATTTGTTCTTAACGGACTTGCCTAGTTAAATAAAAATACAAAATAAAAATAACGACAACAGCTCCCACACGTACACACCTGTATAAGATATAGGTGATAGCGAGGATACCCCTGGCCTCACTCTCCATGCCTGTCCACTCCAGAGAGACCTTGACCCCACAGTCCTTGGCATTGTCTCCCAGCAGCTCCTGGTGCTTAGGGAATATGAAGAAGTCATCCTGATCAAGGTGACCAGCAAGACCCTCTTTCCTCACCTCTGGTGAATACAAAGACAAGATAAACACAACCACAACCCAATCAGACAGAATATACAACCATACCATTTTCGGTGCAGTTTGTAGTACAGTGTATTCAGACCCCTTTACTTTTCCCACATTTTGTTACGTGCCTTATTCTACCACCGTAGGGATGGTGCCAGGTTTCCTTCAGACGTGATGCTTGGCATTCAGGCCAAAGAGTTCAATCTTGGTTTCATTAGACCAGCAAATGTTGTTTCTCATGGTCTGAGAGTCTTCAGGTGCCTCCAAGCAGTCTAGCATGTGCCTTTTACTGAGGAGTGGCTTCCGTCTGGCCACTGTACCATAAAGGCCAGCATTGAAGGCCCTTCTCCCCCGATTGCTTAGTTTGGCAGAGCGGTCAGCTCTAGGAAGAGTCTTGGTGGTTCCAAACATCTTCCATTTAAGAATAATGGAGGCCAATGTGTTCTTGTGGACCTTCAATGCTGCAGAAATGTTTTGGTACCCTTCCCCAGTTCTGTGCCTCGACACAATCCTGTCTATGTACAATTCCTTCGACTTCATGGCTTGGTTTTTGCTCTGACATGCACTGTCAACTGAGGGACCTTATATAGACAGGTGTGTGCCTTTCCAAATCATGTCCAATCAATAGAATTTACCACAAGTCGACTCCAATCAAGTTGTAAAAACATTTCAAGGATGATCAATGGAAACAGGATGCACCTGAACTCAATTTTGAATCTCATAGCAAAGGGTCTGAATACTTATGTAAATAAGGTATTTGTGAAAAAAGCACAATCGTTGCACGAATGTACCTAACCATAAACGTCAATGCCTTTCTTAAAATCAATACACAGAAGCATATATTTTTTAAACTGCATATTTAGTTAAAAGAAATTCATGTTTGCAGGCAACATTAACTCGGGAAATTGTGTCACTTCTCTTGCGTTCATTGCACGCAGAGTCATGCAACAGTTTGGGCCGCCTGGCTCGTTGCGAACTAATTTGACAGAATTTTACATAATTATGACATAACATTGAAGGTTGTGCAATGTAACAGCAATATTTAGACTACGGGTTGCCACCCGTGCCACCCGGAACGGTTCCGTATTTCACTGAAAGAATAAACGTTTTGTTTTCGAAATGATAGTTTCCGGATTTGACCATTTTAATGACCAAAGGCTCGTATTTCTGTGTTTATTATATTATAATTAAGTCTATGATTTGATAGAGCAGTCTGACTGAGCGATGGTAGGCAGCAGCAGGCTCGTAAGCATTCATTCAAACTTTACTGCGTTGGCCAGCAGCTCTTAGCAATGCTTGATCACAGCGCTGTTTATGACTTGAAGCCTATCAACTCCTGAGATTAGGCTGGCAATACTAAAGTGCCTATTAGAATATCCAATAGTCAAAGGTATATGAAATACAAATGGTGTAGAGAAATAGTTGACGCGTCATAATTCCTATTATAACTACAACCTAAAACTTCTTAACTGGGAATATTGAAGAACTTGGAATATTGAACCACAAGCTTTCATATGTTCTGAGCAAGGAACTTAAACTTTAGCTTTTTTCGATGGCACATATTGCACTTTTACTTTCTTCTCCAACACTGTGTTTTTGCATTTTAACCAAATTGAGCATGTTTCATTACTTATTTGAGACTAAATAGATTTTATTTATGTATTATATTAAGTTAAAATAAGTGTTCATTGTTCATTCCGTATTGTTGTAATTGTCATTATTACAAATATATATATATATATATACACTGCTCAAAAAAATAAAGGGAACACTAAAATAACACATCCTAGATCTGAATGAATGAAATATTCTTATTAAATACTTTTTTCTTTACATAGTTGAATGTGCTGACAACAAAATCACACAAAAATTATCAAATGTATCAACCCATGGAGGTCTGGATTTGGAGTCACACTCAAAATTAAAGTGGAAAACCACACTACAGGCTGATCCAACTTTGATGTAATGTCCTTAAAACAAGTCAAAATGAGGCTCAGGAGTGTGTGTGGCCTCCATGTGCCTGTATGACCTCCCTACAACGCCTAGGCATGCTCCTGATGAGGTGGCGGATGGTCTCCTGAGGGATCTCCGCCAACTCCTGGACAGTCTGTGGTGCAACGTGGCGTTGGTGGATGGAGCGAGACATGATGTCCCAGATGTGCTCAATTGGATTCAGGTCTGGGGAACGGGCAGGCCAGTCCATAGCATCAATGCCTTCCTCTTGCAGGAACTGCTGACACACTCCAGCCACATGAGGTCTAGCATTGTCTTGCATTAGGAGGAACCCAGGGCCAACCGCACCAGCATATGGTCTCACAAGGGGTCTGAGGATCTCATCTCGGTACCTAATGGCAGTCAGGCTACCTCTGGCGAGCACATGGAGGGCTGTGCGGCCCCCCAAAGAAATGCCACCCCACACCATGACTGACCCACCGCCAAACCGGTCATGCTGGAGGATGTTGCAGGCAGCAGAACGTTCTCCACGGCGTCTCCAGACTCTGTCACATGTGCTCAGTGTGAACCTGCTTTCATCTGTGAAGAGCACAGGGCGCCACTGGCGAATTTGCCAATCTTGATGTTCTCTGGCAAATGCCAAACGTTCTGCACGGTGTTGGGCTGTAAGCACAACCCCCACCTGTGGATGTCGGGCCCTCATACCACCCTCATGGAGTCTGTTTCTGACCGTTTGAGCAGACACATGCACATTTGTGGCCTGCTGGAGGTCATTTTGCAGGGCTCTGGCAGTGCTCCTCCTGCTCCTCCTTGCACAAAGGCGGAGGTAGCGGTCCTGCTGCTGGGTTGTTGCCCTCCTCCACATCTCCTGATGTACTGGCCTGTCTCCTGGTAGCGCCTCCATGCTCTGGACACTATGCTGACAGACACAGCAAACCTTCTTGCCACAGCTCGCATTGATGTGCCATCCTGGATGAGCTGCACTACCTGAGCCACTTGTGTGGGTTGTAGACTCCGTCTCATGCTACCACTAGAGTGAAAGCACCGCCAGCATTCAAAAGTGACCAAAACATCAGCCAGGAAGCATAGGAACTGAGAAGTGGTCTGTGGTCACCACCTGCAGAACCACTCCTTTATTGGGGGTGTCTTGCTAATTGCCTATAATTTCCACCTGTTGTCTATTCCATTTGCACAACAGCATGTGAAATTTATTGTCAATCAGTGTTGCTTCCTAAGTGGACAGTTTGATTTCACAGAAGTGTGATTGACTTGGAGTTACATTGTGTTGTTTAAGTGTTCCCTTTATTTTTTTGAGCAGTGTATATAAATAAATAGGACGATTAATCGGTATCGGCTTTTTTAGTCCTCCAATTATTCTCAGAGGCAACCCATCATATCCCAGTCCGCGTGATCAAAACAATCTTGAAGCATGGATTTTATTGGTCAGACCAGTGTTGAACGGCCCTTACCACGTGTACTTCCTGTTTGAGTTTCTGCCTATAGGAAGCGAGGACAGGATGGAGGCATGATCTGATTTGCTGAAAAGAGGGTGGGGGAGGGCCTTGTAGCCATCCCAGAAGGGAGAGTAGTAATGGTTGCGAGTTTTTTAAGCACAAGTGGAGCAGGAAATGTGTCGATAAAACATTGGTCATGTTTTCTTTAGATTTGCTTTATTAAAGTCCCCAGCTACAATAAATGCGGTTTCCAATTTACACAAAGTCCAGTGTAGTTCCTTGAAAGCCGCCGTGGTATCGACTTGATGGGGAATATACACGGCTGTGACGATAACCGAAGATAATTCTCTCAGGAGGTAATGCCGTCGGCATTTGATTGTGAGGTATTCTAGGTCGGGTGAACAAAAGGACTTGAGTTCCTGTACATTACCACATCACACCATAAGTAGTTAATCATGAAACATACTGTGTAGAGCTAGTCGTGTTACCTATCTCATTGTTGTGTTCTGCTCCAGTGATCATATCCTTGGGGACTAGACAGTGGTCCTGGGACTTCTTGTCAGCTGACTTCTGGGTAGGGGCGGAGCCAGGAAGTCTCTCCAGCTTGACCACCAGCACTTCGAGCTCTGCCTGCAGGGCAATGTACCCCGCACAGATCGCCACCTGCAGGCAGGGATGGCAACGTTAATAAATACTCTATTAAATAATATTTTGTATGCAAAGTTTGCATTACAGAATTAACTTCCCAAACCCTAACCTTGTCCTCCCCAGGCTAAATGCTACCAAATATAACATGCTCCACAGAAAGAACAGGCTGGTAGATGAGATTACCGAAATCCCAACCCCTACCTGTTGGGGCGACAGTCCTGGGAGGTGGAGGATCAGACAACGCTCAAAGTCCAGGATGGAGAGCTTATCGTTGAGGGCCTGTCTCTTGAGACTGAACAGCACCAGGCTCTTAGGACACCCCACCAGCAGGTCCCCTGTCACCCCACAGCACGCTACACACAGTGGGCGCTCAAACAGCGGAATCTCAATGATCTCCATCTGCTCCTTGGGAGCTCCACGCATGGATGAGCCACGCAGGAAGTGGCCCAGCAGACGCACACCCACACGGGTCTTCTCGGCCACCTGGTAGCGCCAGTTGGTGTAGGTGCGGAGGTAGGTGACATTGTTCTTCTCCTCGATGGTCACCAGGTAGTCCCCTGGGGTGGGGAGGGCAAGACAAGGGAGGACAGAGGAGAGAGGCTTGAGAACACGGATGAGGAGATTGTCATGAGTGGAGAGTTATTTAATAATTATATTCCAAATTCATTCATTTTTATTCTGTGTATATTCTGTGGGAAATTACCCTGGATGAATTTTCAATGTAAGACACTTTTTTACAAGGGATCCAAATTAGACTACTGTTTTTTTTCCCTTTGACTGCATTTACAAACTCTAGCTATATGTAACGGATGTGAAATGGCTAGCTAGTTAGCGGGTACGCGCTAGTAGCGTTTCAGTCAGTTACGTCACTTGCTCTGAAACCTAGAAGTAGTGTTGCACCTTGCTCTGCAAGGGCCGCGGCTTTTGTGGAGCGATGGGTAACGACGCTTCGTGGGTGTCAGTTGTTGATGTATGCAGAGGGTCCCTGGTTCGCGCCCGTGTCGGGGCGAGGGGACGGTTTAAAGTTATACTGTTACATATACACACATGCTGGTGCACCTCACTCCCTCAGCAGTTTACCAAAGACAGTACAGTATGAAAATAAGCTTAAACTGCTTCTCCAATAGAAATCCCCGCTCAAACTTTCAGGTGATGTCATGGCGACGTTGGCTAGCAAAGCTCATGCGTAGAAACACGTCATCGGTTCTAACAGTCGTCTCGATCCGAACGGCGCATTTGCACCCATCCCATTTTTTTTAGCAGTTTTGAAACTGCAGTAAAAGTGCAGTAACTGCATCGGACTGTGGTATTTTGGACGCAGTAATTGCAGCACACTGCAGTTATACTGCACTCTAACTAAAGTTATATTACAGTGTACTGCAGTTATACTGCATTCGAGGGGTGCAACTTTCACTGGGGACAGGGAGGCTATGCCCCCCCCCCCCCCCCCCACATTCTGAAATTGCATTTTTGTCCCCACCTGTTTTATAATAAATGATGCAACGTGCTTTAGGACCATGCGGACGCTTCCAAGCAGCCGGGTAGGTTGTTTTGAGTATTTATCCAACTGGATAAAAACAAAAAAATATTAATAATGTCCCCCCCCACTTCTAAAACCAAAGTTGTGCCCCTGCTGCAATCTTTTTTTCGCATGGGCAGGCCATCAAATCAAAGGTACTCCTTCGATATAAAAGTTGTTTTTGACGAAAATGAGGGGGTGGGCGTAATAACATGTTCAACTACTTAAGACATTGGCTCGAATCGAGGTCGTGCCTTTAGATTCCGAGAAAACTAACAACTAAGGAAGAATGTTTCACTCATTGACTTCTCAAACCCCTAACCCCGGCCTGGTCTGTTTGCTGCGCCTCTGGGTTAATAAACAATGTGAGTAAACAACAGCGCAAAGACAGAATGTAGAAGTGTGGTTAAGAAAGTGACACACCTATCTCGCTGTGCAAGATGCTCTGCACAGTCCCCATGGTGGCGAAGCGGCAGATAAGAGGACACCCCTCCGCTTCCAGTTGAAATGCCTCGATCTTGCATCCTCCCGCGGACTCCACAAACAAGACACCCCCGCCACAACACACTAACCCAGGCTCCTGTTCGGTTTGCACGATTTGCTGGGAAGCGAAGGGATGGCAGTTGTATACGTGAACCATCTTCACTTTTTTCCCGTAATTTACGTCGAGAAACACGATGTGTACATCAAGGTAGATACATCGTTTCTGTCCGGATAATACAGGGCTTTGTTTTCACTGTCTATGTCGAGGTTAGCCAGCTACACCCAGAGGCTAGCCAGCTAGCTAGATAACTTGATCATATCACATGCCCCCACCGTCTTGTGATGAGCAGGCAGAATTCGTTAAACTTGAAAATTAGTTTTTTTTTACCCAGTCCCTGGTAAGTTTACTCCACTTGCTCTTTTCTACACAGAAATCCTAAGTATACGCTAATTATATCTAAAAGGGAACACAGTTTGAAGAATTCATGCGGTGCTAATGGTGAAAGTGAAAACTAGAAACAACTCCTTCTCCAGCGATGATTGGTTGATTTCCCTGTCATTAAGGCGCTGTCACTTTCATTTGCTATTGTGCACCACAACTCCATCTACTGTAAAACTACAGTGCCAGATTGCGAAATATTTGTGAGTCATTTGTTTGACATCAATCATGGTTTTGAAACACACACTTTTGCCCTTCACGTCAGATGAGAACATGTTTAATTGTATAAAAACATCTGTCAATGTCACCTCCAGGGCTCCATATGAATTGGCTACAATTGCACAATAAATTATGACCATTGAAAATATATGAATTGTAAACTATTCATGTATTGCTCTGATACACACACGTCATAGTTCATATTATCATACAGTACAATGTTGTGGAATTCTTTACATCTGTGATCCAAAATAGCAAAAGAAACATCCAGCCAGGGCAAAAGAGGGGAAGTATTGGAGTCATAGTGCCCTCGTTACCAAATAGCTTTGTATCTCATAAAAGTGTTAATATACATTATGCCCCCCCCCCCCCCCCCCGAGATCAACCCCTTCGTTTCCCCTACCCCTAGACCTAGTCTTGGTCTTGAATTTAGTCAGATCTGGACTGGAACAAACGCCTGCATTGTGGGGGTCTCATCTGCCCAATTTCTGAGGTTACTGCTGTGCTGTCTCTATGTTACTGAGGTTTCATCATGGTATGGCAGTGATGGCACTGTTGTGGAAGTTCCCTACCTCTGGTTCAAAGATTTCACACTTGAACTTGATGGGAAGTTTGTTCTCAAACATGCCATCATCCAGAGTGGTGTGAGAGCCTGTGCAGAGCCCTTGTGCTAGGGGACAGAACACGGAATATTATTGGGCAAACAGAGAAACAGGATATGATGACATAGTGAAATCACTGAGAATGGTGTGATGCTGATGTGGGTCTACAGTAGGCTACCTTCCTCCATTGAATAGTTGCCAGCTTGTCACATACAAATCATAATTTTGACCAGTTGGTTTTCCCTTTTTACCTATTTCAGAATGTGATAGACAGTGTGTAGCTGTAGTGTAGTACTCCATTGAAAATTCACAGTCCATCATTTTACATTGGGTCAGATCAACGTCAGGATTGTCCTTAGCAGAGACCGTCTCTTGAGTGGTGAACTCCACAAAGTAGGACGGACACTCAACCCACTGTGAGGATGACAGCAAAGTGATTTTAACTTGAAATAGTTGTTACAACATCGAGTTTTGTGAGAGAGAGTCACATCTATTCCTATAAAATGCTTTTATGATTTTTGGTTGCACCTCATATCATGTTGGTTAAGTGCCTCCTACTCCTCTCCAAGACAATAGCAAAGTAACATTTTATTTTAATAGCAAAATTGTCATATTTGCCATACAACATAGAATGAACGAACTCACCGACCTGCATGCTAGCTCCTGTTAGGTTGAGGAGGGTGTAGTAGTTGGTGAGGCGACTCTTTCTGTTGTATGTCTGGAGGGACAGATTGGCCGTCTCTACTATGATGGGGTCATCCAGGCGCTCTACTGTTGGACAGTCTGGACACGTGTCGACGATGAGGTAAGGGCTCACTACTATAGGTCATTACTACAGGTTAGTCAAACTAAAGCAACAATACACCAGTAGGTCATTCAGCTGAAGGTTTTTTTTGGTTACAGTGCATACTGTATATTTTTCCTGACCTATTGACCTGACCAGGAAAAACAAAACCCTACTAGTCAGACTCTACCTTGTTGGATGGTACATTTTATTGCTGCGGAGTTCCACACTTTTCCCAACGTACAGTAGATAGATGCCATACACTGCCCATACAACTGTTTAGTGGTAAGAGAGTTTCATTCAAAAATCATATTCCCCCACACCCTGTAAGCCAACCTGGACTCAGGGGTAGATGTAACATAGTAAACGAAAAATCTGGGACGCTCAAATATGTTACATTTGGTATTTCTTAATTTGTGGATGTCCATCATCCATTTGTATGATAGGTTATTGATTGCAATTCGTATGATGTGTTACGAATTACAATTTGTATGATATGTTACGAATTACATTTGCTGTGGCTAACGTTAGATAGGTGCATAACGTTAGCTAGGTGGCTAAAGTTAGCTAGGCTAAGGGTTCGGCTTAAGGTTACGGTCAAGGTTAGGTTAAAGGAAGGGTTAGCTAACATGCTAAGTAGCTAAAAAGTAGTAAGTAGTTGCTAAAATGCGAAAGTTGTCCGTGATGAGATTCCAACACTCAACCTTTGGGTTTCTAGATGTTTGCCCGACCAACCACCCTCCTTTTGTTTTTGCCTTAAGTAACCTCTCTTATCCAACCATACCAAACATAACATATGGGCCGGAGGAGATGGCTGCCGTTTTACACGCTCCTAACCAATTGTGCTATTTTGTGTGTTTTTTTCGCGTTGTTTGTAACTTATGTTGTACATAATGTTTCTGCTACCGTCTCATATGACCGAAAATAACTTCTGCATATCAGAACAGCCATTACTCACCTCGAACTGGACAAAGATTTTTTCTTTAATGAGTCAGACGCAAAGGATTAACTGCTGACATCGGACCAGGCCCAAATCCCTGTCATTCACATGAAGAAGAGATGCCGATATAGGGGACACAGGTCCGGGTGCTTTGTGAAAAGTCGTCGGCGAGTGGGTAACCCGCCTCTAACATCTGTCCTATTGGCCAATGTGCAATCTTTGGAGAATAAACTGTATGAGCTCCATTCGAGTCTATCCTACCAGGGGACATTAAAAACTATAATATCTTGGATAATATAATATACGACATGGATAATATACAGTTGGCTGGGCTTTCCGTGCATTGGCAACACAGAACAGCTGCCTCCGGTAAGAAAAAGGTTGGTGCTCTGTGGCTATTTGTCAATATGAGCTGGTGTGCAAAATCTAATATTAAGGAAGTCTCGAGGTTTGGCTCGCCTGAGGTAGAAAATCTCATGATAAGCTGTAGGCCACACTATTTACCAAGAGTTTTCATCTATATTTTTCGTAGCGGACTATTTATCACCACAACCCGATGCTGGCACTAAGACGGCACTCAACGAGTTATTTAAGGCCATAAGCAAACAAGGAAGTTGTTATGCGGAGTGGAACTGGGGAACCCAACGGCTGACTCAGACGAGGAGACTGGGTTGAAGTAACCACGGTATTTATTGAAACATGGGGGAGATGGAGTGCAGGTTAGGGGAAGCTCGGGGGGGTTGCTGGAAACCAGGTGCGGAGGCTGAGGCTGGAGCAAGAGGGGTTGAGACAGGGTAAGCAGGTCCAGAGGGGAATCCAAGGGAGTAGTAGAGTGGGGAATCCAGGACAGAGTGCAGGATGACGAGACGTGGGACTGGAGACAGGGACCAGAGTCAGAGAGGGCAGAACTGTAGCGGAGAGGAAAACAGCGCCAGGCAAGCAAAACAGGGACAACAGGATAACTGGATCTGAATAGTAACAAACGGCTAGAAACGTAGACTGACTGACTCACAGAGAGGGAGAGAGTACTGGGGGAGTGGCGGCAGGTCAAGGAGACACAGGATGAGCAGTAGAGGGCGTTGCAGGAGCAGATGTGACAGAAGTGCTCATCCAGAGGCGGCGCTCCTAGTGGTCAGGGACTTTAATGCAGGTAAACTTAAATCCGTTTTACCTCATTTCTATCTATGTGCAACCAGAAGAAAAAAAACTCTAGATGACCTTTACTCCACACACAGAGACTGTAATTCTATCCTCCTGATTCCTGTTTACATGCAAAAACTAAAGCAGGAAGTACCAGTGACTCGCTCAATACGGAAGTGATCAGATGCTAAGCTACAGGACTGTTTTGCTAGCACAGACTGGAATATGTTCCGGGATTCATTCGATGGCATTGAGGAGTATACCCACATCAGTCACCGGCTTCATCAATAAGTGCATCGATGACGTCGTCCCCACAGTGACCGTACGTACATACCCCAACCAGAAGTCATGCATTACAGGCAACATCAGCACTGAGCTAAAGGGTAGAGCCTCTAACCCAGATGCTTATAAGATATCCCGATATGCCCTCAGACAAACCATCAAACAGGCAAAGCCTCAATACAGGGCTAAGATTGAATCCTTTACACTGGCTCCAACGCTCGTCGGATGTGGCAGGGCTTGCAAATTATTACGGACTACAAAGGGAAGCCCAGCCGTGAGCTGCCCAGTTACATGAGCATACCAGATGAGCTAAATTACTTCTATGCTCGCTTCGAGGCAAGCACTGAAGCATGCATGAGAGCACCAGCTGTTTCCGACGACTGTGTGATCACGCTCTCTATAGGCCTTTAAACCTTCAAGACTGTTGGAAAAGCATCCCAGGGGAAGCTGATTGAGAGAATGCCAAGAGTGTGCAAAGCTGTCATCAAGGCAAAGGGTGGCTACTTTGAATGATCTAAAATATAAAATAAATGTTGATTTGTTTAACACTTTTTTGGCTACTACATGATGCCATATGTGTTATTTCATAGTTTTTATGTCTTCACTATTATTCTACAATGTAGAAAATAGTAAAGATAAAGAAAAACCCTTAAATGAGTAGATGTGTCCAAACTTTTGACTGGTCCTGTACATATTACCTCAATTACCTTGACTAACCTGTAACCCCACACATTGACTCGATAACGGTACCCCCTGTATAAAGCCTTGTTATTGTCTACACCTAAGGTCTACACCTGTTGTATTTGGTGCATGTGACATAACATTTGTGATTCTAATTTGAGTGTCCTCGATTTTCGTTTACTATATTACGTCTAGTCTTTGAGACCCCTACATGGTATACTTCTTACTGGTATGTCAGCTACATCCTTCACTTCACATTTCTTCCATGGCTTCCTGCTGATCACGTGACATTTTGTCTCTAGCACATCTATGGTTAAATATCACCTCTCCTTCCTGGGGAAAGAGGTGGAGGTAGGGAGGGAGTTAGTCCAGTAAATGCATGCATATTTGGCTTTCTACCCAATAGCCATTTGACAGCTTTGCCTGTTCACTTGACTTAATATTAGGAAGACTTTACTCTCATAATTGACTAATAAACGTATTTACTGTAGGCTGGTAGTGGAGGATTTCTCAACACTTCAAAACTCCTGGCTACCTCTGGCGAGCACATGGAGGGCTGTGCGGCCCCACAAAGAAATGCCACCCCACACCATGACTGACCCATCGCCAAACCGGTCATGCTGGAGGATGTTGCAGGCAGCAGAACGTTCTCCACGGCGTCTCCAGACTCTGTCACGTCTGTCACATGTGCTCATGTGCTCAGTGTGAACCTGCTTTCATCTGTGAAGAGCACAATGCATCACTGGGGGCAAACTACCTGCCCTCCAGGACACCTACACCACCCGATGTCACAGGAAGGCCATACAGATCATCAAGGACAACAACCACCCGAGCCACTGCGTGTTCACCCCGCTATCATCCAGAAGGCGAGGTCAGTACAGGTGCATCAAAGCAGGGACCGAGAGACTGAAAAACAGCTTCTATCTCAAGGCCATCAGACTGTTAAACAGCCACCACTAACATCGAGTGGCTGCTGCCAACATACTGACTCAACTCCAGCTCACTTTAATAATGGAAATTGATGGAAATTGATCAATGTATCACTAGCCACTTTAAACAATGCCACTTAATATAATGTATATGTATATACTGTACTCTATATCATCTACTGCATCTTGCCATCTTTATGTAATACATGTATCACTAGCCACTTTAAACTATGCACTTTTATGTTTACATACCCTACATTACTCATCTCATATGTATATACTGTACTCGATACCATCTAATGCATCTTGCCTATGCCGTTCTGTACCATCACTCATTCATATATCTTTATGTACATATTCTTTATCCCTTTACACTTGTGTGTATAAGGTAGTAGTTGTGGAATTGTTAGGTTAGATTACTCGTTGGTTATTACTGCATTGTCGGAACTAGAAGCACAAGCATTTCGCTACACTCGCATTAACATCTGCTAACCATGTGTATGTGACAAATAAAATTTGATTTGATTTATCAAGGGCCATTGCTTACTGAACTGTTAGTTGTTGATGAACAAGTTGTTGATGAACAATTTGAGAAGTTACAATGTACAACTTCCCACCAGTGACATAGATATAGATTATCAGTTTGTGGTGTCCATCAAGGTGCCATAACGAGTTTGGTCCAGCAACATGGTATGACCTTCTATGCAGCCTCTGCGACATGGTTCTGAGGGCAGCCGCCCTTGGCCTAATCAGACTTACAATATTAGTGACACATAGGCCGAAGTTACTTGCACTGCTGTCTCAGTGTCTGATATTCCAACATAACTGCATAGCCATACACAGATCCGTCCTCTGTGTTAGCTAGCAGATCAACTTTATGATTAAGTAATAATAGTATTTAATCAGAATCAACCTTGTTAACGTGGACTGAAGGGCATCAAGTCTAGGATTATCGGAGAGCAGAAGCCGAGTGGAGCCATTTACGGTCTGTTTGCAGCGGATATGGAAATTCCTTCTCGCCATCTTCAATTGTGGTGTTGTTGCATCAAACTGACTGTACACCGATTTAATGAAAGGAGGAGCTAGGGAAATTGCTGGTACAATTAGCATATTAAAGAATGCATTAAGTTAGCGTGTGTAGGTGTTTATTTAGCAGCTGTAGGCGTTCATTTGAAGTGTACAGGACCGCGTGCAGCCGTTTATTTAGCACATTTGCACGCGCTTATTTGACTCGTGTAGGCCTTAATTTAGCGAGTGAAGACGTTAATTTAGCGCCTGCACCTGCTTACTTTACACACACAGCATTAAAAATATTGCGTTTTCACCACGTGCTTTGGGAGCCAAACGGCATTCCATAGAAAACACAGAATCCTACTCATTACTCCACGTGCTAATTAGGTCACTTTTGTTTTGAACCGATTTCGCCATTGACTATGAACAGGGCACCTGGTTTACACCCGGGAGGCAGGAAGAGTTCCAAAACGAATGCCAGATTAATCGAGTCCCCTCAATGAAGGGAAGCGAAGTGGGAGGATGGTCGATTTTCACGTGGAGCTTGGCAAAAGGGGGCATGGTTTGTTTACATAATTGTCATCCAAACCAAACCTTCACTCGTTGTGACGAACTGAAGTTCCAAACTGTTTTAAACGAGACTGACAAAAATTATTCTATTTACACTTTGTAGACACTTTTGACACTAGAGTAAATGTTTCTGACTCATATTGATGCCACACAGGCCGTTTTCAAAGGGATTACTTGCTTTTTGGGGCAGTCGTTCTTTAAATGAAGGGTTAGGTAAGGGTTTAAGATTAGGGTAAAGTTAGGGTTTAGGGTAGGATCATTCCAAAGATTCCAGATAGTACTGACCCTTTCGATACATCTTTCCACACGCCCACTATTTTCCTTTTGACATGTGGTCGCCAGATTGGGCTGCAGCATAGAGATAGATAGAGGGCTCATCTTTGTTTGCCTGACATTTCAAACTGAATTCTTCTGCTGCTCTCGTTCGCTACATACTTCAGTCTGAGACTGCCATCGTTGAAGTCGTTTGTAGTGATGTCAAAATGAGCAGTGGCGTGCCGTGGGCCTGGGGCCTGGGCCTTCAGTGAGGTCCTACACAATCCCACCCGAATTAATCCACCTCTTATTACCATCATTATGATGCCATGGCTCTAGACACTATACATTTAGACAGAAACGCAGTATAACCAGGTGTTGCGTCACCTTGAAATTGACATTTTTATTCAGAGAATTGCAGGGGAAGAGTACAATACAGTACAGTTCAACTAATAGGCAAGAACATAGTCGAGTGCAACAGAGTTATATTAATATTCTTCTTCTATCCATTTCTGGTCCACAAACTTTGAGCTTTAAGTCCCCCCCCAAAAAATACAGTGTGTTCACTAAACAGCGCATTGTCGCACCCAAAGCAGTTTCACCGTGATGATAAAGACACATAACTATTCACTGAAAATAAAAGAAAGAAAACAAATAATTTGCAACATAGGCTATTTGCCATTTTATTTTGTTAATATATAGGCTATTTAATATTAACGAAATAAAATGCGAAACATACATACACATTTAATAAAAAATAAAATGCATTGTATGCCTACTCACCAAAGACTGATTATTTGAACACAAAATCCTTCCTCCTTTCTTTCCTCAAGAAGACTTCAATGACTCTGTTGTACAGTCTATCTGTGCGTTTTAGTTCCACCAATAAGTCCTTTTCTATTGACATGGAGGCTAATGCTGAAAGCCGAGTCTGTCCAGTAGCATTTCTGGAATACGTTTTGATTCGCTTTAAGGCCGAGAATGACCGCTCGACAGAAGCCGTGGACACAGGGATAGTCACTGTCACACATGCCAATGTGTAAAGTTGCCCCATGTCCTCATTCAGATTTTTCTGCTTAAGGAAATCAAGGAGATCAGAGGGACTTTTCCCTTCAAAATCAGTCATAGCATACATTACAGTCAGTTCTGTTTTTAGCTTGGATAGGTCGAACAGTGTTCCGTGACTCTCTGTTAAGCTGGAGAAGGCTGTTTGCGGGAATTTTTTCCGGTAGGTCTGAAAGTGCTGGGGGTCCAGGAGGGAGAGAAACATTAATTTTTCGTGGTCTTGAAACCTGTTTCGTATCTGGCAAAGAATGTTGTCCAGAATATTGCTGTGGAGTTGTTGGTAGTATGTGCGAGGGTCTCCTTGTGCTGGGCCTCTGCGTGCGCTGGGTGAACTTGAGATGCGCGCTGTGTCATCGTAGATTTGACTGAACCTGCGCCTCTCTCGCTCAATTGTGTCACAAAACTCGTTCACCCTTGTCAGGCAGAATTGTACATCCAAAGTTTGTTTCTGTAGAATTCCAAAAAGCACATCCGAATAATTAAAAATCCCATTGAATGTTTCAAGCAAAAAACAAAACTCAAAATCATCCAAACGTGCATTAAATCCATCAGCCATAAGCACAGTATCCCCGTCATGGTCATCATGATGTTCCAGTAAGTGGTTAAACAGCTCCTTTAGGGCAACTCTCTTTTCAAAGACTGCATTGACCAATCTAGATGTATATTGCCACCTCGTTGGTGCAACCTTAGGAAGACGACGCTTGCAGATGTCATCCAGCAGTTGCGTGCGCTTAGGGGATCGTGAGAAAAATGCTGCAAGGCCATTGAGGTTGGCAAAGAAGACCTTGCATTCTTTAAGCTTTGAGGCTCCTTGAGTCAGTACTAAATTTAGTCGATGTGCATAGCAGTGAATGAATAAGGCCATCGGTGCCCTCTCCTTAACTTTAGCCTGCACCCCATTGAGTCCAGATGCCATGACTGCTGCGCCATCAAAACACTGTGCCACAACTTTATCCAGACTACATTCATTTTCCTCCAAGAAACGGAAAATAAGAGCGGCAATGTCATCAGCTCGCTTGCCGCTTGTCACATCTTCAAATCGGATAAATCGCTCCTTGACTCCTGTGTCCATCACATAACGCAGGACGAGTGAGAGCTGTGCTGCATTTCCCACATCTGTTGTCTCGTCCACCATAACAGCAACAAAGGGAGCTTTTTTAATCTCCATTTTGATCTCTTCACATGATGGCTGAATATGATTGGATAAAAGATCTAACATAAAGACCAGCCCTCCAAATCTCAACCTGGGGCTGGAAGCAGTGCAACCAAGAGGAAAGCTATGAAATGAAGAGTATAACTCTTACTCTGGGGAATAATTTAATACATATTTGTGGGAAAATATATTTTAAAAAAAATTATATTCTGATGATGTTTAGGCCAGCAGAGAAGGCCTTGCTGGAACTGACGGCCCACCACTGAAAATGAGAGATGTTGTACAAAACAAAGTCAGTGATTGGATCATCTCTAACCAATCAGAGTATGAAAGCCAATGACGAATTTTCAAACTCTGCCTTACCCATGTGTGTTCTGGCTCTGGCCCAACCCATTAGTTTCTGGGATCAGATGGTCTAGAATGGATTTCCATCTAGAAATTGTCGGGGAGGTACTCAGATCCAGACTCATTGTGGAGAAGAAAATATTGTCTGTGGGCGTAGTGTAGTGTTTGGCCAGAACAAGGAGTTTGGGTAGCCAGGCAACATCTTTCTACCTGTGCCACTATAGCAACTGTGACAGTCTAGGCAGCGCCATTGAGGCTATCTCCATCTTTAAGTAGTCCTTTTTCTTTTTCAGAATTGGTTGATCCCTCCTGATGACCCAGTTGTACATGACTCCAACCGGGTCACCAGGAGGGTTCAGCCAATGAAGTTGGAAGTCCCACCCAGTTGACTACATTAGAATGGTGGACGCTCTCAATTGTGCTTCCCATGCTAAGACGCCATTTTGGCCACTGGAGACCTCTATAATTCTCTATGGTATAGTGTTTGCGCTTAAATATGACGCAATCAGTAAGCGACAGCAAACAAATGAGACCGATTGTTTGACAAGTGATTTTTTTTTATATCGTTGTTGTAGCGGTGCAACTTGTTTCACTATTGCAGAAATGTGGTAATGTATGTGCTTTTATGTGTTTCTATTGGCGAGTTATCGTTACTGGAAGAACGAGTTAAACTAGTGTTTCTGTGCAGACCGATCGCTTTTTCAGCCATGGAAATAACAGGAATAACCATTTGTGTTGGTAGCTAGTCAGTTTACAATGCCAGCAAGCTTGTTCGCCCCTCCTACGTTATCGTGGCTCTTCTGTGTTTTGATACAACATTCACAGACATGACGACAAACAGTAGAGAAATAGCCTTGCCTTATCCAACACGCAAAAGTAGTTCCAAGTTATATTGTATACATGGCTGAGCGCCGAAGACGTGGATGTCGATTATGGCACCGCTCTGATTGAGGGGCTGGGTTAAATGCGGAAGACACATTTCAGTTGAATGCATCCAGTTGTACAGTTTACTAGGTATCCCGCCCCCCTCTTTCCCTTCCCATACTAGCTAGGTAACTGGGGCGGCAGGTAGACTAGCGGTTAAGAACGTTGGGTAACCGAAAGGTCGCTGGTTCGAATTCCCAAGCCGACTATGTGCCTAATACGTCCTTAAGCAAGGCACTTAACCCTAATTGCCCCTGTAGTCGCTCTGGATGAGGCCGTCTGCAAAAAAAAAAGACATATGTGAAACAATAGAGTTTGCCAGTTTATAGTCCGATAAACGAGGTACCTCTGGTTGTCATTCATATGGGGAAACGGTTTTGGGATGAACGACGAAAATAAGGTCTGAGGTTTAGGTTAACACCGGTTTAGGAGATCGTATGCGTTTTGTTCTATGAGAAGTCAGTTAACATGATCGTGAATTATGAAGCCATATGTGCTTTATGTACTTTTTAAAAATTACATACATGTTTAACAATTCAAAGTGACGTTAGCTGATTGATGATCTCTTGGAACAAAACGTATACGATCTCCTAAACCTGTGTTTACCTACCTTATTTTCAGCGTTTATCCAATGACACCCCCCCCCCACATTTTTATTTATTTATTACCCATGAAAATCTTTGTCCAACGAACCATGACGGAGTTAGTGCCTAGGCGCCATTATTATTGCTCTCTCTATACCCCATGTCCCGGACTCAAGGTGCATATAAGTATGCCCCCAATCCACACCCACAGTGCGATTTCAACTTTTTTTTGTTGGTCAGATTAACTTTTGTTTTTTGTTGAATTTATATAAAAACCTTGTGTAGCATTACTTTGTCCAAATATGGCATGATTCCACTATTTGTAGCCGTTTGCATCACTTTTAAATTGCGGGGCTTTTTTATTTTGAAAGCCAACAGAAAATTCCACTTGTGGCTAATCCTTATTGTGGCTAACTTCACATGGGCGGTAACTTGCTTGCAAGCTAACGTCCAACAGCAACTGAACTTGTCAGTGAGATGTTTTATTTCTTAGACATAATCATTATTAGCTGTAATACATGTTACTTTAGGAAAGGATTAGCCCTATAAATAGTATGCCAATATTAATTATAAACATTTGTTTGAATATTGTCTTTATTTACGTAATATTGTCTTTATTTACGAAATGATAGACGGTAAATGTCAGAATCGTAAATATAAATGTCACATCAGTATCCTAGTTGTAGTGGAAGCAAAGAAAGGATTACCTCAGACCTAACATGACGACCAAAATGGCTCCGCACGTGCGCTTGTTGAGTTTGTCTATCCCACCAGACATGATCAGGACAAGCAGGTTGAAATATCAAAACGAACTCTGAACCAACTATATTAATTTGGGGACAGCTTGAAACATTTATCTAGCCAGCTTGCTATTGCTAGCAATTTGTCCTGGGATATAAATATTGGCTTGTTATTTTACTTGAAATGTACAAGGTCTCTTTTTGCTGGATCTTTGTAGAATATCAACCAATTTTTAGTCACATAAAATTGTGTGTTCTCTACTCGGACAATGAGTCCACAGATAAAGGGGAAACCTATATAGTTTCTAGTAATCTCTACTAGTTCAGTCGTCTTCTGTGGATTTATATGGTGGAGGCTGGTGAGGGGACAGGCTCACGCTACAGGACAGGCTCATTGTAATGGCTGGAATGGAATTAATGGAACACTATCAAACACATATGGAAACCACATTTTTTTATACTGTTCCATCTATTTCACTGCAGGAGCTGAGACCAATGTAGCTGCCTGAATGGCCCTGCATCCTCCCCCTACCTTCCAACCTCCACCTCTCCCTGATGCTGTCTCTCCTTTTCATAAAACAAAACGAAGCCATAGACATGGATTGTTAACTACTGCATGTGTGTCATGGATAAAGAATGAGAAACATGGATTCGATTTACGTTCTTCTCGTCCTCCATGCTTCGGTTTTGTATTTTTTTAGCCCCTGCAGACAGGAAATTTGAGACCTATACGGGATGCTACCCTTCACAGCATAACCTTCACTCCAGATCAAAAATCCAAACCTACAACCTAATTTTGGACAAAATGACTTGGAAGGATTAAAGCTACCATCCAACCTGGAACTGAGACAGACCAGATACAACTTCAGTTAGCACTGGCGTGTGAGGTGAGGTGTCAAAGCCTTTGAGCCCAACAAATGGCAGGCTACCCCACCCAAATTCCAAGGCCTTGAAGCCCCCTCCTGCTGTTCAGAGACCATCTATTGGCATTTTCTACAAGAGATCTGCCTCCAGAAAAAAGCTTCTTCCAAGTGGGTGTGACACCTACTTCCATTGCCTGCTGCACTGCTGCTTGGATTCCACCTGGTGATCTGTTCACCGTCTGCCCTGGTTGTCTCCCCCTGGTACAGGTACCCCCCTGAGCTTTCGCTCGCCTCCAGCACACAGGCACTGTTGGGGCGAGTGACTCTGACCTTATAATGGCTAGCCCCAATTCGTTTATTCTTTTTCTTGTGCATTTTGCTATTTATCTCATGACTCCTGCATGCTTTGTTAACTGAACTTTCTTGTTTACCCAACCGTGGGTCAGACTGTTTGTTCCCGCACTCGGGACTCTGACTCTCTATTGGTTACACGAATTCTTGGCCTCCCATCCTATTCTAACCACCTCTCGCCGGCTTTGTATTCATGTTACCGGATGAAATGGCTGTGTAATATGATTTTGTCTCCATCTGATGCACATTCAAATGTAATAAATCATCACTGCAGAGCTCTCCCTGTCCTATGCCGTTGATTGATTGTATTACTGTTGATATCTGGAAATGTGCATGTACACCCTGGCCCATCTACTTGTTGCTAGCCCCAATTCTGACTTGTGCTCTGATATGTTTCACTGATTTCTGCTCTTGTAAAAGCCTGGGTTTTCTGCACATTAACTCTAGAAGCTTCTTACCTAAAATGGATCAATTGAAAGTGTGGGTTCACAGCTCCAATCCAGGTTTTTGGTTATTACTGAGACGTGGTTAAGTAAGCGTGTTTTGAATACTGATGTTAACCTTTCTGGTTATAACCTTTCTTGGCAAGACAGATCTTCCAAAGTTGGAGTGGCAATCTTTACCAAGGATCACCTTCAGTACTCAGTTGTTTCCACCAAATCTGTCCCCAACAATTTTATTTGCTTGTTTTTAAGCGTTAAACTTTCAAATAGCTCTGACTGTTGACTGTTGCTGGGTGCTATCATCCTCCATCAGCACCGGCCTGTACCCTACCTGCACTAAGCTCTCTCCTGGTCCCTTACACTAAGTCTGAATTTGTACTGCTAGGTGACCTAAACTGGGACATGCTTAAACCACCTGACCAAGTCCTAAAGCAATGGGACTCCCTAAATCTTTCTCAGATTATTACCAATCTCACAAGATATGACTCCAAACACCCAGAAAAGGCTACTCTCCTTGATGTTATCCTCACAAATAATCCTGATAGGTATCAGTTTGGTGTTTTTTGTAATGACCTTAGTGATCACTGTTTTACAGCTTGTGTTCCTAATGGCTGCTCAGTGAAACGACCTGTCCTGATTTGTCATAGACACTTGCTAAAAAAACGTTAATGAGCAAGCCTTCCTTCATGACCTGGCCTCTTTAAATTGATATAGAATCAGCTTGATCCCCCCTCTGTCGAAGATGCTTGGTCCTTATTTTTGGATCATTTTAGTGATATTGTTAACCTCTCTGGGATATGTGGGACGAACACGTCCCATATGGCCAACATCCAGTGACAATGCAGAGCACCAAATTCAAATAAATTACTAGAAAAATTTTGCTTTCATGAAATCACACATGCAATACACCAAATTAAAGCTACACTTGTTGTGAATCCAGCCAACGTGTCAGATTTCAAAAAGGCTTTACGACGAAAGCACACCAAACGATTGTTAGGTCAGTACATGGTCACAGAAAAACACAGCCATTTTTCCAGCCAAAGAGAGGAGTCACAAAAAGCAGAAATAGAGAAAATTAATCACAAACCTTTGATCTTCATCAGATGACACTCATAGGACTTCATGTTACACAACACATGTATGTTTTATTCGATAAAGTTCATATTTATATCCAAAAATCTGTTTACATTGGCGCGTTACATTCAGTAATGTTTTAATTCCAAAACATCCGGTGATTTTGCAGAGCCACATCAATTTACAGAAATACTCATCATAAATGTTGATAAATACAAGTGTTATGCATGGAACCTTAGATCCACTTCTCCTTAATGCAACCGCGGTGTCAGATTTCAAGAAATCTTTACGGAAAAAGCACACCATGCAATAATCTGAGTTCAGAGCCCAAACAAGCCATACAGATATCCGCCATGTTGTGGAGTCAACAAAGTCAGAAATAGCATTATAAATATTCACTTACCTTTGATCTTCATCAGAATGCACTCCCAGGAATCCCAGTTCCACAAATGTTTGATTTGTTCGATAAAGTCCATCATTTATGTCCAAATACCTCCTTTTTGTTTGCGCGTTTAGTACACAATCCAAACTCACAACGCACGGGCAGGTCCAGGTGAAAGTTCAAACGAAAAGTCATATTACTGTTTGTAGAAACATGTAAAACTAAGTATAGACTCAATCTTTGGGATGTTTTTATCAAATCTTCAATAATGTTCCAACCGGAGAATTCCTTTGTCTGTAGAATTGCAATGGAACGGAAGCTACGTGAACACGCGTGACCAGCTCATGCCACTCTGGCAGACCTCTGACTCATTCAGCTCCCATTCCCCCCTCCTTCACAGTAGAAGCATCAAACCAGGTTCTAAAGACTGTTGACATCTAGTGGAAGCCTTAGAAAGTGCAATATGACCCCATTTCCACTATCTTGGATAGGCAAAGACTTAAACCTACAAACCTCAGATTTCCCACTTCCTGGTTGGATTTTTCCTCAGGTTTTTGCCTGCCATATGAGTTCTGTTATACTCACAGACATCATTCAAACAGTTTTAAACTTCAGAGTGTTTTCTATCCAAATCTACTAATATATGCATATTCTAGCTTTTAGGACTGAGTAGCAGGCAGTTTACTCTGGGCACCTTTTTATCCAAGCTACTCAATACTGCCCCCCTGTCCCAAAGAAGTTAACAAACACGCCCCCATAAAGATAAATTAGCATTAAAAACAATTTCAGCCCTTGGTTCGACTGTGATCTTGCAGATTTACTCCACCTCAAGAATTGCATTTGGCGAAAGGCTCGACACATGTATACTCAGGCTGTGACAGGCTCTTGTTCAGGCAAATGAGAAATATGTGCACTCAGGCTATCCGGAAGGCCAAAGTTAGTTACTTTAAGGAGCAGTTCTCTCTCTGTGGGTATAACCCCAAAAAGTACTGGAAAAATGGTTAGACCTGGATCCTAACTGTTTATCAAAGCTTGTCAATAATCAACTGGCTTTCTTGATGTCTATAGTATTCTCTCTGGTTTCGGCTCAGGTTATGGATGTGTCACTGCAACCTTAATGGGCCTCAATGATGTCACCATTGCCCTTGATTCTAAGCAATGTTTTGCTGCTATTTTTATTGACTTGGCCAAAGCTTTTGATACGGTAGACCATTCCATTCTTGTGGGCCGGCTAAGGAGTATTGGTGTCTCTGAGGGGTCTTTTGATCTGGTTTGCTAACTACCTCAAAGAGTGCAGTGTATAATGTCAGAACATCTGCTGTCTCAGCCACTGCCTGTCACCAAGGGTGTACCCCAAGGCTTGATCCTAGGCCCCACGCTCTTCTCAATTTACATCAACAACATAGCTCAGGTAAGAAGTAGGAAGCTCTCTCATCCATTTATATGCTGATGATATACTTATACTCAGCTGGCCCCTCCCTGTATTTTGTGTTAAACGCTCTACAACAAAGCTTTCTTAGTGTCTAACAAGATTTCTCTCCCCTTAACCTTGTTCTCAACACCTCCAAAACAAAGGTCATGTGGTTTGGTAAGAAGAATGCCCCTCTCCACAGGTGTGAATATTACCTCCTGAGGGTTTGGAGCTTGAGGGAGTGACCTCATACAAGTACTTGGGAGTATGGCTAGATGGTACACTGTCCTTCTCTCAGCAGATGCTGAAGCTGCAGGCTAAAGTTAAATCTAGACTTGGTTTCCTCTATCGTAATCGCTCCTCTTTCATCCCAGCTGCCAAACTAACCCTGATTCAGATGACCATCTTACCCATGCTAGATTACGGGGATGTAATTTATAGATCGGCAGGTAAGGGTGCTCTCGTGCGGCTAGATGTTCTTTACCATTCAGCCATCATATTTTGCACCAATGCTCCTTCTAGGACACATCACTGCACTCCTATACTCTTCTGGTCATCTCTGTATACCTGTCACAAGTCCCACTGGTTGATGATTATTTATAAAACCGTCTTAGGCTTCACTCCCTACTCTTTCCTATCTGAGATTTCTACTGCAGCGGTCATCCTCCACATGCAACACCCGTTCTGCCAGTCACATTCTGATAAATGTTCCCAAAGCACAGACATCCCTGGGTCGCTCATCTCTTCAGTTCGCTGCAGCAACAAACAGCACAGTTTTATTTCAATCTCTTCATTCAAAGACTCCATCACAGATACTCTTACTGACTGTTGTGGCTGATTTGCGTAATGTATTGTCTCTACCTTCCTGCCATTTGTGCTGTTTGTACCATGTCTTGTGCTGCTACCATGCTATGTTGTCTTAGGTCTCTCTTCATGTTGTGTTGTCTCTTGTCGTGATGTGTGTTTGGTCCTTTTTTAAATTTAATTTTAATCCTAGCCCTCATCCCCGCAGGAGGCCTTTTGGTAGGCCGTCATTGAAAATAAGAATTTGTTCTTAATTGACTTGCCTAGTTAAAGAAATTCCATTCCAGCCGTTACAATGAGCCCGTCCTCCTATAGCTCTTCCTACCAGCCTCCACTACTGGTTGGCAACCAACTTTAAGGTGCATTACTGCAACTAACTGTACTGGAGTCTGGACCGCTCATCTTTCAATCACCCACATGGGTATATGCTCCTAAAAACCGATGGTGAGGCAGGTCAAGTGTCTAAAATAGAACAAAATACAACCCAAGTTATATTTTAGTGGCTGGATATAGACGCTCACTTAAAATGATTGAATAACATGTACGTGTACATTTATTTTGCAGCGCACGCAATGCGTCCGGTGTGGTCAGCATGTAACTAGTGCCTATTGAAGTATCTTTTTTCCTGGGGGACTTTTGTTTTGAAGAGCCCCGATGCTCATTCTGAAAGTCAACACGCATCACTTCCGGTACTGTTTTGGAAACATGAGTTCCTTTCATATTAGCAATACATAATTTTCAGAACATGATGTTAAAGCTGTAATGTAACTTTTGGGGGACCCGATCAAATTCACCTAAATGTGTTTATAGATCTGTCATTGAAAGCAAGTCCTAAGAAGCGATAGATCTGTTCTATGTGCACTATTTCTATGCTTCCCATTAAGTTTATTTTTTTGCCTCTTACTTTAGGTTTTGAACACCAGCTGAAAATACAATATTTTTGGTTATGGAAAAGATTTCACATGGTACAATGATTCTCTACACTACACTTGCTTGTCACAAACTAAAATCACTTGGTCACAAACTAAAATTACACAATCTATTAGATTTTTAGCAACCAAGAAATAGTGGAGCGATTTCTGCATAGTGCATCTTAAATTACTACACATGGCCATATCTCCATGTTACAGCGGGTGTTTACTGAAGACTGAGGCGGCACCTGTGCTAATTAGCTATGTAGTATGCTCAACACTTGTGTAGCGGAAGAAGGCCTTTTTACAAAACTGTCTGCTGCAGCGCAGCTGTGCTAAAGCCGGTTAAAACAGTGTACAGAAAGTGTATATTTTCCATTTGAAATTATTTGGATGTGATATGAAAGTTAAGGGCTTTATGCTTCTAACTGTTTTTCAATTGAGAATCGATTCATGTTTAGATGGAGTTTTTGGCTGCCAGTTTTGGCTGCCACAAATAACCTATATCCTTGGACCTAAAGAAGTAACTGTAGGCTCTCCTACACTCCTTAAGAGTACGTTCTTGAGCTAGGAAAATATTAGATATCTGTGATGGGGGCAACGTTTGACAACGCAGGTCATACCACTTTCTTCTAATATGCCTAGCTATCTATCTACACAGTACTGTTGTCATCAAATTGCACAGAGTAGTACGTTCATTTCACACACTAATTGTTAATTTTACACATTTAGCCTAACACGGCTCTTTACTTGAATGCAGCTTCTTCCTTGGCTCCTAAGAAGATTTGTCCGAGCAGGTTGTGAGAAGACCACCCAAGGAACTGAATGCTTGTTGGTACGGTGTATGTTCACAAATCCGCCAATCCGAAGTACTGCTTAGGGAAGCATAGGCGGAGCAGCAAGGCCTAGTCCCTGAGACTCTACATTCTCCACCATCTGAGAGACTGGGGTGACTCATCTAGAGTCCATCCACTGGGGAGCTCCATGGTTCAGGGCCCCTGAAGGGCTGGGACCAGCACTGAGGGCCAGAGGCAGCTGTGGTGAGATGGGGTAGGGGCTGAGGACAGAGGCATGGTTCATAACGGCTCAGGTGGGCACCTGCCGGCACAGGTGGGCACCAATGGCCGCTCTTCTGAGAGGAAGAGGACACCGAAGGCATGTGAATGCTGTGGGCCCAACTCCAAGCTCCATGATGGGAAGGCCCCACATGGGAAGAATCCGGGTGGCAAGTCCCGACAACGCAGGGCCCAGCCGGGCAAGGGCCAGGCACTGGGGGAGACCCCTAAGAGAAAGGGTGGTCGCCCATCTTATAAGAAGACCCTGATGACAGAGGAGCAGGTAACAGCTATCCGAGAGGAGCTGGAGAAAGACTCTGCTGTGGAGCAGGTAACGAACTCTTTGGCTTCACCTGTAACCAACTCTGTTGATCAACCTCAAACTGTAACAAACTCTATGGGTCAACCCTTATTGAATTCTATGGGTCAGAAGTTAACGTACACTGTGGTTAAACTGGTGAATAAGTCTGTGGTTCAACCGGTAATGACATCAGTGGTTGAGCATTTTGCTGATTCAATGATAGAGCAGGAGAGAGCCTGTGAAGGGGCTGTGAGTGAGGGGGAGAAGGCCACTGGTTCTGGTTCAGTCAAACAGCCGGTTATAGACCCTAAGATGGAGGTCCTAAAGCAGCCCCCACCCCAGGCTGGTGACCCAGCTGTCTTCCTTTCCAACGGTACATCAGCTGTCATCAAAGAGGAACCAACAGACTGTAGCGCCCCTATGGAGGTGGAACCATCAGCCATAGCCTGTGTTTCCCCAGGCATTATTCTGTGCAGCACCCTCCACCCATTTGCTCTGTGGGACCACCGAGGTTACTGCAAGATAGGAGTGTGGGCTCCTAGACCTGAGCAGGGAAGTGCCACAGACCCAGCACAGCAGTCCCAGCCATCACCACAACAACCCAAACCAGAAGAGGGCATCCATGAAGGAATCAGAGACCTCATCCATGGTACTAGGCTTTTATTGTAACTATGATTTCACTGGATATAACCTTTTTATTTAAGGTGCCTGTCTCTCCCTCAGAGTTCCTGGAGCTTTTCTATGTGACGTACGGGAGTTTCATCCCCCTCAGTGAGACTGATGTCTTGGAGCACCTGAAGAACAAGTGTAACACGGACTTCAATGACAAGTATGAATCATGAGACCCCCCCCCACAAACCAGTTTTACTTTCACCACTGATTTCCATTGTTATGCTGATTGCATCTGTTCTTTTGTCTACTTGTTATTCCATTTGACCTTTTGGTTTGACCTGTTTCATCGCTCTGTACCAGGAAGCTAAACATCCATTTAGAAGTTTTGAAGTACAAAGCGGGTCTAGCCTCCATCCCTATGAACTGCTTTAAAGTGGACTACAACAAGCACACTCTGACCCTGGAGGACCTGTCCACACTGGACGATCAAAACTGGGTCAACGACCAGGTAGCTATGGCCCATAGAAAACTGTGCTTGCTGCTTATAAACCTGATTCACGGTTTTATCTAACCTGAAATTCCAAAACTTTAGTACAGGGCCCTATGTTCCACCAAGAATGACAAGGATTTAGTAAATAGTACATTTTCATTTTTCTTTGTCTTGTGTGTCTAGGTGATAAACATGTATGGCGAATTGATCATGGAGGCTACAGAGCACAAGGTGGGAGTACATTCCTAAGTGCATTCTTTTTGGATCCTTGATCAGAATGTTCAACAAAGGGTTATTGGTAAAAGGGAGTTGTTAGGATGGCAGTCTTATGTTGGGTTTCCAAGGTTACTGAATTTTCTGTTTTCTCCCGCAGGTTCATTTCTTCAACAGCTTCTTTCACAGGCAGCTGGTGGCCAAAGGCTATGAAGGGGTTAAGAGATGGACCAAAAAGGTAAGCTGATGGTAGGTCAGATCATAAGCTCTGTAGTGCTGAGTGATTAACCAAAATTATTTATTTTTGTGGTTATTAAACAACTAATTGACTGATTTTAGATCAATTAATTAGTTGTGAGCCCAATGTGCCATTTCTCTAGAGAAATTGAATTATTAACGAGAGAAACCATGGACTCTGGGCTGAAGCAAGTTTTAGTTTTATTAAGCAAATATTCAACATAGTTCATTGCAGAAATGTGGTAATTAACAAAAATATAAATGCAACTATTTCAAAGATTTTACTGCGTTACAGAAAATCAGTCAATTGAAAAACTCTAATCTATGGATTTCACGTGACTGGGAATACAGATATGCATCTGTTGGTCACGGATGCCTGAAAAAAAAGAAATCTCGTCACATGATTTTTGTGCGTTCAAATTGCCATTGATAAAATGCAGTTGTGTTCGTTGTTTGTAGCTTATGCCTGCCCATACCATAACCCCACCGCCACCATGGGGCACTCCGTTCACAATGTTGACATCAGAAAATTTCTCACCTACACGTGGTCTGCGGTTGTGAAGCCGGTTGGACGTACTGCCAAATTCTCTAAAATGACGTTGGTATGCTTATGGTATAGAAATGAATATTCAATTCTTTGCCAATAGCTCTGGTGGACATTCCTGCAGTCGGCACGCTGATTGCTTGCTCCCTACAAAACTTATGACATGTGGCGTTGTGACAACTGCACATGTTAGTGGTCTTTTATTGTCCCAGCACAAGGTGCACCTGTGTAATGATCATGCAGTTTAATCGGCTTCTTTATATGCCACACCTGTCAGGTGGATGGATTATCTTGACAAAGGAGAAATGCTCACTAACATGGATGTAAACAAATTTGTGCTTAATTGGTGAGAAATAAGCTTTTTGTGCGTTTGGAGCATTTCTGGTATCTTTTATTTCACCTCATGAAACACATGGGACCAACACTTTACATGTTGTGTTCATTTTTGTTCAGTGTACAGTCGTGGCCAAAAGTTTTGAATGACACAAATATTAATTTCCACAAAGTTTGCTGCTTCAGTGTCTTTAGGTATTTTTGTCAGATGTTACACTGAAGTATAATTACAAGCATTTCATAAGTGTCAAAGGCTTTTATTGACAATTACATGAAGTTGATGCAAAGAGTCAATATTTGCAGTGTTGACCCTTCTTTTTCAAGACCTCTGCAATCCACCCTGGCATGCTGTCAATTAACTTCTGGGCCACATCCTGACTGATGGCAGCCCATTCTTGCATAATCAATGCTTGGAGTTTGTCAGAATTTGTGTTTTTTTGTTTGTCCACCCGCCTCTTGAGGATTGACCACAAGTTCTCAATGGGATTAAGGTCTTGGGAGTTTCCTGGCCATGGACCCAAAATATCCATGTTTTGTTCCCCGAGCCACTTGGAGCACCTTGCCATAAGGCAAAAGTGATAACTATCATACTGGAAAAGGCATTGTTCGTCACCAAACTGTTCCTGAATGGTTGGGAGAAGTTGCTCTCAGAGGATGTGTTGGTACCATTCTTTATTCATGGCTGTGTTCTTAGGCAAAATTGTGAGTGAGCCCACTCCCTTGGCTGAGAAGCAACCCCACACATGAATGGTCTCAGGATGCTTTACTGTTGGCATGACACAGGACTGATGGTAGCGCTCACCTTGTCTTCTCCGGACAAGCTTTTTTCCGGATGCCCCAAGCAATTGGAAAGGGGATTCATCAGAGAAAATGACTTTACCTCAGTCCTCAGCAGTCCAATCCCTGTACCTTTTGCAGAATATCAGTCTGTCCCTGATGTTTTTCCTGGAGAGAAGTGGCTTCTTTGCTGCCCTTCTTGACACCAGGCCATCCTCAGTCTTCGCCTCACTGTGCGTGCAGATGCACTCACACCTGCCTGCTGCCATTCCTGAGCAAGCTCTGTACTGGTGGTGCCCCGATCCCACAGCTGAATCAACTTAAGGAGACGGTCCTGGCGCTTGCTGGACTTCCTTGGGCGCCCTGAAGCCGCCTTCACAACAATTGAACCGCTCTCCTTGAAGTTCTTGATGATCCGATAAATGGTTGATTTAGGAGCACCCCCCCCTAGTACAACTGAACTTGCACTTATTTTATCGATATGAGTGGGGGGAAAGGTGCTTGTGCGTTGACAAGGGGGGATACCTAGTCAGCAGTACAACTGAAATGTGTCTCCTGCATTTAACCCAACTCCTCTGAATCAGATAAGCACGCCAAAGACTGAAATACCGATAAATAAAATGAAGATGGCTATTCTAATCAAATTTTATTTGTCACATACACATGGTTAGCAGATGTTAATGCGAGTGTAGCGAAATGCTTGTGCTTCTAGTTCCGACAATGCAGTAATAACCAACGAGTAATCTAACCTAACAATTCCACAACTACTACCTTATACACACAAGTGTAAAGGGATAAAGAATATGTACATAAAGATATAGGAATAAGTGATGGTACAGAACGGCATAGGCAAGATGCAGTAGATGGTATCGAGTACAGTATATACATATGAGATGAGTAATGTAGGGTATGTAAACATAAAAGTGCATAGTTTAAAGTGGCTAGTGATACATGTATTACATAAAGATGGCAAGATGCAGTAGGTGGTATAGAGTACAGTATATACATTATATTAAGTGGCATTGTTTAAAGTGGCTAGTGATACATTGATCAATTTCCATCAATTTCCATTATTAAAGTGAGCTGGAGTTGAGTCACTATGTTGGCAGTAGCCACTCGATGTTAGTGGTGGCTGTTTAACAGTCTGATGGCCTTGAGATAGAAGCTGTTTTTCAGTCTCTCGGTCCCTGCTTTGATGCACCTGTACTGACCTCGCCTTCTGGATGATAGCGGGGTGAACAGGCAGTGGCTCAGGTGGTTGTTGTCCTTGATGATCTTTATGGCCTTCCTGTGACATCGGGTGGTGTAGGTGTCCTGGAGGGCAGGTAGTTTGCCCCCGGTGATGCGTTGTGCAGACCTCACTACCCTCTGGAGAGCCTTACGGTTGTGGGCGGACCAGTTGCAGTACCAGGCGGTGATACAGCCTGACAGGATGCTCTCGTTTGTGCATCTGTAAAAGTTTGTGAGTGCTTTTGGTGACAAGCTGAATTTCTTCAGCCTCCTGAGGTTGAAGAGGAGCTGCTGCGCCTTCTTCACAACGCTGTCTGTGTGGGTGGACCAATTCAGTTTGTCCGTGATGTGTACGCCGAGGAACTTAAAACGTACTACCCTCTCCACTACTGACCTGTCGGTGTGGATAGGGGGGTGCTCCCTCTGCTGTTTCCTGAAGTCCACAATCATCTCCTTTGTTTTGTTGACGTTGAGTGTGAGGTTATTTTCCTGACACCACACTCCGAGGGCCCTCACCTCCTCCCTGTAGGCCATCTCGTCGTTGTTGGTAATCAAGCCTACCACTCTAAATGCCTATTTCACATGAGTCTGCTGAATTAGCAATAACTTTTCTTTAATTTTGATTTCATCACAAATTAAAATGTGGCATGGACTTGCCCATGAATTTGTTTCAGCATTGTCGCAATGAAGAGTTTGACTAGCCACACACGACATGCACGCACAGTTACAAACCTGCTAGAATTGGTGGCAGGCGGAGGAGCAATATCCATGGTCGTAGTATGGACGAAGCCTGAACTAGAATGTGACGCTAACTGAAACTGGCTAGCTTTTAGGAAACCTGAGTAGATATTGCTTGCTTCGGAGTATACCACTCGGCTCTCTCTCTCTCCGTTTGGCAGGTGGATCTGTTTTCCAAGAGTCTGCTGCTGATTCCTATCCACCTGGAGATCCACTGGTCCCTGATCACAGTAGACATGGCCAACCACCACATCCACTACTATGACTCACAGGGCATCGTCTTCAAATACACCATAGAGGTAGGCTCACACACCTTACAGTCCTCTGCTGCTCAATGAAACTCACGCGTCTCTGAATTTCATCCTAGACTTGAGGAACATTGATTTGATAAGCATGGAAAATATTAACATTGGTCTACCTAGGCCCGCTGATTACTTTTTTGGGGGGGGGGGGGGGGACTCAGTCGGGGTCTCAACTTAATGTTGAGTACAATTTAGAAATTTGGTTGTGCATCAGATGTCAATCAATTAGCCCATGACAGCAATTTGTTTGGGGGATTGGTAAATTAGTCTAGTGGCCAGCGATATAAATTTACGCTAAGCATGGTTGAATTACATCCAAGGTGGAGCCCATTGATCATCAGTTATCATAAACTCAGCAAAAAAATAAGTCTCTTTTTCAGGACCCTGTCTTTCAAAGATAATTCTTAAAATCCAAATAAATTCACAGATCTTCATTGTAAAGGGTTTAAACACTTTCTCATGCTTGTTCAATGAAACATAAACAATTAATGAACATGCGGAACGGTCGTTAAGACACTAACAGCTTACAGACAGTAGGCAATTAAGGTCACAGTTATGGAAACTTAGGATGCTAAAGAGGCCTTTCTACTGACTGAAAAACACAAAGAAAGACCCCCAGGGTCCCTGCTCATCTGTGTGATTGTGCCTTAGGCATGCTGCAAGGAGGCATGAGGACTGCAGATGTGGCCAGGGCAATAAATTGCAATGTACATACTGTGAGACGCCTAAGACAGGACAGACAGCTGATTGTCCTCAGTGGCAGACATCCAAACATCACACCTGTGGGACAGGTACAGGATGACAACAACCACTGCCCAAGTTACACCAGGAACGCACAATCCCTCCAGCAGTGCTCAGACTGTCTGCAATAGGCTGAGAGCGGCTGGACTGAGGGCTTGTAGGCCTGTTGTAAGGCAGGTCCTCACCAGACATTGCCTGTGGGCACTAACCCACCGCCGCTGGACCAGACAGGACTGGCTAAAAGTGCTCTTCACTGAGGAGTTGCGGTTTTGTCTCACCAGGGGTGATGGTCGGATTCGTGTTTATCGTCGAAGGAATGAGCGTTAGAGGCCTGTACTCTGGAGCGGGATCGATTTGGAGGTGGAGGGTCCGTCATGGTGTGGGGCGGTGTGTCACAGCATCGGACTGAGCTTTTTGTCATTGCAGGCAATCTGAATGCTGTGCGTTACAGGGAAGAAATCCTCCTCTCTCATGTGGTACCCTTCCTGCAGGCTCATCCTGACATGACCCTCCAGCAAGACAATGCCTGTATTGCTGTGGGTACAGACCTAGCAGCCACTGCGGCCTCATGAGTTCCCTTTTTTTTTGTGGCCCCCATCACTTGCTCATCCCTGGTCTACCTAGTCCACATTTTGGGAACCCTGAAGGAGTCCATGTGTAACTCAACCTTTTTTGTGAACTAAACCCTCGTTTTCCTCCTGTTATCGGCCCGACAGAACATCATGAGATACATCCTGGCTGAGGCGAAGGAGAAGAAACAAGCTACCTATCAGAATGGCTGGAAGATGATTATAAACAAGGTATTGTTTCAGATGGCACCATGTGACTGTTCTCTCTCAATTTCCAATTGGCTCTGTTTTGACTAATGTCTCTGGTTCTCACCCTCAGGGTATTCCTCAACAGAAGAACGACAGTGACTGTGGAGTCTTCGTATTGGAGGTGAGTAAAGAATTTCCCTCATACTGCCAACTCCCCACACACACTGCTATGGTGAGTTTTTTTTTATTTTATTGAATTGTTTTATCTCTGCTTCTCTCACAGTACTGCAAGTGCCTGGCTTTAAAAGAACCGCTGCAGTTCACACAGGACGACATGCCCAACGTCCGCAAGAGGATTTACAAAGAGCTCTGTGACTGTAAACTGAGTGACTGACTGATCACAGCTGAGAAAGTACACCTGCCTTTCCAGTGAACCATGGGTTAACAACTGTTTGACCGTTATTGTACAAGGGCCATTAACACTTTAAAAACACTACTGGAGCCAAGGAGAAACTGAAGGAACTGCTGTAGAGACAAGACATTTGACTGGTGACAGTCTTTTCTTCAGAGGGCCAGCGGTGCATATTCTGCAATAATTATTATTGTTTTTTTTTAATTGCCCTGTTTTTAACATCTTTAACGGGAGAGAGGGACCTGAGACTTTGCATTCCTTTGGGAGTTGAAGTCCACAAAGTTTCCATTGTTGACTGACTGACCTGGGTCTGGAGCTAACGCTGCTACTATGTTTCAGATGCCAGTAACGGACCTGTATGTGCTGATACCGTTTCCTAACTTCAGTTCTTGAAATGTAAACGGCAGATTATATGGGACATTAGGTGAAATGTGAAGGTTCTTGTTATATCATGTAATCTCCGCCTGACTAGTGCTGTACAGAACAAGAAGACTCATCAAAGGCTAGCTTTTAATTGAATGTACTGTTTTGTTACAACTTAATCTCAAACCGCTCTCTTGGGCTAGATTCAATCTGTATCACGGAAGATCCGCATTTTTAAAGGTAATTTCCAATTGAGCTGACATGCCGCATTTACGTGACTGCAGTCTCTGCGAACGCGGGAACATTGCCTTGAAATGTAAATCGAGCTATAACGTGGATCTTTCCCGCTAGGGATTGAATCCAGCTCTTAGTTCTTGTGAAACTCCTTCGCATCAAACAGCAGTTGAGACAAGGGCTTAGATTCAATGTGGAAGATCCGAACTATAGGGAGACTGCCTTTTTAAAGTTCAATGTTTCCGCATTCGGTAAACATTGCATATGTCGGCTCAATCAAAATTACATTTACATTGCGCCATTACATGGATCTTTCAGGAGTTAAGTGGGAGATATTTAGTTCCAATTGGCCATGCTACTCCACTGAAAATGGCTTCATAAACACCGCTCTTTCTGCGTCTGTCAAATACTGTACACCTTATTGTTTTTGAACAGCATATCTTGACATGGTGTACTGAGGAAGAAGTAATGCCTTTTTTTGTATGAGGGGCTGGCAAGCTATGGTTCTCATTGGAGGACCACCAAGCACTTGCGCTGACTCAGTTGGTGTCAGTTACCCATCTGAGGGAGCTGGTCCACAGACTGGGTGTAGTTGGGGAAACGCTGCTGTAGAACATGCTAAAGGAATCCCATCTATACCGTTTCATTCAAGCACACTAGGTACCATTAGAGATCATGTTCACAGCATTCTCTGTACTAGGGTTAAATCTGTTTAATCTTCGTTGAGAGAGACCTTTTGGTTTTTATTTGATGTTCTTGATTTAAGCTGCTGTGGTAAAACCTAAAATATTGTATTGCAATATCTTGAAGTAATACAGGGTTGTACTTACAAATGGATACCCAGAGGGGTTAAATTGGGATTCTCTAGATGTGAAAACTGTCCTCAAATTTCATGTTAATGGAAGTTCCCAATGTATGTGTCTCATCCTAAGTGGTGGCACAGTTTCCTTTCTAAGTTGACCCCTGAATACATTCATACACATGATGTAGCTTGTATGACTCAGGCATTCATTTTCTCTACTTACTCTATTACTCTGGGTTGTTGCATGAGGAGGATGCAACAACCGAGGCCCAGACACACCAAACAGAGGGGTATCCTACGACACAAGCTAAATCTACTCAGGGTTTTCTAAAGCTAACAAGCTTGTGTTAGCTTCACGTTCCAGGTCTGGCTTTTTGTACTAGGACGGTGGATATTGCTTGTCCGCCTGCCGCTAACTCTAGCAGGCTTCTAACTGCGCGGGCTAGTCGAATGCCGAACTCTTCATTGAGACACTGAAACATCAATCCATGGTGCAATCCGTGCCACATTTTTCATTTGTGCCAAAATTAAATCTTGCAAATTCAGCAAGCTATAGGCTCAATCCGAATGGTGTGAAAAGGCTTTTAGAAGTGCCGGCTTAATTGTATTATCGTTAATGCTGTCTTTGGTGTGCTTATCAATGCATAAGCACCTTTTTCCTTTCCACTCCTATTGCTAAAATAATTGTATCAATTTTATTTATCATACTAAACTTTTACTGTGTTAAGTTCAAATGCATTCTGTAAATACAAAATAATTTGATGGGTATTTTAACATGTTACTATAAAAAAATGGATTAATAAAATATTTAATCAGTCTTTTGCAAATTAAGGGGATGATGATGCAATCTTTGCGCAGGGGAGGGAATTTGATTTCAGTGGTCCTCAACTCGCTGCTCAGACACTTCATTCAGGATAAATGGAGTTTGCCGTGGAGCAGGTTAGTTTTGACGGATTTGTTGCCATAGAAATGCACCTGACTGAAAGGTGAGCCACATTCTTATAACTAGTTATCAGGAGTTGAGCTTCGAGTTGACAAGTTACCCCGCTAACTCCTCAAACCTGATTCGTAGGATAGCCGTCTGGAGCGATGGCCTTATGCTTTTGTATTTTTATTCTGTAAAGAAAGTAGTACTACTATTGTGACCTTTGTCGACTCAGCATATTGGTGACTGGTTGGATCTCTGTTAATATTAACTGCTTTTTGCAAACATTGTCCCATGTGAGGATGTTTAATGACCAACTTATGGGCGGTGATGGGGTGGTTTGTAAAGTTACTTGAAGTGTAACAACTGTTTCTCTGACAGGAGTCTATGGGTGGTGATTCCATGATACTCGGGCTGTTATTCAATCTGATCGCATGTTAGGCATTGTCTTTTTTTAAAGCAATTATCCCCCAAAAAACGACTTCTCATTTAGAAAACAGCCTGTGGCATTGATGTGAGTCAGAAACATTTATTCTACTGTCAAAGTTGACTACAGTGTAAATAGGATAATTTTGGTCTAAGTCAGTCTTGAGTTTTGTGAGACTTGTGGTCGTGACTGTGTCACCACCTAAATGAAAGTTGGGTTTGTTTCAATCCTGCCCACTGATGGCCGCACACAAGTAATCATTAATTTGGAGTGCAGCTGCACGTGACCCGATCGTAATGCCTGTGGTAAATTTGGGATCACTTTGGATATCCCAATGGTGCTATAGGGACCATTGGCAAATTACAAGATGTAAATGGTTAATATGTAAAAAATCCACTAGCTCTAAATTACAATGACTTAACCTCAAACCATCTATAAATTGTAGAAATTCATATACAGTACTTCTGTACTGTTTACCACACTTGCCAAATATCGGAACTGAAATCATACTCTCTGTGCTATAAAATATGCTTTTGATGTATATTGGATCAATTTCACTGATCTTGACTACTTTAAAACGTCTTCCCCAGAACTGCTGGACCGATCGGCACCATTTGAGATATATATATATATATATATATATATAGCATCTATATACACACATCTTCAAATGCAATATTTTCCAAGACAGCTGGAACAATATGGCATCTGAGCTTGCATGAATTCTTTTATTGTTTCAGTTCCACAATGTGGCCAAACTCAACCATACTTTACAGGTTAGCTGTGTGCCAAATTGAATAACTGAGACAAAGGGATCAAGATATAATAGTGCCACCGTGTGGTCGACATGAAAGTGCTTGCATATGTTGAGTGGTGACTGTGTTTGCAACAAGAGTACCAAATTTGGTTAAAATATGAATATCCTTGACTGATTTTTATATGCATTTGTGACAGACCACGCCCACATGAATGCTTATTGGTCACTGTATTGTTTGCCGTACTAGCTTGGAATATAGTTTTTTTACAGAACTTGGTCCATAGATGCCATATATCAGATTTGTGCAGATTGGTCATTTGGTGCCAGAGGACTAGCGTTTTAAGTGTTTCACAAAATTCTAAATGGCAGAATATCCATCATCGTGGACCTTATGGCTCTGAGGCAAATGTGTTCCTTGTGAAAAGGACCTATGTACCAAATTTCATGACTAGGTCACACGGGGATGTGACCTTTCAAAATGTGCATCTTCAATCGCTTTATATAGCGCCACCATGTGGCCAATTGGCATGGCATTTCAAAAGGGGGTGTGGTCATATAAAGATGAGTCCTATCTCTATCTGTGCCATTATAGCTCCTGTGACAGTATGGGCAGCGACATTGAGGCTACAACCCATAGGAATTCCCACCCAGTTGACTACTTTAAAATGGTGCAAGCCCTTAATGGTGCTGCTGTTGGTCACAGATACCTTAAAAAAAGGTAGGGGGCGTGGGTCAGAATATGGTGTGACCCCCATTTGCCTCATGCAGTATGACACATCTCATTCGCATAGTTGATCAGGCTGTTGATTGTGGGCTGTGGAATGTTGTCCCACTCCTCTTCAATGGCTGTGCGAAGTTGCTGGATATTGTCGGGAACTGGAACACGCTGCCGTGCATGTCAAGCCAGAGCATCGCAAACATGCCCAATGGGTGACATGTCTGGTGAGTATGCAGGCCATGGAAGAACCGGAACATTTCCAGCTTCCAGGAATTGTGTACAGATCCTTGCAATATGGGGCTGTGCATTATCATGCTGATATACGAGGTGATGGAGGGGGATTAATTTTACGACAATGGTCCTCAGGATCTTGTCACGGGCATAGGCCTGGCTCCCCAGTGTCCCCACCTTAAGATGGCACTGACAGAGATGATCGCTTCGAGTTCTTAGGAAACTATGCAGTATTTAGTAGTTTTATGTATTATTTCTTAGTGTTACCCCAGCAGAAGGGGCAGACGACGCGGCCACCTGGTCAGGCTCCGTAGCCGTGCACATTGCCCACCACTTCCGAGTATTCTACTAGCCAATGTTCAGTCTCTTGACAACAAGGTAGATTAAATTTGAGCAAGGGTGGCCTTCCAGAGAGACATCAGAGATTGTAATATTCTCTGTTTCACGGAAACATGGCTCTCTCGGGATATGTTGTCGGAATCGGTTCAGCCATTGGCTTCTCCATGCATCGCACCGACAGAGATAAACACCTATTGAGGAAGGGCGGGGGTGTATGCTTCAGGATTAACGACTCATGGTGTAATCATAACATACAGGAACTCAAGTCGTTCTGCTCACCTGACCTAGAATTCCTTACAATCAAATGCTGGCCATTTTACCTACCAAGAGAATTCTCGTCAGTTAAGTCACAGCTGTGTACATTCCCCCTCAAGCAGACACCGAGATGGCCATCAAGAAACTTCACTGGAATATATGCAAACTGGAAACCATACATCCTTAGGCTGCATTTATTGTAGCTGGGGATTTTAACAAAGAAAATTTGAGTACAATTTAAGCTACCTAAATTCTACAAGCATATTGATTGTAGTAACCGGGCTGGCAACACTGGATCACAGCTACTCTAACTTCTGCGACGCATACAAGGCCCTCCCCTGCCCTTTGTTTGGCAAATCTGACCACCACTCCATTTTTCTTCTCCTTTCCTATAGGCAGAAACTCAAACAGGATGTACCCATGACAAGGACCAAACCGTTCAACGCTGGTCTGACCAATCGGAATCCAAGCTTCAAAATTGTTTTGATCATGCAGACTGGCACGTTCCGGGTAGCCTCAGAATAATATTGATTTATACGCTGATTCTGTGTGTAAGTTTATAAGGAAGTGCATAGGAGATGTTGTACCCGCTGTGACTATTTAAACCTACCCTAACCAGAAAACGTGGATAGATGGTGGAATTCATGCAAAACAAAGCACAAGCCACCACATTTAACCATGGAAAGATGACTGGGGATATGGCGGAATACAAACAGTGAAGTTATACACATAACTGTGGTGACATCATTGAGGGCCTTTAACTATTGCATACAACTCTAATGCAGTAGGGGAAGCAGAGAGACAAGTAAAAGAGGCGTGGGCAATAAGTCCCGAGGGGGGACATGACGTAGTACCAGGACAGTGGGTGATGGTAAAAATATTTTAACAGAGACATTAGGGCCAAAATGGGAAGGTCCTTTATAAAGTTTTGCTCATAATGAGGTCAGCAATAAAAGTCCAGGGAAAATCATTATGGATACATGTCACTCATTGCAAGGTTGTCCATTTTGATGACAAAGCGGAGCCTGGAGAATAAAGAACTGATTGATTAGCAATCGGGGGGCCAGTCTCGGGTGAAGAAGCATAGTAAGATGGTCAGAACCTGATAAGCTTCTATGTTGTACACCGCAGTCATCATATTAGGGATATGGTTCAACATTTTTTTTTATTGAACACACAAGAATGGTGTATAGGTATAAAAGACAAGTATACAATTCTTATCTTAACATAAAAGAGCAGACAGAAACAAGACCCAGAGTTCTGGGTACAAAACAAATAATACAAATATAAACACGACATACAGAACCAGGACAGGTAGAAAGAAAGAGGGTAGATGTCACCCCCCCCCCCCTGTTCCCCTCCCGACTGCTCGGGTGGCGGGGCCAGCACATGCTGCCCAAAGGTAGATTTAAAATATTACAATTGAGAGTGCGTTAAAATGTACAAATTCACAGCGCCGACTGATCCAAGTAAGAGAGGAAAGGCTGCCAGATTTGATCAAATGTTGATCATTTATTGTTCAGAATATATCTAATTCTTTCTAAGTGTACAGTGTTTGCCAATTCGCTGAGCCATAATTTGGTAGAGGGCGCTTCCCTCCTTTTCCAAAACAACAAGATAATTTTTTTTGCCGAAATGAGACTGTAAGAGATGAGTTGTTTTTGGGGGTTGGTTAATCCGTTTAGGGAATCAGACACTCCCAGGATTATCAGAAGCGGGTCTGGGTCTATTGAAGTCTCCAGAACTTCAGAGAGGATCCTAAAAATGCCACACCAATAACCATACAAGCTAGAGCATAGGGCAAAGCAGTGGAGTAGTGTACCCTGCGCAGCCTGACATTTATCACACATAGGGGATGTATCAGGAAATATCCTATGCAGTTTGGTTTTGGAATAGTGTAACACCTTGAATTGTATGAGACGATGTCTTGAGTTAATGGAGCATGTGTGGATATACTCCAAGCTATCTTCCCAGTCTGCCACAGAAATGTCAGTCCCTAGTTCTTCCTCCCATTTTGCCTTAATGGCATCTGTAGAAGGTGTGCTAACAGATTGAAAAGCGTCATATAGACGAGATATCAGTTTGTCTGAGGTGGGGCATATTTTTATGCATCCGTCAAACATGGAAGGTTTAGCATTCCCAAATGTTGGGAGGTGTTTTCTAACAGTCTCCAATTTGTAGGTATCTGAAGAAGTTACTTCTGGGAAGATTATAAGTTTCCCTCAAAAACTCAAAGGAAGCGAAGGTCCCTTCTATATATAAATCCCCTATGGTACTTATCCCTAACTCTCCCCATTGCTCAAAGGTGTTATCAAGGTTAGAGGGGGCAAAGGAGGGATTCCTGGCAACAGGGAGCATGAATGATATTGGTCTAAGCTCAAAGTGGACTTTAATTTGCTTCCAGATTCGGACTGTGCTATGTATAATAGGATTGTTACAATAAAGTGTCATCTCCAGATTGACAAGTGACAAAATCACAGCACCAATAGAGAAGGGGTGACACTTCTCACGCTCCATACTAAGCCAGCTGGATGACGGAGGTGCGTCATCCAGCAAAAATTTAACAGCGCGGAGGTTACCGGCCCAATAGTAAAATATAAAATTTGGGAGAGACAATCCTCCTTCCATCTTGGATTTACAGAGGTGTTTTTTACATATCCTGTGTGTTTCATAATCCCAGATGAAAGGATTGATAATTGAGTCCAGTTGTTTATGAAAGGATTTAGGTATGAATACTGGGATGTTCTGGTATAGGTAGAGCAGTTGTGGGAGGAAGACCATTTTAATGGCATTAATTCTTCCGAGCAGAGAAATTGGGAGAGTTCTCCAAAATTGTATGTTTGCCTTGAGTTTTTGCATCAGAGAGGGGAAATTATATTTAAATAGTGAGGAGTATTGTTTGGTAACTACAATTCCTAGATAGGTACATTTTTCTGAAGATAATTTAACTGGAAGATGTTCTAGCCAAGAGGTGTTTTGCAACCGTATGGGCATTAATTCGCTCGTTTCAATTTATTCTGTATCCCGAGAAGGTACCAAACAAATTAATCACATCAAAAATAGCTGGAATACTAGCTTGGGGTTCTGTTACATAGAGGAGAATGTCATCTGCGTATAGGGAAATCTTATTTAGAGTATCTTTAGCATTATAGCTGTGTATTGCTGCATGAGATCTGATCGCCTGAGCGAGAGGTTCAATAATTAGGGCGAAGAGCATAGGCGACAGCGCACAACCCTGCCTTGTCCGTCTGTAAAGGTTGGGCAACAATGATTGGTTAGTGAGTATTCTCGCACTGGGGTTCCTATATAAAAGCTGTATCCAATTTATGAACCCATCTCCAATATTACATTTCTGTAGGACCTTGAATAGATAGGACCACTCAACTTGGTCAAAGGCCTTTTCGGCGTCAAGAGATATAACGGCAAGGTCCACGTTGGGTAACCTCTGAGAATACATAATGTTGAAGAGGCGCCTGAGATTGAAGAATGAGTTTCTGTTAGGGATAAAGCCAGTCTGGTCCGAATGGACCAATTAAAGTGCTAAGCCTGTTAGCCAGAGTTTTTGCTGAAATCTTTTGGTCTGTATTAAGGAGGGATATTGGTCTGTATGACCCTACCTCTTCTGGATATTTACCCTTCTTATGTATAACTGTAATGAACGCCTCATCCAAAGTAGATGGGAGAGCTCCATCCTCATTGGCCTGAACCAACATTTTGTGCAGGTAGGGAGAGCATGTTGCTGAATGTTTTATAGAATTCCCCAGGGTATGCATCTGGGCCCGGGGTCTTGCCACTCTTTAGAGATTTAATTGTTTCTCGAATTTCTTCAAGAGATATTTCCTTATTCAGGAAGTTACAATCTTCCTGGTTCAGGGCAGGAATATTACAATCCTCCAAAAAGTGTTGCATAATTAAGGGGTTAGGATCCGCTTTAGATGTATATAGAGTCTCATAAAACTGACGGAATCTGTCATTGATGTCTTTGGGGGAAGAGAGTAATTCCCCAGATGCAGATTTAACTTTGTGAATCATTCAGTCACTCACATTTTTTCGAAGTTGTCTGGCGAGTAATTTGTGTGGTTTGTCACAACTCAAAATATTTTTGCTTGGCATAGAGAAAAGATTTAGCAATTTTAGCTGAGAGAATCTGATTATATTCAAATTTTAAAGAGGTCATTTTTTTATGTTTCTCCATAGATGTATGGCTAGTATTCTCCCTATCCTGTAAAAGGAGTATTCCCTACCCGTAGGGTTAGAGATCCTCCATATATCAAATAAGTTAGAATTTTTTATGTAGGTATTCTAGAATTTGCTTGAATAGGGGGTAGGGGTTCGCCGGGTAGAGGATCTATCCAAATATTGGTCTAGCACACAGTTAAGGTCCCCTTCAATGACCAGGTTATTAGTATGGGAGATATCATGAATCAGGGCAAGGACTCTTTTGAAAAAAGAGGGGCTATCACTGCTTGGCCCATAGATACAGTGGGGCAAAAAAGTATTTAGTCAGCCACCAATTGTGCAATTTCTCCCACTTAAAAAGATGAGAGAGGCCTGTAATTTTCATCATAGGTACACTTCAACTATGACAGACAAAATGAGAAAAAAAATCCAGAAAATCACATTGTAGAATTCTTTTATGAATTTATTTGCAAATTATGGTGGAAAATAAGTATTTGGTCAATAACAAAAGTTTATCTCAATACTTTGTTATATACCCTTTGTTGGCTGTTACGAATCCCTTTGGCCCGACAGTCTAGGGGGGGATGGTAATGGGACCCGTAACATAACTCATGCAAATTATAGTAGTGACAAAGTAAGAGTGAGAACGAAATAACACAGACAACTTAATTACCGTCAAACACTCAGGGTTTATTTCTAAACACACGGTAAAGGGGGGCAGGAAAAGGGGCTGAGCTGGACCCAAAAAATACCCCTAAGTTAGACTAGCCTACTTCACCAACAGCTAACTAACTAACCAAAAATACAGTGGGTGGTCCGCCCAGTTCTAACTAGTGTATTTAACAAAGTTTACCTACGGGTAGTGTATGCCCATGGGCGAACTGTCTGGTTATCCCCTTTTCCCACTATCAACCAAACACCATAACAAACACAATACTCACAGGTGGGGACAAAGTGACATGTAGATGCTAAACCACACAAGAGATCTACAGACATACAGACAGGAGAAGAGGACATTCTACAACCAAACAACGATTATTCTGGACAAAGGACAACTTGTACAACATTCTGATGGAAGCTCATCAAAAGTAGGAACCATTTATGATGTTATTTCGTATTTCTGTTGAAAATGTTTAGTCATATTTTCCGTCCTTATTTTGGGCGCTGTCTCGCTATAACGTAAGCTGAATGTCGTACTAAAGTTATTTAAAAAAATCTAACACAGCGGTTGCATTAAGAACTAGTGTATCTTTCATTTGCTGTACAACATGTATTTTTTAGTAAAGTTTATGATGAGTTATTTGATTAGATTAGGTGACTCCAAGATTTCTCCGGACAATTTTGTGCATTTTGACTACGTATTCACATTGTAAAACCACGATTTGTACCGCTAAATATGCACATTTTCGAACAAAACATATATGTATTGTGTAATATGATGTTATAGGACTGTCATCTGATGAAGTTTGTCAAGGTTAGTGAATAAATTTATATCTTTTGCTGGTTTTTTCGCTATCGCTACCTTTGCGGTGAATGAATGCGGTTGTGTGGTTGGCTTTTGTAGTAAGCTAATATAATGCTATATTGTGTTTTCGCTGTAAAACACTTAAAAAATCTGAAATATTGGCTGGATTCACAAGATGTTTGTCTTTCATTTGCTGTACACCATGTATTTTTCATAAATGTTTTATGATGAGTATTTAGGTATTTCACGTTGCTCTCTGTAGTTATTCTAGCTGCTTTGTGATATTTGTGATTGTAGCTGCAATGTAAAACTATGATTTATACCTGAAATATGCACATTTTTCGAACAAAACATAGATTTATTGTATAACATGTTATAAGACTGTCATCTGATGAAGTTGTTTCTTGGTTAGTGACTAATTATATCTTTATTTGGTCGAATTTGTGATAGCTACCTATGCGGTAAAATTTTTTTGAAAATATGCGGTTGAGTCTTTTGCTATCGTGGTTAGCTAATAGAAATACATATTGTGTTTTCGCTGTAAAACATTCTTACTGGTTGGTAGGTGATCAAATACTTATGTCATGCAATAAAATGCAAATGAATTACTTAAAAATCATACAATGTGATTTTCTGGATTTTGATTCCGTCTCTCACAGTTGAAGTGTACCTTTGATAAAAATTACAGACCTCTACATGCTTTGTAAGTAGGAAACCCTGCCGATTTTGCAGGTTATCAAATACTTGTTCTCCCCACTGTGTGTGTATATATGTATATATGTATATATATATATATATATATATATATATATATATATATATATATATATATACACACATACACCCACACACACACAAAAAATATATACACATATACATATATATATATATATATATATTACATACATACACATACGTACACAAACATTCATACCCCAGAATAATAATCTACACTAATTTAAAATATACACATACATAATTATACAAAAATGATAAGAGATAAAATAATAATAAAGTACAAATAATAATTATATGTACGCACACCTACACAGACACAAGCATCACCGAGGGCTGGTGGTAATCTAATCGGAAGAGCGGCCCACGGCTATGACATAGGCAGAACGGCAGAAAACATCAACTTGCTATCCAGGTGTCTGCGTCTGCCCCTTCCCAACCATCACCCCCAGTCCCCTGCAAGCAATAAATAAATGGTATGGTAATAAGAATGTAAGGATTGAAGAATAAATAACGGAACAAAACAAAATGGGGGAATATAAGTATATCCATCCGAAAGTGTCAATGATCAAACCTGGAAGGCCACCCAAACAGGCATCGCTCTGAACCCAGCCGGAATGAAAGTGAACTTAACATTAAATGAGAGCTCTGACCGCCCTCCATTGGTCGGCTCAGCGTCTTACATGTTCGGTAGCCCTTGCTGAGACCGTTTAATACAGTTTCACCCATTATGGTATAGTATGGATTTGAGTACATGAGCAGACCTTAACACACAATGACAAGGCACTCTAACCCGTACGGGGGATTGGTGTATATTCCCAGAAACTTCTCTGCATCCAAAACCGAGGAGAGACAAATCTTCTCACCGGAAGGCGGGGTAATTCTGAGTCTTGCAGGGAAGAGCAAGGCTGGGCGAAGATGGAGTTTGTAGAGTTTGGTCATGACATCTCTGTAGCCGGCGCAATGCTTTGCCACATCGGGCGCATAATCCTCATAGACACGGAAGGGGTGCCCTTTATGTAACAGGTTACCCCTCATTCGAGCCTCATGCAGGATAAGATCCTTGGTCTTGAAACTGTGACAACAGATGATTACTGGGCGAGGACGTTGGCCCGGTCCAGGCATTGGGACAAGGTCGCGATGTGCACGGTCCAGCTGGGGATCCGAAGCCAAAACATCCGATCCCATTGCATCCCTTAATAGCTTGGCGAAGAAGTCAGTGGGGCGAGAGCCAGCCTCCACCCCCTCTGCTAGACCAACAACGCAAAGGTTATGACGTCTGGATCGGTCCTCTAGGTCGACCACTTTCACAGAAAGCCTCTGCACACTATCCTGCAATGACGTGCATAGCTTCTCTAACTCGTCGATCCTACCAGCGTTGAATTCGAAAGATTTCTCAAGGTCCACAATACTCTGGCCCTGTGAAGCGACCGTTCGAACGGTGCTCTCGATTTTGGTGTCCAGTTCAGCAATAGTAGCCTTAAAATCCTCAGCTATAGCAACACGTAGTTCTCCCAAAGCCCGGGTAAGTTCTGTAAGTGTCACGTTGTTACCTGTGCCTTTCGCCATATCTGCCTCGTTGTTTGGTGGGGAGTAGGCCTCCGATGTGGATTTATTGTCCTTTGGTCGCTTATTACTCTGCATTTTCACAAAGAAAGTTACAATATTTTATTAGAAAGAAACGTTTGTTGTAAAAACGTTTAAAATTAGTTATATTATTTCACAAAAATGTTGCAGGAGCCTCACACACAGCCGTTCCCTCCAACATGCTAGCTCCGCCCCCCCATATTAGGGATATCTAGGTGAAATGCCAGTTTTCCTGAAAATCGGGACATGCATATAGGAAATATATTTGAAATATCAATTTCTCTTGAAATCAGGACATGTTACTTTCACTTTTTTGTTTCCTTCGTTACAGGTTATGAGAATCTACCGTCTGAAGCAATATCCCTTGACCCAAGAACGGAAGAAGAATTCCTCACTACCGGCAGACTGTCAGAACATAATTTCTAACAGTTATCTATGTGGGACTGATACCAGTGTGGAAGAGCTTTTAAAAGACTTGGTGAATGATGACCTTGCCAATAGGATGATTGAATATTATTGTCTAGTAGACAAAAATGTTTTTGTGAGTTTCCTCCTAATACAGAATGTGGAAGGAATTGTAAGGGACATCATCACACCTGTTGATATTTATTTTCTATAACTTTTTGAAATCTATTTCTTATTGTAACAGGAAGTACATGACATCATGTTGCTAGCATGTTGCGCAATGTCTAATATTAAAGATGTCTCGAGGTATTGCTCACCTGATGTAGAGTACCTTATGATAAGCTATAGACCACACTATCTACCAAGAGACTTCTCATCTATATTATTCGTAGCCATCTATTTACCACCACAGAACGAAGCTGGCAGTAAGACCGCTCTCAACCAACTCTATAAGGCCATAAGCAAAGAAGAAAATGCTCACCCAGAAGCAGCACTCCTAGTGGCTGGGGACTTGAATGCAGGCAAATTTATATCAGTTTTACCTAATTTCTACCAGCATGTCACATGTACAACCAGAGAAAAAAAAACCTCGTAGACCACCTTTACTCCACACACAGAGATGCATACAAAGCTCTTCACTGCCCTCCATTTGACAAATCTGACACAATAATTATATTCTCCTGATTCCGGCTTACAAGCAAAAACTAAAGCAGGAAGTACCAGTGACTTGGTCAATATGGAAGTGGTCAGATTATGTGGATGCTAGACTACAGGACTGTTTTGCTAGCACAGACTGGAATATGTTCTGGGATTCATCCAATGGCGTTGAGTACACCACCTCAGTCATCGGCTTCATCAATAAGTGCATCGTCAACGTCATTCCCACAGTGACCCACTGATGTTCCCACAGGCAACATCCGCATCGAGCTAAAGGCTAGAACTGCCGCATTCAAGGTGCGGGAGACTAATCCGGACGCTTATAAGAAATCCCGCTATGCCCTCAGACGAACCATCAAACAAGCAAAGCGTTAATACAGGATTAAGATTAAATCCGACAACACCGGCTCTGATGCTCATCGGATGTTGCAGGGCTTGAAAACTATTATGGACTCCAAAGGGAAACCCAGACGCGAGCTGCCCAGTGACGCAAGCCTACCAGATGAGCTAAAAGCCTTCTATGCTCGATTCGAGGCAAGCAACACTGAAGCATGCACGAGAGCACCAGCTGTTCTTGATGACTGTGTGATAGCGCTTTCGGTAGCCGATGTGAACAAAACCTTTAAACAGGTCAACATTTACAAAGCCGCTGGGCCAGACAGATTACCAGGACGTGTACTCAAAGCATGCGCGGACCAACTGTCAAGTGTCTTCACTGACATTTTCATCTCTTTCATCTCTAGCAGCGTTCGGCAGCAAGACATACCTGTGGCTGATGTGAAAAAGCAATGGTCTGACCTTAAACTGACCTACATAACCACAGCATTAAGGCACCGGAACCCCCTTCCGGTGCCTTAATGCTGTGGTTATGTATGGCTATTATTTTTTTCCCTTGCAGTTTAAGGTCACGCCGGAGCTCTCCCTAATGGACCAGCGCATCAGGGCAATCATTAGGGAAAGCGCATACACTGGCACATGCTCCGACAGTGAACGTTTAAAAAAAGGTGAGTTTCTTCTATTTTTCTTTATTTACATTTTTCATATGGTTTAATCCCAACTTTTACATTGTTTAGCAGTTACATCGGAAATTATGAAGTCTGTGTGTGAAACCCCCACGACTGCATCCCTGGCTCACGGTAAGTAATTAAGAGAATGTTGTCAGTAACTTAATATACAAGATATGCACCGATTTTAGTTTATTATTTTATTCACATAGAAACAGGGAAAGCTGTGTTGGGGTATTTATTTGAATCTATATGTTATGCTACGTGTGTACAATCAGTCAACCAAACAATGGCCCAGTCAGTCTTACATGTGCTTTGTCCAGCAGGCCCTAGAGTGTGTAGATGTTGGTGTCGGCCGTACCATGACGGCGGGCGAGGGGACCTGGGCCAGGTTACAGTGGCCATACTGGGTCACCTCCACCCTGGAGCCCTGGGGGCATAGGAGCTGGAAGTCTTTAGACTGCAGGTCAATTGCCCACGACTCACCTGAGTAACCTAGAGAAGAGATAGATATACACAGTACCAGTCAAAAGTTCCGATACACCTACTCATTTATTTTTTATTATTTTCTACATTGTAGAATAATAGTGAAGACAACATTATGTACTAAACCACCCAGACACCTGAAAGTTACAATCGTTCTTCTGAATGAGCTTCAGGACAGGAATTAAACTTTTGGGGGATTTTAAAACAGCTACACAGTGCAATGGCTGTGATGGGAGAGAACTGAGGATGGATCAATAATATTGTAGTGACTACGCAATAATTTCCACCGGTCTAATGTCCATTGCACAATATTGACCTAAATGGCAAAGTGACAAGATAACACAAATGAACGAAATACATGCATCTTATATGCATCAAGGCACTAAAGTAAAACTGCAAAAAAAACATGGCAAAGGAATAAAACTTTTGGCCTAAATGCAAAGCCCCATGTTGGGGGAAATCCAACACAACACACACTGAGTAACTGCCTCATTTTTTTTGCATGGAGGTGGCTGCATCATGTTATGGGAATGCTTGGCATCAGAAAATACTGGGGAGTTTTTTAGGATAAAAATAAATGGCATAGAGCTAAGCACAGATAAATCCAAGAGCAAAACCTGCTTCAGTCTGCTTTACACCGGACACTGGGAGAGGAATTCATCTTTCAAAGGGACAATAACCTACAGTTGAAGTCGGACGTTTACATACACCTTAGCCAAATACATTTAAACTCAGTTTTTCACAATTCCTGACATTTAATACGAGTAAAAATCCCTGTTTTAGGTCAGTTAGGATTACCACTTTATTTGAAGAATGTGAAATGTCAGAATAATAGTAGAGAGAATGATTTATTTCAAGCTTTTGTTTTTTTTCATCACATTCCCAGTGTCAGAAGTTTACATACATTCAATTAGTATTTGGTAGCATTACCTTTAAAAATGTTTAACTTGGGTCAAAAGTTGGGTGAATTTTGGCCCATTCCTCCTGACAGAGCTGGTAACTGAGTCAGGTTTGTAGGCCTCCCTGCTCGCACACGCTTTTTCAGTTCCGCCCACAAATTATCTATAGGATTGAGGTCAGGGCTTTGTGATGGCCACCTTGACTTTGTTGTCATAAGCCATTTTGCCACAACTTTTGAAGTATGCTTGGGGTCATTGTCCATTTGGAAGACCCATTTGCGACCAAGCTTTAACTTGCTGACTGATGTCTTGAGATGTTGCTTCAATATATCCACATAAGTTCTCTCCCTCATGATGCCATCTATTTTGTGAAGTGCACCAGTCTCTCCTGCAGCAAAGCACCCGCACAACATGATGCTGCCACCCCCGTGCTTCACGGTTGGAATGGTGTTCTTCGGCTTGTAAGCCATCATGGCCAAACAGTTCTATTTTTGTTTCATCAGACCAGAGGACATTTCTCCAAAAAGTACGATCTTTGTCCCCATGTGCAGTTGCAAACCGTAGTCTGGCTTTTTTATGGCAGTTTTGGAGCAGTGGCTTCTTCCTTGCTGAGTGGCCTTTCAGGTTATGTCGATATATGACTCATTTTATTGTGGATATAGATACTTTTGTACACGTTTCCTCCAGCATCTTCACAAGGTCCTTTGCTGTTCTGGGATTGATTTGCACTTTTCGCACTAAAGTACGTTCATCTCTAGGCGACAGAATGCGTCTCCTTCCTGAGTGGTATGACGGCTGCGTGGTCCCATGGTGTTTATACTTGCGTACTATTGTTTGTACAGATGAACGTGGTACCTTCAGTTGTTTGGAAATTTCTTCCAAAGATGAACCAGACTTGTGGAGGTCTACAATTCATTTTCTGAGGTCTTGGCTGATTTCTTTTGATTTTCCCATGATGTCAAGCAGAGGCACTGAGATTGAAGGTAGGTCTTGAAATGTATCCACAGGTATACCTCCAAGTGACTCAAATGATGTCAATTGGCCTATCAGAAGCTTCTAAAGTCATGACATCATTTTCTGGAATTTTCCAAGCTGTTTAAAGGCACAGTCAACTTGTATGTAAGCTTCTGACCCACTGGAATTGTGATACAGTGAACTAAGTGAAATAATCTGTTTGTAAACAATTGGGAAATTACTTGTGTCATGCACAAAGTAGATGTCCTAACCCACTTGCCAAAACTATAGTTTGTTAACAAGAAATTTGTGGAGTGGTTAAAAAACAAGTTTTAATGACTCCAACCTAAGTGTATGTAAACTTCCAACTTCAACTGTACAACACAAGGCCAATTCTACACTGGAGTTGCTTACCAAGAAGACAAGATACAGCTTTGAAATACTATGGCAAGACTTAAAAATACAGTAGCTGTCTAGCCATGATTCCCAACATCTTGACAGAGCTTGAAGAGTTTTGAAAAGAATAATAGGAAAATATTGCACAATCCTTAGAGACGTACCCAAGAAGACTCACAGCTATAATTACTGCCAAAGGTGTTTGTAACCTATATGGACTCAGGGAGCTGAATCATTTTGCAATGACTATATTTTATTTGTATTCATCTAAAAAATATATATACAAAATAATTTTCAACTTTGAGTATTGTGTAAATTGTTGACAAAAACTGACAATTAAATCAATTTTAATCCCACCTTGTAACACAAAAAAATATGAAGAAATCCAAGTGGTCTGAATACTTTTGGGGACCATAGAGATCAGTTCAGAGCTGGTGTTCCAAAAGTGGGATCGGCGGTCTCTTCAGGGTCCAAGGAGAACCCCCAGATGTTCTGCACAGTTAGCTGAACAAAAAGTTACTGAACCTTTTAAGATGACACTTTATTTTGTATTATTTGCCATGTTCAATAATCCTCTTGGTCTGAATGTTGGGACTAAACATGTTATACTCAAACATGTAGAGTCTACATCAGCACAACAGCAGACTACATCATGAAATAATCAGATGCCTCCTGTCCGGTGGTACTACATATCAACTACCTGACTTATCTGCATCCACTTACAGATAAGTAGCCTTGCACAAGCTTTGACCTCTTACAGATACCTCTCCTTTATTGCCCCACTTCAGTTGTTCATAACAGGAAATAAATGTTGCGTAACCTACAGTTAGGACATGAACCCGTTAACATCCTTAGAGAGTCTGTGTGCCAAGTTCTCATTGATTAGATTTTGTAGCCAATCACACTAGCAGACTGAGCCATTTCTTAAAACAACAGAGACACACCAGGCATGTTCATGTTACATACTCACAAAACAAAGATAGATTAAACGTTATAAATTTTCCCTAGGAGGAGATTATAAAAAAGTGGATAAAATGCCTGCGATGAATGAATTCCAAGAATATAGTAAGCACATACTATAACAAGTATTTTTTATCTCCGCAAAGGCCCCAAAGTAGACATGGAAAAAGTGTTATCGCTTTTGTCACTTTTGGTTTATGCGAATGATTTTGTGGATCCTGGAACTCTCTAAATTACACTGAGAAGAGTGTTTTTGTCTGAGTAGAGTTAACTCAATTAAAAAACAGGACACCATTAGCTTAAGAGTATCAGAAGAGGCAGCGAGAGACACATCACACCGCAATGTAGTCACACAACACTGCAATGTAGTCACACAACACTGCAATGTAGGAGAAAGGGTTTATTGGCAGTTCTCTTCATAACAAATGGAATGAATCAGGAAGGGGATTATTTACAGACTCCAATCCAAAAGTGAGATAGAAAGCTGTGGTGAACTGATGAAGAAGAAGAAGTTGTATAGAAAACAATCATCTTTGTGGAAGCAGGAGCGGGAGGGAGGATTCCAGCACGGCGCCCTCCGGAGGACATGTAAAGGCATTGCGCTTTGGAGAGCGTTGTCAGCTCTTTTCCATTCAAACGGACACACTACAGGACTGTCTACTGCTGTGTGTGTACACAATTCTGCTGTGTTTGTCTGGATGATCCCCGTGCAGAGCTTGAAGATATGACCTTGTCACAATCCTTGGTGAACAGGCTCCTTTTTCTTGTCTTTCTTTTCCTTGTTTTTTTATTTAATAAAGACTATTGCTTTTAAAAACCATGCACATCACATGAACAAAGAGAACTCACAGGGAAGTGGAATGGACAGGGGGAAAGAACCAGCTGCCACAACATTGGTTAGTTTACAGTGCTTCACCAACACACAGTTTACTCCTCAGCCAGTCACTGGAGTTCAGAGTCAGGGTTTACATGTGTCCTGTCGCCAAACTCAACCCATATTCCTATTTTATATTTGAGATTCCTCAAAGTAGCCACTCTTTGCCTTGATGACAGCTTTGCACATGCTTGGCATTCTCTCAACCAGCTTCACCTGGAAAGCTTTTCCAACAGTCTTGAAGGAGTTCCCACATATGCTGAGCACTTGTTGGCTGCTTTTCCTTCACTCTGCGGTCCAACTCATCCCCAAACCATCTCAATTGGGTTGAGGTTGGGGGATTGTGGAGGCCAGGTCATCTGACGCAGCACTCCATCACTCTACTTCTTGGTCAAATAGCCCTTGCACAGCCTGGAGGTGTGTTGGGTCGTTGTCCTTTTGAAAAACAAATTATAGTCCCACTAAACTCAATCCAGATGGGGTGGCCTATTGTTGCAGAATGCTGTGGTAGCCATGCTGGTTAGTGTGCCTTGAATTCTAAATAAATCATTGACAGTGTCACCAGCAAAGCACCCCCACACCTCCTCCATGCTTCACGGTGGGAACCACACATGCAGAGATCATCTGTTCACCTACTCTGCACCTCACAGACACAGCGGTTGGAACAAAAAATCTCAAATTTGGACTTATCAGACCAAAGGATAGATTTCCACCGGTCTAATGTCCATTGCTTGTGTTTCTTGGCCCAAGCAAGTCTCTTCTTATTATTGGTGTCCTTTAGTAGTGGTTTCTTTGCAGCAATTTGAACATGAAGGCCTGATTCACACAATCTCATCTGAACAGTTGATGTTGAGATGTGTCGGTTACTCTGAAGCATTTATTTGGGCTGTAATCTTTGGGCTGTAATCTGAGGCTGGTAACTCTAATGAATTTATCCTCTGTAGCAGAGGTAACTCTGGGTATTCCATTCCTGTGGCGGTCCTCATGAGAGCCAATTTCAGCATAGCACGTGATGGTTGTGACTGCGCTTGAAGAAAAGTTCTTGAAATTTTCCAGATTGACTGACCTTCATGCCTCAAAGTAATGGACTGTCGTTTCTCTTTGCTTCTTTCGGTTGTTCTTGCCATAATATGGACTCAGTCTTTTACCAAATAAGGCTATCTTCTGTATACCACCCCTACCTTGTCACAACACAACTGATTGACTCAAACGCATTGAGGAAAGAAATTCAACAAATTAACTTAAGGCACACCTGTTAATTGAAATGCATTCCAGGTAACTACCGCATGAAGCTGGTTGAGAGAATGTCAAGAGTGTGCAAAGCTGTCATCACGGCAAAGGGTGGCTACTTTGAAGAATCTCAAATATATTTTGATTTGTTTAACACTTTAGGTTACTGCATGATTCCATGTGTTACTTCATTGTTTTGATGCCTTCACTATTATTCTACAATGTAGAAAATAGTAAAAATAAAGAAAAAACATGGATTGAGTAGGTGTCCAAACTTTTGACTGGTACTGTATATATTAATATTCATAAACTGTACCTTCGACAACAAATAAAATAAATCCCCATATCTGTAAGAGTTTAAGTAAAGCTCAATATAGACATTTTATTATAACAAAATAGGCAGTAGACTGAAGGTTAAATATCAGTTAAAATCTCAGTGTACAATTCATTATTTTGCATCAGTGTTTTGCTTCTAAAATTAATACATGGACACCTGGAGTCAGTTCAAAAACAGCCATTCATTCATTCACTCCATTTCTGGTCGGGAAGTAGACCCCCCAAAAGCTTAGTGACATGAATAGATTAAAACCATCATTGATCGTAGTGAACGAAGGCGGCTAATGATAGAAAACTACTCACCTAGTTACCTCTGCAGTTCGAAAAGACTAAAACAGGTATGTATGGCTGCTTCAGATGAGCAGAGACGCAGTTGGTGTGTATGGATATATAACATGTGAAAATAATGGCTATGAGTAATGCAGTTCAGATACAAGTCTAAATGAGAAACAAAGAACAAAAACGTGACAAGAAAATAATCAAAATTGTCCGAGACATGCTCTTTAAAGCTATAACATGCTAAGTTTTGCCTCATGTCATTTCCTTTGATGAACCTATACATGACAAAAGGGGGAAAAAATATATATAATTAATATTGCATCTAAATCATGTTCCTTAAACATTAAGGAATTGTACCAACATAAAAAAAATCTCCCCATAAGCAAGAAAAACATCCAGAGACAAGGTCCAAACCCATGTCAGAGACAGCCCAATAAAACTCCAGAGAGTGTATGTTTGTGTGTGAGAGGAAGAGACAGCATTAAATAATTTTGTGTGTGTGTGAGAGAGAGAAAGATAGATCTTCAACTCCAACGCGTGATCAGCTCTCTAGCCAGTGTGACAGAGGGGAGCAGGGCGGTGTGTGTGTGTGAGAGAAAGATGGAGACGTGTGTGTGTGTGTGTGTGTGTGTGTGTGTATGTGTATATATATATATATATACGCATGTATGTGTAGGAGGGGGGTGCTAAGCTCCGGGCAAGAGGGCCAGCGATCACACCAGGCCAGGTTGGTAAAAATAAAAATATGTAAAATCAGAGAAGACATGAAGACAACTTAAAGAAAATAAGGGTAATCTCTTCTGTCCTCCTTTCACAACTTCTCCTTGGCAGGCACCCAGATGAAGGGTCCTGACTGCTCCTCGATGATGATTTTCACCGCGTTGTAGATCTCCTCCAGAGAGTCCCCCTGGACTATAGCTGCAGTGACACAGAGGGGATATACATTAAACACATCCCTACATCGCAGTAATAGACTAGCGTCCCGACTAGGAAGTGTACTTGTAGATTAAGCTGCCTCATGCTACAGAAACAGGATATAGGCTCCTGATCCTATGAGCCGTTCCGTCTCACACAAGCCAAGGCTCGAGCAAGGCTACTTACTACATCTCAAAGATACTAAATGCATACAACGAGTACACAAAACATTAGGAACAACTTCCTAATATTGAGTTGCACCATCCCATTGTGCCTTAAGAACAAATTAAATTCACGGGGCATGAACTCTACAGTGTTGAAAGCGTTCCACAGGAATGCTGTCCGATTTTGACTCCAATGCTTCCCACAATTGTGTCAAGTTGGCTGGATGTCCTTTGGGTGACAGACCTTTGATACACACGGGAAACGGCGGAGTGTAAAAAACCCATCAGTGTTGCAGTTCTTGACACAAACCGGTGCGCCTGGCACCTACTACCATATCCCGTTCAAAGGCACTTAAATATTTTGTCGTATCCATTCACCATCTGAATGGCACACATAAACAATCCATGTCTCAATGCTTAAAAATCCTTCTTTAACCTGTCACCTTCATTTACACTGATTGAAGTGGATTTAACAAGTGACATCAATAAGGGATCACAGCTTCTTCGGATCAGTCGATCATGGAAAGAGGTGATCTTAATGTTTTGTATACTCAGTATATATACTGCTCAAAAAAATAAAGGGAACACTTAAACAACACAATGTAACTCCAAGTCAATCACACTTCTGTGAAATCAAACTGTCCACTTAGGAAGCAACACTGATTGACAATACATTTCACATGCTGTTGTGCAAATGGAATAGACAAAAGGTGGAAATTATAGGCAATTAGCAAGACACCCCCAATAAAGGAGTGATTCTGCAGGTGGTGACCACAGACCACTTCTCAGTTCCTATGCTTCCTGGCTGATGTTTTGGTCACTTTTGAATGCTGGCGGTGCTTTCACTCTAGTGGTAGCATGAGACGGAGTCTACAACCCACACAAGTGGCTCAGGTAGTGCAGCTCATCCAGGATGGCACATCAATGCGAGCTGTGGCAAGAAGGTTTGCTGTGTCTGTCAGCGTAGTGTCCAGAGCATGGAGGCGCTACCAGGAGATAGGCCAGTACATCAGGAGATGTGGAGGAGGCCGTAGGAGGGCAACAACCCAGCAGCAGGACCGCTACCTCCGCCTTTGTGCAAGGAGGAGCACTGCCAGAGCCCTGCAAAATGACCTCCAGCAGGCCACAAATGTGCATGTGTCTGCTCAAACGGTCAGAAACAGACTCCATGAGGGTGGTATGAGGGCCCGACGTCCACAGGTGGGGGTTGTGCTTACAGCCCAACACCGTGCAGGACGTTTGGCATTTGCCAGAGAACACCAAGATTGGCAAATTCGCCACTGGCGCCCTGTGCTCCTCACAGATGAAAGCAGGTTCACACTGAGCACATGTGACAGACGTGACAGAGTCTGGAGACGCCGTGGAGAACGTTCTGCTGCCTGCAACATCCTCCAGCATGACCGGTTTGGCGGTGGGTCAGTCATGGTGTGGGGTGGCATTTCTTTGTGGGGCCGCACAGCCCTCCATGTGCTCGCCAGAGGTAGCCTGACTGCCATTAGGTACAGAGATGAGATCCTCAGACCCCTTGTGAGACCATATGCTGACACATGCACATTTGTGGCCTGCTGGAGGTCATTTTGCAGGGCTCTGGCAGTGCTCCTCCTTGCACAAAGGCGGAGGTAGCGGTCCTGCTGCTGGGTTGTTGCCCTCCTACGGCCTCCTCCACGTCTCCTGATGTACTGGCCTGTCTCCTGGTAGCGCCTCCATGCTCTGGACACTACGCTGACAGACACAGCAAACCTTCTTGCCACAGCTCGCATTGATGTGCCATCCTGGATGAGCTGCACTACCTGAGCCACTTGTGTGGGTTGTAGACTCCGTCTCATGCTACCACTAGAGTGAAAGCACCGCCAGCATTCAAAAGTGACCAAAACATCAGCCAGGAAGCATAGGAACTGAGAAGTGGTCTGTGGTCACCACCTGCAGAACCACTCCTTTATTGGGGGTGTCTTGCTAATTGCCTATAATTTCCACCTTTTGTCTATTCCATTTGCACAACAGCATGTGAAATTTATTGTCAATCAGTGTTGCTTCCTAAGTGGACAGTTTGATTTCACAGAAGTGTGATTGACTTGGAGTTACATTGTGTTGTTTAAGTGTTCCCTTTATTTTTTTGAGCAGTGTATTATAGCAAGGACAGGCTTTCCCATATTTTGCCCATTATTTAATTCAGGGATCTGCTACAGACACTTATCATGCTAAGTGCAGAAATAGATGTAGTGTATGAAGCAGGTTGAGAATGGACTGGTGTGGGGGGCTGGACTCACCAGTGCAGTGCTCAGTGAACTCCTGATCCAGTTTTATGGCTCTGTCAAACATCTTCCTCCCCTGGTCCTCTGTTAGCCTCTTATTTATCTCTCTATAGGGAGGAGAGAGAGCGCGAGAAAGAAAGAATGACTAAGACATTGCCCTATCTACAGCTAATAGGTGACTGAATAAAAACAGAGTCTGAACTCTTAATTGCCATTGCTTTGGCCTCTTAATATGAAAAAGAAAATGTTGAATTAAAACAACTTACAGGATATTCTCCACAGACTTGGGCTTGACGAAAATAGCGATGGGGTAGAGCATGGTCGACTGTAGTTGTTTGATGGCGTTGCCTGAAACATCCAGGATGCAATGCTTCCCCTGGACATAGAGCGATAGATAAGACAACTCAACACATCACAACACAACAGCCATATGCTGACACATCCTCCTCTACTCACCTTCTCAGCGACATCCCGTACAGACTGGACGCTGGTTCCATACAGGTGGTGGTTGTACTGGCCTGCCTCGATGAACTTGTGATCCTGGATGTCTTTCTCCATCTGCTCCCTGGACACCACAAAATGGTAGTCTCTGGCATCAACCTCGTAATCCCGTTTTAGTCTGGTTGTGTCTGGAAAACCAAACAGACCGTTTCATAGAAATGTAGTTATATTTGTTTGATACATTTAATTATCAACAACTCTTGCAAACTCGTTATCACACCTTCAGGTACAAGACAAGCGTCAACATAAGGTGGCAGATAACCACTAGGCTATGAATGTTGGGCCAGTAATCGAAAGGTTGCTGGTTCGTAACTCTGAGCCGACTAGGTGAAAAATCTGTCGATATGCTCTTGAGCAAGGTACTTAACCTTAATTGCTCCTGTAACCTGCTCTGGATACGAGTGTCTGATAAATGACTAAAATGTAAATAAAAACATAAAATTGTGTATGTAACAAAAATGTTGGTTCTCACGTGGGACACAGGACCCAAATTTGTCAGGGAACTCTGAGATGAGGTCATCGTTGATACGGTCCTTCAATGGCCCCAGGATGATGACGGGCCGTGTGTAGTTCACTAGACAGACAAGAAGGATCTACTGTATCAATACTGCCCTTGTATAAGCAAAAGTATTCACCCCCTTGCATAACAATCTAATTTAAATATATTTTTATTTGGATTTCATGTAATGGACATACACAAAATAGTCCAAATTGGTGAAGTGAAAAAAATAACTTTTTTCAAAAGTGCAAAAAAAAAATTACATTAAAAGTGGTAGGTGCATATGCATTCACCCCCTTTGCTATGAACCCCCTAAATAAGATCTGGTGCAACCAGTTACCTTCAGAAGTCACATAACTAGTTAAATAAAGTCCACATCTGTGTGCAATCTAATTGTCACATGATCTCAGTATAGAGTTGAAGTTGTAAGTTTACATACACCTTAGTCAAATACATTTAAACTCAGTTTCACAATTCCTGACATTTAATCCTAGTAAAAATTCCCTGTCTTAGGTCAGTTAGGATCACCACTTTATTTTAAGAATGTGAAATGTCAGAGTAATAGTTGAGAATGATTTATTTCAGATTTTATTTCTTTATTCACATACCCAGTTGGTCAGAAGTTTACATGCACTCAATTAGTATTTGGTAGCATTGCCTTAAAATTGTTTAACTTGGGTCAAACGTTTCAGGTAGCCTTCCACAAGCTTCCCACAATAAGTTGGGTGAATTTTGGCCCATTCCTCCTCACAGGTCTGGTGTAACTGAGTCAGGTTTGTAGGCCTCCTTGCTCGCACACGCCTTTTCAGTTCTGCCCACAAATTTTCTATAGGATTTGAGGTCAGGGATTTGTGATGGCCACTCCTATACCTTGACTGTTGTCCTTGAGCCATTTTGCCACATCTTTGGAAGTATGCTTGGGGTCATTGTCTATTTGGAAGACCCATTTGCGACCAAGCTTTAACTTGCTGACTGATGTCTTGAGATGTTGCTTCAATATATCCAATGAATTTTCCTGCCTCATGATGCAATTTATTTTGTGAAGTGCACCAGTCCCTCCTGCAGCAAAGCACCCCCCCACAACATGATGCTGCCACCCCGTGCATCACGGTTGGGATGGTGTTCTTCGGCTTGCAAGCCTCCCCCTTTTTTCTTCAAACATAACAATGGTCATTATGGTCAAACAGTTCTATTTTTGTTTCATCAGATCAGAGAACATTTCTCCAAAAAGTACAATCTTTGTTCCCATGTGCATTTGCAAGCCATAGTCTGGCTTTTTTATGGCAGTTTTGGAGCAGTGGCTTCTTCCTTACTGTGCTGCCTTTCAGGTTATGTCGATATACGACTCGTTTTATTGTGGATATAGAAAATGTTGTACCTGTTTCCTCCAGCATCTTCACAGGGTCCTTTACTGTTGTTCTGGGATTGATTTGCACTTTTGGCACCAAAGAAAGTTAATCTCTAGGAGACAGAACGCGTCTCCTTCCTGAGCGGCATGACGGCTGCGTGGTCCCATGGTGTTTATACTTGCGTACTATTGTTTGTACAGATGAACGTGATACCTTCAGGTGTTTGGAAATTGCTCCCAAGGATGAACCAGACTTGTGGAGGTCTACAAATGTTTTTTCCGAGGTCTTGGCTGATTTCTTTTGATTTTCCCATGATTTCAAGCAAAGAGGCACTGAGCTGGAAGGTAGGCCTTGAAATACATCCACATGTACACCTCCAATTGACTCAAATGGTATCAATTAGCCTATCAGAAGCTTCTAAAGCCATGATATCATTTTCTGGAATTTTCCAAGCTGTTTAAAGGCACAGTCAACTTAGTGTATGTAAACTTCTGACCCACTGGAATTGTGATACAGTGAACTAAATGAAATAATCAGTCTGTAAACAGTTGTTGGAAAAATTACTGCACAAAGTAGATGTCCTAACCGACTTGCCAAAACTATAATTTGTTAACAATAATTTTGTGGAGTGGTTGAAAAACGAGTTTTAATGACTCCAACCTAAGTGTATGTAAACTTCCGACTTCAACTGTACACACACATTCTGAAAGGCCCCAGAGTCTGCAACACCACCAAGCAAGCGACACTATGAATACCAAGGAGCTCACCAAACAGGTCAGGGACAAAGTTGTGGAGAAGTACAGATCAGGGTTGGGTTATAAAAAAAATATCCGAAACTTTGAACATCACACGGAGCACCATTAAATTCATTATTTAAATGTTTTAAATAATGTGGCACCACAACAAATCTGACAAGAGAGGGCCACCCACCAAACTCAGACCAGGCAAGGAGGGCATTAGTCAGAGAGGCAAAAATGCGACCAAAGATGACCCTGAAGGAGCTGCAAAGCTCCACAGCGGAGATTGGAGTATCTGTCCATAGGACCACTTTAAGCCTTACACTCCACAGCTGGGCTTTATGGAAGAGTGGTCAGAAAAAAGCCATTGCTTAAAGAAAAAAATTAAGCAAACACGTTTGGTGTTCGCCAAACGGCATGTTGTAGAGTCCCCAAACATATGGAAGGTACTCTGGTCAGGTGACAAAAAGTTTGCTTTTTGGCCATCAAGGAAAACGCTATGTCTGGCACAAACCCGAGAATACCATCCCCAGTGAAGCATGGTGGTGGCAGCATCATGCTGTGGGGATGTTTTTCCATCGACAGGGACTGGGAAACTAGTCAGAATTGAAGGAATGATGGATGGCGCTAAATACAGGGAAATTCTTGAAGGAAACCTGTTTCAGTCCTCCGTTCCAGTCTCAAATCTCTGGAGGTTCACCTTCCAGCAGGACAATGACCCTAAGCATACTGCTAAAGCAAAACTTGAGTGGTTTAAGGGGAAACATTTAAATGTCTTGGAATGGCCTAGTCAAATCTCAGACCTCAATCCAATTGAGAATCTGTGTTGTGACTTAAAGATTGCTGTACACCAGCGGAACCCATCCAACTTGAAGGAGCTGGAGCACTTTAGCCTTGAAGAATGGGCAAAAATCCCAGTGGCTAGATGTGCCAAGCTCAGAGACATACCCCAAGAGACTTGCAGCTGTAATTGCTGCAAAACGTGGCTCTACAAAGTATTGGCATTGGGAGGGATGAATAGTTATGCACGCTCAAGTTCTGTTTTTTTGTCTTATTTCTTGTTTCACAAAAAACATATTTTGCATCTTCAATGTGGTATTCATGTTGTGTAAATCAAATGATACAAATCCCCCAAAAATCTATTTTAATTCCAGGTTGTAAGGCAACAAAATAGGACAAATGCCAAGGGGGTGAATACTTTCGCAAGCCACTGTAACTAATTCTAAGATGGTTTGTTATCATCGTTACTGTAACTAACTAAGACACCATAACCAAGTGAGATAACTAACTCTAATGGGGCAGTGAGAGCTGAGCTATCCTGTGATACTGCTGCTGTCAGATGATGTGTGACAGAGATGATAATGTAAGCTGTGTCTTACCTTCCTGCTGTGTGACTTGCTCGTAGGACAGGACGTACTCCTCCTGGCCACCTGATAGGACGGACAGAACAGGCGGCCATGTTTAGACAGATAGTGGCGATGCAGTAGATACTGTGATTATGGTTAGGAGTCAGACCAGCTGTTGGCATGCTGTGTGTGTGTGGGTTAGTATTCTCCTTGTCCCTTGTTATTAGTGTGCGTATCAAAATGGAGTTAACATAATGACCCCCTTTGCTCCATCTGTACAGAACATTAAAAGAGTAGCTAATGTGCATGCATGCCACGAAGCTTGTGAATATGTATGAGCAGTTTTGCTTTTCTTAAAGTATTTAATTGCAGTAAAGAAAGCAGAACACTGTATAGTCACAACAGGAGACTCTGTTCCTCTCACACAAATACACTGGTAAAGCTCTACATTGTTTTCATATCAATCCAGTAACTGTCCTAATACAGTGGTTCTCAACCTTTTTTGGTTACTGTACCACCAAATACATTTACAGTAGCTCTGTCCAGAGTACCCCTGAAGAACCCTGCACGGGAATTTTACCTGTAAGCCTGTGGTCTCATGAGTCTTATTGAGAACCACTGTCCTAATACGACTGCTATTTCAACATGCATCCCTGAAGTAGCTTGGGGACTCTAACGTGTGTGATCCTCGGAGTATGCTGCTCAGACCAAACAAACAGAATAGATCATAAAAGAGAAGATGGAGACATGCAAAACAAATGAAAGAACACAGGCAGCCCGTCGACGGAGGTAGGGATTGAGGGGGACACCAGGACATACAGTAATTACTTTCACTATCGCTGGCATTAGAGGTTACATGCTCTGAAAGTATAGCAAAGGGAATGTCAGCATCACAGAAACATGTAGATACAGATAACTCAATAGACATCAGTGGGAGTGGGTAATGTAATACAAGGTCACAACATGAAGACACACAGGATCACCAGGAGAGGGCAGTGCTAGGAACGTTTTGGAGATGGAGGTGTGAATATTGTACTTTCTAAAAACGATACCCTCTCAAGTTAGGTTTTGTGAAGGGCAGCGTGACGGTATATCTGTGAGACCTTCCTCTTTCATCCTAGAATTTGATCACAGCAGGTCATCCTATCGAATCACATCGAGGTGCATGTCATGGCCATGTCAAGGTCATAGAGCTTTATACACCATGTTAATGTGTGTTTTTCTGTCCAACACTGTGGCCATTTTGGACCAGGTCTCGTGTAAAAGATTATACCGGAAGAAATAACGGTGAACTAAAAATACATGTTTTAAGTTACGGTTGAAACCATACTCGCACAACATTCAGCACTCATGAAGGGTCTTAGCACAGCCAAGGGGGTAGAATAGGGATATTTTCAACAGAAAAGGTCCCCAATAAAAAGGTGATTCTGACACCTCTGTAACAAACACACATCATTGTAGTTTTGTTATTTTAATATTCTTTTTTAAATTTCTATTCGTTTTAAGATTTAAACTTTGGATCATCAGAGTTAAGTCTTCTGGACTACACAGGAGTCAGGACTGTCTATTATGTCCCCTACAGTACATTATTCTACAGACTATGTGTCTCTAAACTGGCCTATCTATGCTGAGTAAGGGGAAACAAATACCAATAGTGTTGAGGAGCCTGCTGTAACAATGCAAAAGCAGCATACATGATCTGCAGTACAATACCCACCGACGAGTCACCATTGATTTAGTGACATCACACTGACTCAGTGTGCTGGTCATAATGTAATGCTAACCACAGTGTAAATGCTGATCAGTGTACAGAGGCTGATGTCAAGATGATCTGTTAGAAATATGAGTGTTGGGTAGTGTTACATAGATGCAATGCATGTTTAGAGGTACTGTTTGGGCTTTGAACGGAATAGAAATAAAGCACACTGTTTTGTTTATATGTTTTTATGTAATCAAACTAAGCCGATTGTCAATAGAGGCTGGATGACAGAGAGAGATTTTGATGACAATGCATTGGATGTCATAGCAAAGGCTTAAATTACAATATTAAATGACTGTGGGAATCATGGATGAGCTTCAGATGGTTGTGTGACCGTGAAATCCTTGTGACTTACTCAGTGCTTTGTCGTCAGGGACCTGTGAAGTAGCCGTCAGAGAGCAAAGCAACAGGAGACACAACCACAAGAGAGATATTCATTACTGGAACACATCACGCTGTTCAACCGTCATGCACAATCGCAGCGCTGCACTGAAGCCAAATGGTCAAACTAACCAACTGATAAACCAATGAGCAAAGCTACTGGAGACGCAGGCTCAGTCCATAGACCTCCCGTAGGGGTGGTAGGGCCAAGAGACCAGAGGTGGCAGAACGGAGTGCTCAGGTAGGGATGTAGGCTTTGAGCAAAGCTTGAAGGTAAGGTGTAGTTTCCCTTGCTGCTCCGACTGGAAGCCAGTGGAGTGTGCAGAGGAGTGGGGTGATATGACACCCCTAAAGATTCTTATAAATAAAGTAGTCAAAAGTTTAGTATTTGGTCCCATATTTCTAGCACGCAATGACTACATCAAGCTTGTGACTCTACAAACTTGTTGGATGCATTTGTAACCTGATTCAGGAAACTAGACGTATGACACAACTTCACAGGAGAGCCGTTTGAACGCAATTTTTTTAACATTTTAAAATCAAAATGTGTTTTTTTGGGGCAGAAATGCCTTCTCGAACATGTGAACTTTCATGTGCCTTAATATCAAACTTGTATGCCATCTGTAAATACAAATAAAATTGTTAAATTACGAGCCTTGTTGGTTAAGCCACAGAAAAAGTGAACAACCTTCCCGCTAGCCATGATGGGCTGAGATAATGAGTGGGCTGGACATGCCGAGAGATGAGTTTGGATTGGTCTGTCTATTGAGCTGGTCAGTATGTCTAGGTAATCGTGTTGAATGTGGCTTTTAAGAAAATGTAGCGTGTAGTAAAACTGCATGAACCAAATTAAAGTGTACTGTTAGCTAGCTTTTGTGTATGCTCTCCAATTTCTGGAGGACTGAGTTTTGAAAAATCTGTGGAATTCGAGTATGATAGTGTTGGAATCGGCTAAACTTTGAACATTGAGATATTAAATGAATGATAGGAAATGAAAGAGACTATGTTAGAAGTTAATGGGTCTCAGAAGTAAGAAGAAGGCTTTGGAATGTGTTTGATGGAGGAGAGGAGAGCGATGTGTTGATACAGGGGAGACAGATGGACATCTGTGTATTAGATGAAAGAGGGGTTGAGGTCAGGAGGTGAGGACAGAGTAATAATTGTTTGGAATCCTGTTACCCTCTTTATTAGCTTCCTGTAGAGCCATAAAATGTAAGGATTGGAGAGAAAGGGGAGTGTCTTAAGTAGGATACATATAAACTGTGAAGTCTGAAATCTTTTACTGTCTGATCACAGCTGTACAGAACCATTTGGGGATGATTAAACTTGGTTAAAGCTTCTCTAGTGTCCGTGAGTCATTTACTCTGAAAAATAAGAACCTAACAATAGCTAAGGAGATGGAGAAAACACCAGTCTGGAGAACATCGTCAAACTAAGGGCACAACTATGATGTATACTGGTAAGATAGTCTAGCTAGCTACTTTCAGTTATTACATGTTTCTAATTTTGACAGAAAGTGGTTTCATTTCAAATGTACTGTTAGCTAGCTAACATTATCTGGCTGGGTCGCTTGCTAACGTTATGTGTATGATCTTATTCTTCGTATCTCAGACACATTTGCTTGACTAGTTATAGCCATAGAACCTGGTTGGTTAGCTACCTGCAGATTCATGCAGGGTAGTAACGTCATAAATTGTGATTATGGTCCATTGTTTAGCTAGCTACACGTCTTACAGAAGACTCCTCTAATTTTGACAAAGTATTTTCATTTCAAGTTAAAGTGTACTGTTAGCTAGTTAATGCTAGCTGGCTGGCTCGCTAACTAACGTTACATCATGTGTTGGGATTCATTGTTTACTTAGCTAGCTACAAAAATCAAAGATCATACCCCCAAGACATATGGTTCTCAATCAGAGACAACGATAGACAGCTGTCCCTGATTGAGAACCCTACCCGGCCAAAACATAGAAATACAAATCATAGAACATAGAATACCCACCCCAACTCACGCCCTGACCAAACCAAAATAGAGACATAAAAAGGATCTCTAAGGTCAGGGTTTGACAGTAGGCCTACCATAAAAAAAAAAAATGCTGTTAACAGTCCAGTTCAAAGTAAAAGGGCACAGATCCATATTTAGCAATGGTCTAGTTGCAGATAGGCCTACTGCAGGTCTGATTAGTTGTACTGCACAGGTCTGTGTAGAGTACGGGCTGAGTCCTGTGTGTCAATGCAACAGAACCCTACTCCGATTCTGTTGCATAAACTCTTGCATAGTTTGGCATACTAAGTCTTGCATAGTTGGTTTTGTTTCGGTGTGTTGCATATAAAGCGGCTAATATTGCGTTGATTCGATCACAATTGCCACAGTAAAGGGAAATGTTGACAGTGTTAAAAGGAAAAACATTTGAAAGTGGAGTCTCTCCGTGGCTAATATTTGTTCTGTGCGGTTGTCCCGGGACAGTCTCAGGACTACTGCGGCACCATCAGCTTAGAAGTAACATTGTTCAGCACCACAGACAGTGATCGGAATTCTCACGATTTGACAGTTGGGTCCAACAGAGGAAAGTGGAAGATGTATTTGACAAAATTATGTTGTTAAACAAAGTTAATGTTGCTAAACAGGCTTCCCACAGTCAATTACACCTTTCATGCAATGGGCATTGCACATAATGTGTCCAAACTGGTCACAGAAGCTGGACAAAAATAATGTCTAATATAAACAAGGGGGAATGTCTTGCCGGTTTTTCAGCAGGTGATATTTTAATAAAACATTGGTGATGTACACTGAACAAAAATATAAACGCAACATGTAAAAGTAAAGTTTCATTAACTGAAATAAAAGATCCCAGAAATGTTTCATACACACAAAGCGTATTTCTCTCAAATTTGGAGAACAAATTTTGTTAAATCCCTGTTAGTGATCATTTCTACTTTGCCAAGATAATCCATCCACCTGACAGGTGTGGCATATCAAGAAGCTAATTAAACGACATGATCATTACACAGGTGCACCTTGTGATGGGGACAATAAAAGGCCACTAAAATGTGCAGTTTTGTCACACAACACAATGCCGCAAATGTATAAAGTTGAGGGAGCATACAATTGGCATACAATTGGCTGACTGCAGGAATGTCAACCAGAGCTGTTGCCAGAGAACTGAATGTTCATTTCTCTACCATAAGCCGCCTCCAACGTCATTTTAGAGAATTTGGCAGTACGTCCAACCGGCCTCACAACCGCAGACCAAGTATAACCATGCCAGCCCAGGACCGCCACATCCGGCTTCTTCACCTGCAGATTGGTCTGAGACCAGCCACCCGGACAACTGATGAAACAGTTTGCACAACCGAAGAATTTCTGCACAAACTGTTAGAAACCGTCTCAGGTAAGCTCATCTGCAAGCTCGTTGTCCTCATCAGGGTCTTGACCTGACTGCAGTTCGGCATTGGTACCAACTTCAGTGGGCAAATGCTCACCTTCGATGACCACCGGCACGCTGGAGAAGTGTGCATTTCACAGATGAATCCCGTTTTCAAATGTACCGGGCAGATGGCAGACATATGGCGTTGTGTGGGCGAGCGGTTGCTGATGTCAACATTGTGAACAGAGTGCCCCATGGTGGAGGTGAGGTTATGGGCAAACATTTCCTCCCCTCCCACCTCAGCGCAAGCGAGCTGATATTTGACAGACAAATTGCCGAACCTGGCGTAATGGGTGGAAAATGCCAGTGCCCAAGTTTTTACATGGCGAAAGTGCACTTGACCGGCGTTTGACACTTGCACCACCTGAATTTAGAGCAATCAGAGTAGGAGTGCTGATCTATGATCAGTTTTGCTTTTTAGATCACGATGAATAGGAGAAAACATCTGATCCTTGATGAGCAATTCTACTCTGAGACGCTTTGTGAATTTGGGGACCGATTAGATCTATATAGAATTTGTGCTGGAACCCACCACTGTTTCAACGCAGCACAGTTTTCCTATGGGAGATTCACTGAGTCAGGTGGGAAATATAACAAAAGTGTTGTGGCTAGGAGAACTGGACAGTGATCACGGTAGACAGACAGCCTCAGACAGTCAGATATTAGTACATTCATTTAGGTTATATGGATAGAAAATAATAGCTTCAACAATATAATTATGGGTAGAACGCTGACTTGAAATATGTGTGTATCTCAAGTTTAGTACTCTGCCCATATTAAAAACATAAAAAATTAAGTCATAAGAATACTTGCATGCTCAGTTTTGAGAGGTCAGTGTTCTTTCTGATGATAGTGATTGTGCACCGAACTGTGACTAGACTATGGTTTCTGAGCAGGTAACACATTCATTAGCTCTATATAGGGAAGGAATGGAGATATCATTATGCTGCTCTGAACAACACCTGGGATAATATTAGATGGGGTGAAGTTTGTAATGATGCGAGATTTAGTTTTAGGACCATGTTTACTGAAGTGTTTATGGATTTGAACAAACCTTAAACTAACTTAATTTTTGTTTCCAAACCTAACTATCTTGAAGAGTGTGTTATTGTTGTGAGGGAGTGAGAGTGAGGGTGTGTGATGGCCGGTATATTCCTGCTCGTTGGCTACATCTGCTTGCCAGGATAGAGGTTGGCCCTGAAGGGTAAGAGCTTAATTACACACACCTGAATATCATTAGCTTGGAGGTTGGGTGGTGGCTGTTTAACCTGGCTCAAAGAGGAGCTAGGTTTTTGGTTTGGGTTTATTGTTACCCAGCGCTGTGGCGCATTCTGTTTCATTTCCTAAATAAAAGTCCTGGGTTGTTTCCTTGGAGAAAGGTCCATCTTGGTCTAAGTTTGTGTTACTTCACACTTTCGTCACTTGTGGGCCAGCCCGGCCACCCGTCTGCTACATTGTAAGCAATATTTCAATAACAACACTGATAATGTAACAGAGATCAACTCACCCCTTTGTCTTGAGACCTGGCATTGAATTTGACAGTCTTTAACCGCGCTCTGTCTACCCTGCAGGAGAGAAGAGAGAGAGTGGCTGAGAAGCGAGGGAGTGAGGGCTACACCCATGGGTCACTGATGAAACATTTAACATAATCGTGTCTTGAAACAAGCCGGCTATTTTTTTTGCTGGGATATTGCGTGTGTGTGAAGACTCAAATCCCGGTTCCATCTCTATAGTAACTTCCACAGTACCCTGCTGAGATTGATGAGTAGAGAGGAAAGGGGTGATTCAGTAATCAGAAGAATAAAAACAGTTGCCTTGAGGGAAACCTTTTTATTTCCCTCTAAGTCAGCCTTGGATGCAACATTACAACACAGCACCTGAAAATACTTTATCTACAAGTAATTAAGTCCCTGCTACATTTTCATTTCACTTAAATGAGACCCCGAAGGAAATATTTTCAGAATCCAAATCGTTCTTAAAAATGTTTCGAAAACAATGCGACTCTTTGCATTGCCTTTTCTTTGTATTTAATCCTACAAAGCAATTCTACAGAGCTCTATAAAGCTTTAGTTTAGAATGTAAATAGTTTCCCTCCTATTTCTTAGTTTCCTTTATTAATGAGGACATCACAGGAGAATGTATCAATGCCTTGGAGAGCAGGAGTGAGAAGAGTAAAAGAACTCAGAGCTCCAGATAAGAGAAGCTAACTGTCTTCTGCTCTGCATCAACAGCTAGTGTAGTACAGCTTTCCTTTAAGCCTTCACTTGGGTTAACAGCTGCCACAAGCTACTCTTCAAAGCATGGATGTTCAATGGCTGCTACGGGCTCTTTTCTTATATGTTTTTTTACAGGCTATATTCATCTTCATTTCCTTCACAATAGCAAGTATCAGAAACAATTTTACATTGCCGTGCTCAAGATAAATAGGTTCACACTGCAACCATATCTTATACATCTACAATCCTGTTGGCCTATCCTCACAATGCCTCATGCTTTGACATAGACTCCTACTCTCATGATATACAACTTTCTACAAAACACCCAACTTTCTACAAAACACCCAAAACACCCTGCAACTGCTGCCATCTCATCATATCCAGGAGACAGATGAAACAGAGTCAGGTGAGAAGTCAATTATCTGTCCATCACTCCTCTTCCAGGGGAGAGAGCGACGGAGGGAGGAAACAGAGGTGAAGCGTGACAGTGACAGAGTAAGAGAGAAATACAGAGAGAGACTCAAGTCTATAATGAAACAGCTGATTTAACATAGGAAGTGTAAGGCTAATGGGTGTGTTTGTTTTGACTGGACCTTTTTTATTTTTTTTATTTAAAGACTTGTAAAACACCTCAGTACAATCCTTGGCGAAACAAAAAAAAGAGTGGTTGTATGTTAACCTACTCTCTGCCCCCATGGTGGCCTTTACGGTATATTGCCAGTCGCAGTGGCACCATGCTGTGTCCAGGGATAAGACCAGCACTGGGCTGTGCTAACACGCACACGCATACACTGAGCACTCTGTGAGCAAGCACAGGACATGCAATAGGGTTTTAAAACTGAATTCCCCAAACGGCTGAGGCTGGTGAGTAAGAGGGCTTATTTAAAGTAATGCCATGCTAACTGACAAGATGCCTACTAATTCAAACTTTTTTTGTCCAGTCTCCTAAAATAAGATTTAAGTTTGAGAAGTCTAGTGCTGATCAGGGACCGGCATGTTGCCCATCCCTAGATCTGTGCCTGTAGGCAGCTTCTAACCTGAGCAACCCTGACCCCTCACCTCCTCCTGCTGGGGATGACTCCGACCTCATCTACCTCTTCTTTGTGGGTCATGTGCCTCGCCTGCCACCACTCGTCATCGGAGGTGTTCACCACGTGAAGTATGTCTCCAAAGTGGAAGTTAAGCCCCTGGCTGGGCAGCCCAGAGTCCTTTGTCCTGTTATAGTCAAACAGAGCCCTGGAGGAGAACCAACATTACATCAAACAGCGCCCTGCAGACAAACAACTACAATAGATGAGGGTGGAACTGAGTCGTTTGTCTTGGCATAGTCAAAATCGACTCTGCAGAGAGAGAAAAATCACAGTACTGTATATCCTTCAGTAAAAATACATTTTTCACATTATTAGGGAGCTACAGTGTCTTGCGAAAGTATTCACCCCCTTTGGCATTTTTCCTATTTTGTTGCCTTACAACCTGGAATAAAAATAGATTTTTGGGGGGTTTGTATCATTTCGTTTACACAACATGCCTACCACTTTGAAGAAGCAAATATTTTGTGTGAAACAAACAAGAAATAAGACAAAAAAAATCTGAACTTGAGAGTGCATAACTATTCATCCCCCCCAATGCCAATACTTTGTAGAGCCGCCTTTTGCAGCAATTACAACCGCAAGTCTCTTGGGGTATGTCTCTATAAGCTTGGCACATCTGGCCACTGGGATTTTTGCCCATTCTTCAAGGCAAAACTGCTCCAGCTCCTTCAAGTTGGATGGGTTTCGCTGGTGTACAGCAATCTATGTCATACCACAGATTCTCAATTGGATTAAGGTCTGGGCTTTGACTAGGCCATTCCAAGACATATACATGTTTCCCCTTAAACCACTCAAGTGTTGCTTTAGCAGTATGCTTAGGGTCATTGTCCTGCTGGAAGGTGAACCTCGGTCCCAGTCTCAAATCTCTGGAAGACTGAAACAGGTTTCCCTCAAGAATTTCCCTGTATTTAGCACCATCCATCATTCCTTCAATTCTGACCAGTTTCCCATTACCTGCTGATGAAAAACATCCCCACAGCATGATGCTGCCACCACCATGCTTCACTTTGGGGATGGTGTTCTCGGGGTGATGAGAGGTGTTGGGTTTGCGCCAGACATTTTCCTTGATGGCCAAAAAGCTCAATTTTAGTCTCATCTGACCAGAGTACCTTCTTCAATATGTTTTGGGAGTCTCCCACATGCCTTTTGGCGAACACTAAACGTGTTTGCTTATTTTTGTTTTTAAGCAGTGGCTTTTTTCTGACCACTCTTCTGTAAAGCCCAGCTCCGTGGAGTGTACGGCTTAAAGTGGTCCTATGGACAGATAATCCAATCTCCGCTGTGGAGCTTTGCAGCTCCTTCAGGGTTATCTTTGGTCGCTTTGTTGCCTCTCTGACTAATGGCCTCCTTGCCTGTCCGTGAGTTTTGGTGTGCTGCCATCTCTTGGCAAGTTTGTTGTGGTGCCATATTCTTTCCATTTTTTAATAATGGATGTAATGGTACTCCTTGCTATGTTCAAAGTTTCTGATATTTTACTTATAACCCAACCCTGATCTGTACTTCTCCACAACTTTGTCCCTGTCGTATTTGGCAAGCTCCTTGACCTTCATAGTGTCGCTTGCTTGGTGGTGCCCCTTGCTTAGTGGTGTTACAGACTCTGGGGCCTTTCAGAACAGGTGTATATATACTGAGATCATGTGACAGATCATGTGACAATTAGATTGCACTCATGTGGACTTTATTTAACTAATTATGTGAATTCTGAAGGTAATTGGTTGCACCAGATCTTATTTAGGGGCTTCATAGCAAAGGGTGAATACATATGCACCCACCACTTTTCAGTAAAAAAACTTTTTGCACTTTTAATTTTCATTTCACTTCACCAATTTCAACTATTTTGTGTATGTCCATTACATGAAATCCAAATAAAAAAACATTTAAATTACAGGTTGTAATACAACAAAATAGGAAAAACACCAAGGGGGTGAATACTTTTGCAAGGCACCGTAGTAGTCAAGGAGGAGCCTTGTGTGAAAGACAAGGATTGCATGAAGCCTCATAAGAAACTGTCTGCATCAGGTGAGTGGAGGTATTTTTTTATATATATATATACACACAACACACAGGGAAGGGAAGTTAAAGTGAGTGAGCATGATTTTACACCCGACATTGAGTGATGATTTTATGATTTTTATTCGGGTCCCCATTAGCTGTTGAAGAAGTAGCAGCTATTCTTCCTGGGATCCAAACAAAACATTGAACATGACAAAATACAGAACACTAATGGACAGGAAACAGCAACACAAATCTAAACTAAGAACACTATGACTAAAGAACAATACGACTATTTAAAATAGAGAAAAATAACAAATGAAAAATACTCAGAGTAATGTGTGTGTCTTCACAGTCCGTGTTGCTCTTTGAGGTGGTGTTTTATCTGTTTTTAAAACTGATGTATTGCTTACCTGAATTATCTGAGGTGGAAGAGAATTCCATGTAGTCATTGTTCTATACAGTTCTGTGCGTCTCCCAGCCTCTTTTCTGGACTTGGGACTGTGAAAAGACCCCTGATTGTTTGTCTTGTGGGGTATGTATGGGCTTTTCAGCTGTGTGGTACCCCTTTCCTACAGTCAAATGACCAAATCGCCTTCTAGTGGCCTCATGGGTGGAATGTTATATTTTCTATAATTGAATAATTAATAAACATTACGAAAAAACTGTTTCTATGTCAAACGGTTTTGTTAGATTTCAGTCTTCTGTGATGTGTGTATATATAATATTGGAATGCAAACTCCATTGAATACAGTCTTCTTTTTTAAGCCCATAACAGTGAGTGAGGTGTACACTTTTGTTTCAAAGTAGATTTGTTTAAGACTACCAAGAAACACACACTGTGTGACCCTGATATAGCCCACTGCAGTAAAAGGTTAACTGGTTGAACAGACAATTCGGTACTTTCAGCACATCAATACTTCTTACAAAGACCAGCAGTGATGCTGTCAATCTCTCCTCCATTCCGAACCAGTAGAGACGGACATGCATGTTATTGACATTGTCCCTCTGTGTACATTTGAGGCCCAGACATGCTGCTCTGTTCTGGGCCAGCTGCAGCTTGTCTCTGTCTTTTTTTCCTGTCTTCCTGCAAGGAGCCACCATTGGAAGACACAAGGAGTTACTGCAATGTCATATGGAGTGACTCCATACCCTGGTTGAACGCCATGACCAGGCATTCTATACATTGCTGAAGCAATTCTGTGGATTCCCCACTGGGCAGAGGGTCACACCTGTAATCTCCCAGCCTACTCCAGTGTCCTGAGAACCCCGCTTACCTCCTCCGGAGCGCTACGCTGGAGATTCAGGAACCTGCCGGGCTTTTCTCTCCCAGTGCTCCCTCATTTTTGAGCTGCAGCCTTCTTCGTTCCCCTCGGGCCGCTCGAGGATAGCGTACATTATAACACTGAAGTCCGGGAGGGCACTTGCCTGGGCCACGGTGGTGTGGGAGCAACAGTCCGCCATCTGCCTCAGTCTGGAGGGGTTCGTGGCGGAAGTTCGGAAGGTGTTTGATTCTCTGTTGTCCGGGAGAGCGGGTGCTCGTAAGCTGCTCCCGTTACGTGAAGACTCCTGTAGTGTGGCAGACTATGCAGTGGATTTTCGCACATTGGCAGCTGAGAGTGCCTGGAACCCGGAAGCATTATTCAACATGTTTCTTCACTGATCAAAGATGAGCTCGCAGCCCGGGAGCTGCCCATGGACCTTGACTCCCTCATAGCCTTGACCATCCGGATCGATGGGTGGCTTCGAGAACTTAGAAGGGAGAGGGAATCGGTGCCCTGTCGTCCTCGTTCACCCTCGATTCTCGCCTCGCCCCCGGAGACCGGGAGAAACATGTAGACCGGAGGTCTAGAAGGCCAGCATCCCGAAGTCGCCTCTTCGCTGATGACGTTGAGACTGGCGTTTTGCGCATACTATTTAATGAAGCTGCCAGTTGAAGACTTGTGAGGCGTCTGTTTCTCAAACTAGACACTAATGTTTCAGGGAAGAATGTACAGTTGCAATTGTAAGTAGGCCTAATAAAAAAAAATCTGACTTCTATTAGGCCATATATTTTTGTTATTGTGAAATATGCTGTAAAGCCTCAGCCAGTTAAGTTATTTTATATAGGCCTAGGATCAGAAGAAATAGACTCCAATTAAGCCCTCTTGTTGTTTTGTAAAGTCAAATTAAAATGAAGATTATTGTTAAAATGAATTACTCGACAGGTATAGGTTTTCTCCATCTGTTGCTGTGGAACACTTGCATAACAAGTTAGCCATATTTTCAGCACCAGGTGCTGTTCCCCTCCTATTGATTGCACTGCAGTTGCAGCTTTACATTTCAGCACCATATTTGAATATGGCAGAAAGGTCTGTCTCTTTGGCATATGACATGGAGTACAAGGGGGGGGATCAGCTAAAGTGACTGGTACCCAGGCTAGGTCCCACCCATTGCAAGTCAAAATGTGATTGGTCACTCAAATTCTACTCTAATACAGTTGAATGACAGAGGCCTCCTGTCTACCTTCTGAAGGCCTAGCCAATGGTTGGCTGAGCTAGCTACATTTTCTTCGACCCAGAGACCACCAAAGAAAAATCATGATTGGATATTTTTTCTCTTCAGTACAAAAACTGAAGCGATAAAAACAAAAGATCTTTCAAATTATTGAAAAGATGAAATACAATTATTTTAATTTCTATTTAAAAAACATATATATATACAGTACCAGTCAAAAGTTTAGACACACCTACTCATTCCAGGGTTTTTCTTTATTTTTTACTATTTTCTACATTGCAGAATAATAGTGAAGACATCCAAACTATGAAATAACACATATGGAATCATGTAGTAACCAAAAAAGTGTTAAACAAATCAAAATATGTTATATTTGAGATTCTTCAAAGTAGTCTCCAATTGCCTTGACAGCTTTGCACGCTCTTGGCATTTTCTCAACCAGCTTCATGTGGTAGTCACCTATAATGCTTTACCAACAGTCTTGAAGGTGTTCCCACATAAAGCCATAACACATTTTTTTTCAATAACAAATATGGTCAATAATATCAAAGGCTGCACTGAAATTTAACAAAATTAATTTTAACAATACAGCTTCCACAATCTTCTTGTCAATTTCTTTCAGCCAATCATGTAATTTGTGTCAGTGCAGTACATGTTGAGTGTCCTTCCCTATAAGCATGATGAAAGTCAGTTGTTAAATTATTCACAGAGAAATAGCATTGTATCCGGTCAACCACAATCATTTCCATAAGTTTGCTAAGAACTGGCAGCAAGCTAATTAGTCGGCTGTTAAAGTTAGCAAAAATGAGATTGTTTTACAGTTCCAAAAAGCCCTGGTCAGAGAGTCTGTAGCTACTATTTTTGTCTAGGAGAGACGGGAGAAGTATGATAAATATGGATGGAATGAGTTCAGATACAGATCACAATGACTGAGCAGGTGTGCATGGAATATGTGATCCATATCTGAATAGCTGCAATAATAAACATATGCAGCACACTAAAGACAGCTCAGGAGAGATTTTCCAACCGCATAACCTTTACATTGTGTGTGTGTGTGTGTGTTCTGGCTAAGCAACTGTGGCTTTCCTGAGACAAATCAGCCCACAGAGATCCAGGATGTTGAGTAGGGCACAAACTTGTGTGTGTGTCTGCCTGCCTGCTTAGGAACTGGAGCTGAAGTAACAGCCATCCCCTAGTGTCCAGGCTGCATCATCCCCATGCCTTTCCTTCATCAATAAAACAGGGCTGTACTCCAGCACCGGGACAGATATGCAGTAGCTGAGAAATAGGAATACTAGGATACTAGTACAGATCCACATACTCTAGGTACTGTAGGAAAAACAGAAGCGATCACACTTATTGTACTGTACAGTGTCTTTCTAGTGTAATAATCCTATAGTAACAGATGTAATTAAATTATGGTATAATATTTGTATTTATTAAAGATATGCATGACAGGTAATAACAAATTAAGTAATCGAGCACTGAGAACAACGAGCAGCAATAACCTGTAATGTGCCTGCCAATGTTACATCATTTTAATGTACTTAGGGCTAGACGACAACTTCCGGTGAGATTGGAGTGCGTGCAATTCAAATAAATAATCATAAAAATTATGGATATAAAACATTTAGGTACAAGTGTCTTATATCGGTTAAAAGCTTAAAGTCTTGTTCATCTAACTGCATTGTCCGATTTACCATAGGCTTTACAGCAAAAGCATGCCATGCGATTGTTTGAGGACAGCGCCCCACATCAACATATTTTTCCACCGGCACAGGCTTCATAAAATCACAAATAGAGATTAAATATTCACTTTTTGAAAATCTCTCTGATTTGCAATCCAAAGGGTCCCAGCTAAAACATGTAGTGTCGTTTTGTTAGATAAGATCCTTCTTTATATCCCCAAAAGTCTGTTTAGTTGGCGCCATCGATTTGAGTAATCCACTCGTTCAACATGCAGAGAAAGGAATCCAAAAAGCTACCGCTAACCTTTGTGAAAACAATGCAAAATACATTTCGATATAATCATCAGGTACCCTAAAATGTAATTAAACTATAATATTTCATACGGAAAGAAGTATGTTCAATAGGAAAACGATATTAGCAGGTGCGCGTGCTCTTCGTCGCGCACGCACAGACTGATTTCCAAGTCTGTATCCCAGTACTAAAACTCAAAATTCTTCCTCGTTTGGGAAGAAACAAGCCTGACACCTTGAACAAAGACTGTTGACATCTAGTGGAAGCCATAGGAATTGCATCCTGAGAGCTAGATTTCAGAATACCCCTATACTTTCCATTGTAAGAGCATGGGCTCTCAAATTTTTTAAAATTCCGGTTGGTTATTCTTTGGATTTTCTCCTACCATATCTATTGTGTTAGTCTCATACATTATTTTAACATTTCTACAAACTTCAAAGTGTTTTCAATCCAATGGTACCAATTATATGCATATCCTAGCTTCTGGGCCAGAGTAACAGGCAGTTTACTTTGGGCACGTCAGTCAGACAGGAAGTGGAGAAAAATAGACCCTAGCCTGAAGAAGTTGTAGTCTGATAATAAGAATTTCTCAAGTGTGTCAGAACTTTTACTCTTCTTGAGCGGTGGCCCCTCTTCCATTTTTGTACTGAGCACAAACACTTGCACTCTGTGTGAAATAAATGTCTTGAGACAAGTAAAGTTGAAGTCGGAAGTTTACATACACCTTAGCCAAATACATTTAAACTCAGTTTTTTACAATTCCTGACATTTAATCCTAGTAAAAATTCCCTGTCTTAGGTCAGTTAGGATCACCACTTTATTTGAAGAATGTGAAATGTCAGAATAATAGTAGAGAGAATGATTTATTTCAGCTTTTATTTTTTTCATCACATTCCCGGTTGGGTCAGAAGTTTACATACACTCAATTAATATTTGGTAGCATTGCCTTAAAATTGTTTAACTTGGGTCAAACGTTTTGGGTAGCTTCCCACAATAAGTTGGGGGAATTTTGGCCCATTCCTCCTGACAGAGCTGGTGTAACTGAGTCAGGTTTGTAGGTCTCCTTGCTCGCACACGCTTTTTCAGTTCTGCCCATACATTTCTATAGGATTGAGGTCAGGGCATGGTGATGGCCACCCCAATGCCTTGACTTTGTTGTCCTTAAGCCATTTTGCCAAAACTTTGGAATTATGCTTGGGGTCCTTGTCCATTTGGAAGACCCATTTGCGACCAAGCTTGAACTTGCTGACTGATATCTTGAGATGTTGCTTCAATATATCCACATAATTTTCCTGCCTCATGATGCCATCTATTTTGTGAAGTGCACCAGTCCCCCCCGCAAGCAAAGCACCACCACAACATGACGCTGCCACCCCCGTGCTTCAAGGTTGGGATGATGTTCTTCAGCTTGCAAGCTTCCCCCTTTTTCCTCCAAACATAACGATGGTCATTATGGCCAAACAGTTCCATTTTTGGTTCATCAGACCAGAGAACATTTCTCCAAAAAGTACGATCTTTGTCTCCATGTGCAGTTGCAAACCATAGTCTGGCTTTTTTTATGGCAGTTTTGGAGCAGTGGCTTCTTCCTTGCTGAGTGGCCTTTCAGGTTATGTCGATATAGGACTCGTTTTATTGTGGATATAGATGCGTTTGTACCTGTTTCCTCCAGCATCTTCACAAGGTCCTTTGCTGTTGTCCTGGGATTGATTTGCACTTTTGGCACCAAAGTACGTTCATCTCTTGGAGACAGAACGCGTCTCCTTTCTGAGCGGTATGACGGCTGCGTGGTCCCATGGTGTTTATACTTGCGTACTATTGTTTGTACAGATGAACGTGGTACCTTCAGGCGTTTGGAAATTGCTCCCAAGGATGAACCAGACTTGCGGAGGTCTACAATTAGTTTTCGGAGGTCTTGGCTGATTTCTTTTAATTTTCCCATGATGTCAAGCAAAGAGGCACTGAGCTGGAAGGTAGGCCTTGAAATACATCCACAGGTACACCTCCAATTGACTCAAATGATGTCAATTAGCCTTTCAGAAGCTTCTAAAGCCATGACATCATTTTCTGGAATTTTCCAAGCTGTTTAAAGGCACAGTCAACTTAGTATATATAAACATCTGACCCACTGGAATTGTGATACAGTGAAATAACCTGTCTGTAAACAATTGTTGAAAAAATGTCTTGTGTCATGCACAAAGTAGATGTCCTAACCGACTTGCCAAAACTATAGTTTGTTAACAAGAAATTTGTGGAGTGGTTGAAAAACGAGTTTTAATTACTCCAACCTAAGTGTATGTAAACTTCCGACTTCAACTGTACATACAGCAACACACACAGCCCCAGCTGCCCAGATCAAAAATACCCATAGTAAATGTCACTTCATATATTTAAAAAAACATGGCATTCTAGGATTCTACAGCCTTTCTCAGATTGTGTTTTTACGATCAATAACATTTTGTAAATATTTTTTCTCCATCTGCTATGAGGTACTCCACCTTGACCACCCACCCAGGCAGGTTTCCAGTAGTGTTTCCAGCCAAGGCTCTTAAAGAGAAGACTAAATCTTACTGTAGTACAGCAGCCAGCCAGATAGTGCCATTAAAACATCCTGGTTAAAAGCAGCTTATTCAAATGTGGGGTTCTCTGTTTTCTAGCCACTTCTCCTCTGCTGTAATGAGACGGAAGGCAGCACAAAGTAGAGAGGATGCTAAAAGCTACGATACACCAGATCCACAGGGCTGCCTAACGGCAAACTGACCAAAATTATCCTGCTGTCATTTTTGGCTAATCCTGGCCTTTGTAGAGCCCTGTGGGACCCACAGCCCCTTGAGTATAATTTAGGGCTGCCCCCTAGGGCATACTATAGTGTACCACAGCCCCTGAGCTATAGTTCTAGCTAAAAGGATCACTGATTGAGCTATTCTAATGTGGAGCGGGAGGTGTTGTTAATAAAACCCACAATAACTTAGAACACAGGGTAGATGTTTGAGCAGTGGAATACTAGCCATTCTTTGCATGTCATCTGTTGTCCGTCTGTGCTATGACTTCCTGCATGCAGTTCTAGATGGCTGTAAAGGAAATAATTCCGCAAAGCTTGGATTTCCATAATGCAGTATATATTCTGTTGCTGGAAGTATGTGTCAATGCAAAGTAAGGAGGGTTTTAGGGACTGGTTCCAGTTTCAATCTCCTAAAGATCCATCAGCAGAGAGACTAATCCTGTTAGGGAAACTGGGAATCAAAACCACTGGGGCTACATCCTTCTCCACGTATCCCTCTATATATCCTTCTCCAGCATACTGTGAGAGAGGCCTTTTATGGAGTGTATGTATACCAAAACCATCGCATTGAGTGAAACTGACACCACTGAAAAGCCATGTCACAATCGTCTTTGTAAGCAGACCTTCAAATCAAGTGCTACCAGCTCTGAACCCAAAGGGCAGCTCACACGCATACGCACTGGACACTCAACACACTGCTCTTCCAATGCCCTGCTCCAGCAAGCACAAGACATTTCCTCTTTGTAAAGGTTACAGTGGCCTAACACAGCTCTGATGTCATGGTCAGTCTCTTCATCTGTCCTCTCCACAGTTCTTCTCAGCCTGCTGCCTACTGCCCAGGGGCCTCACTAAGCCCCAATATGTCACACCCAGTCTGCTGATCTCCTGTTTGGTACTGCTCTGCACTGCTCTGTTTTCTAACAAACCTCGGCCAAACCAAGATTCTCGACAATAAACCGTCAACATTCTAATTCATAGATGTGATTTCTCTTTGGCAAATAGGAATAATGATTACTGTATCTGGTGAATTCAACTGTATATAATCAAATACATTTCCAAAGTGTATGTTTGTACTGCAGGTATAACGACTGCTGTCAGATCAGAGTTTCTCTAGTCTGTAGCCAGTTTGTTTTAACCAGTATATACTGTAGTCCCAGGACGCTTCATTGTCCCTGACCTCTAACCCCTAAACTCTCCTCCAGTAGAGCAGGTCATGTGGGTCTGATTGATAGGAGCTCCTCAGGTTGGGAGAAAATTGTGAAGTCTTCACTACAGTACGGTCTGGGCCAATGAGTCAACCTCCAGCGCTCTCGGGTCAATAATAAGACTGCACATGTGCTCCAGAGAGGTCAAGAGTGCAGGAGGAGTGCATCAGTGTGCACTGGCTAGCACCCAGAGGAGGATGAAACTGTTCAAGTGTGCACTGTTGAACACACAAGAGATAACTTAAGACTGCATCAGAGCCCATTGGCAAAGACAGGGTAGGGTACAAAATGTGGTATGCTGTGTACATATTGTTGAAGAAATTCAGTGTGGCTTCTTGCTGTAAACAATTTTGTTCGTTATGTACTGTATAACACCGAAAATACACAATGTTTCAACAGATTGGATCTGCTTACTCCACAATGATATTTTAACTCCTTGTCCAAAATTACTACTCATATAAAATCAGTGTTTGGAGACACACGGCTTTGCCTGAGTCTGTGTGATAAAGGTCTTGTGGCAGCTGGTTTAATGTCTTATTGTGACATGAGGTTAAAGATCTGGGTGTCATTCTCTATATCTGGTCCTTAAACACCACTGTTCTCCCTGTGGACCAGGGTAGGGCATGTAACAATGACATTCTCCCTTCTCCTGGGCCTGCTGTGTACAGGAGGCAGGCTGGGCAGATGCAGATAAGGCCTGAATGGCCCAATCAAACTAGCCCTGATACACCTAGTATCTATTATCATGCTGTCTGCATAATAATGGGGGAAGGCCAGCCATATCATGGCTCCAGTCAACTTAAAGGATAATGGGTTCTCTGCCATTGATCAACAGTGCAGCAGATCCAATCATTTCAGATGGTGGTGAAAAGGCCTGAGTGTGTGCGTGTGTATTGTTGTCTATGTGCCTGCGTCATCACAGACAGAGATGCAGAGAAGACTCAATCAATCTCAGGGTCGGTGCTCCTGTGCCCCATCCATATGGGTTGAAAAATGTCATTTTGTGGACAATAATGTTTCCTTTTTCTATTCTCCTCGGACTGAAAGCCACAGTGGTGGTAAAGTGCATTGATAGCGTCATGCAGGTAAATGAGGTGGTCGAAGTACCCAGAGAGTATAGACAACAGCCTCCAGACAATTTGATATATATAGCACATATAATCTAAAGTTGCTCATCTCTGTAACTTCATCTTCACTGATCTGACGAGACAGATGGAAGCAGTATGATGCATGCCTATCAGGGGTCTGCTTTTTCAGCTGTCAAGTTCCTTCATATCAAATCAAATGCTATTTGTCACATGCTTCATAAACAACAGGTGTAGACTAACAGTGAAATGCTTACTTTACGGGCCCTTCCCAACAATGCAGAGAGAAAAACAGAGAAATAATAGAAACAATTATAACAAGAGAAATAAATACACAATGACTAACGATAACTTAGCTTTATACATGGGCAGAGGTGTGGTGCTGTAGTGCTGATCCACAGATGACGCAATCTCAATCGCACTCCACACTGCCCTTTTTCACCTGGACAAAAGGAATACCTATGTGAGAATGCTGTTCATTGACTACAGCTCAGCGTTCAACACCATAGTGCCCACGAAGCTCATCACTAAGCTAAGGACCCTGTGACTAAACACCTCCCTCTGCAACTGGGTCCTGGAGTCCTGACGGGCCGCTGCTAGGTGGTAATGGTAGGCAACAACACGTCTGCCACGCTGATCCTCAACACTGGGGCCCCTCAGGGGTGTGTACTTAGTCCCCTACTCTACTCCCTGTTCACCTACGACTGTGTGGCCAAACACGACTCTAACACCATTAAGTTTGCTGTCGACACAACAGTGGTAGGCCTGATCACCGACAACGATGAGATAGCCTATAGGAAGGAGGTCAGAGACCTGACAGTGTGGTGTCAGGACAACAACCTCTCCCTCAATGTGAGCAAGACAAAGGAGCTGTTCGTGGACTACAGGAAAAGGCGGACCGAAAAGGCCCCCATTAACATTGACGTGGCTGTAGTGGAGCGGATCGAGAGTTTCAAGTTCCTTGGTGTCCACATCACCAACTAAAACATTGCACTGCACCATGAACACCATGAAGGTACCAGTACCAAGTCGATGTGTAGGGGTACGACGTAATTGAGGTAGATACAGTATGTACATACAGGTAGGGGTAAAGTGACTAGGAAACAGGATAGATAACAAACATAAGCAGCAGCGTATGTGATGAGTCAAGAGTGCAAAAAGGGGGAATGCAGATAGTCCGGCAGATATTTAGTTATTAGCCATTTAGCAGTCTTTTGGCTTGGGGGTAGAAGCTGTTCACGGTCCTGTTGGTTCCAGGCTTGGTGCATCAGTATCGTTTGCTGTGCAGTAGCAGAGAGAACAGTCCAAGATTTGGGTGACGGGAGTCTTTGATAATCCTTTGGGCCTTCCTCTGACACCACCTGGTATATAGGTCCTGGACGGCAGGGAGCTAGGCCACAGTGATGTACTGGGCCATTCACACTACACTCTGTAGCGCCTTGCGGTCGGATGCCAAGCAGTTGCCATACCAAGAGGTGATGCAGCCAGTCAAGATGCTCTCAATGGTGCAGCTGTATAACTTTTTGAAGATCTGAGGGCCCATGCAAAATCTTTTCAGCCTCATGAGGGGAAAGAGGCATTGTCGTGCCTTCTTCACGACTGTGTGTGTGTGGACCATGTTAATTCCTTAGTGATGCAGACAACAAGGAACTTGAACCTCTCGACCCGCTCCACTACTACCCCATCAGTGTGGATGGAGGCGTGCTTGGCCCTCCATTTCCTGTAGTCCATGATCAGGTCCTTTTGTCTTGCTGACGTTGAGGGAGAGGTTGTTGTCTTGGCACGTTACTGACCTCCTACTTATAGGCTGTCTCATCTATGTTGGTGATCAGGCCTACCACCGTCGTGTCGTCAGCAAACTTAATGATGGTTTTGGAGTTGTGCGCAGTCATGGGTGAACAGGGAGTACAGGAGGGGACTAAGCACGCACCCCTGACGGCCCACGTGTTATGGGTCAGCATGGCGGATGTGTTGTTGCCTACGCTCACCACCTGGGGGCGGCTTGTCTGGAAGTCCAAGATCCAGTTGCAGAGGGAGGTGTTTAGTCCCAGGGTCCTGCTTAGTGATGAACTTAGAGGGCACTATGTCTTCTGTGGATCTGTTGGGGTGGTATGCAAATTGGAGTGGGTCCAGTGTGTTTGGGATGATGGTGTTGAGCCATGACCAGCCTTTCAAAGCATTTCATGAATACAGATGTGAGTGCTACAGGGTGATAGTCATTTAGACAGGTTACCTTGGTGTTCTTGGGCACAGGGACTATGGCGGTCTGCTTGAAACACATGGGTATTACAGACTGGATCAGGGAGAGGTTAAAATGTCAGTGAAGACACTTGCTAGCTGGTCAGCGCATGCTCTGAGTACGTGTCTGGTAATTCCTCTGGCACCGCGGCCTTGTGAATGTTAACCTGTTTTAACTTCTTGTGGATAGGGGGCAGCATTTTCACGTTTGGATGAAAAGCATGCCCAGAGTAAACTCCCTCTTACTCAGTCCCAGATGCTAATATATGCATATTATTATTAGTATTGGATAGAAACACTCTGAAGTTTCTAAAACTGTTTGAATCATGTCTGTGATGTATTACTTATTACTTACTTAGAACTTATTTGGCAGGCAAAACCCCGAGGACAAACCATTCAGATTTTTATTTTTTGAGGTCACTCTCTTTTCAATGGCTTTTCATTGGGAATCCAGATTTCTAAGGGACCTTCCTGCAGTTTCTATCGCTTCCACTTGATGTCAACAGTCTTTAGAAATTGGTTGAAGTTTTTCCTTTGAGAAATGAAGAAGTAGCCATGTTCAGAATGAGGCTCCAGTGAAATGTACTGTTTGTTAGGAGGCGCGTGACCAGAAAGCATGCTACACATTGTTTTCCTCCGGTATTGAACATAGATCATCCCGTCTTCAATTTTATTGATTATTTACGTAAAAAAATACCTAAAGTTGTATTACAAAAGTAGTTTGAAAAGTTTGTACAAAGCTTTCAGGTAACTTTTGAGATATTTTGTAGTCACATTGTGCAAGTTGGAACCGGTGTTTTTCTGGATCAAACGCGTCAAATAAATGGACATTTTGGATATATATCGACGGAATTAATCGAAAAGGACCATTTGTGATGTTTATGGGACATATTGGAGTGCCAACAGATGAAGCTCGTCAAAGGTAAGGCATGAATTATATCTTTATTTCTGCGTTTTGTGACGCGCCGGGAGGGTTGAAATATGATGGTCTGTGTTTGTTTGCTTGGTTGCTATCCTCAGATAATAGCATTGTTTGCTTTCGCCGTAAAGCATTTTTGAAATTTGACACATTGGCTGGATTCACAACAAGTGTAGCTTTAATTTGGTATATTGAATGTGTGATTTCATGAAAGTTTATTTTTTATGGTAATTTATTTGAATTTGGCGCTCTGCATTTTCACTGGATGTTGGCCAGGTGGGACGCTACCGTCCCACATATCCCAGAGAGGTTAAGGTCTTACTCACATCGCCTACGGAGAATGAGATCACACAGTCATATGGAACAGCTGGTGCTCTCTTGCATGGTTCAGTGTTGCTTGCCTTGAAGCGAGCATAGAAGTAATTTAGCTTGTCATGGTAGGCTCGGGCAGTTCATGGCTGAGTTTCCCTTTGTAATCTGTGATAGTTTGCAATCAGGAGGATAGAGTTATGGTCAGATTTCCCAAAGGGAGAGCGAGGGAGAGCCTTGCATGCGTTTCTGTGTGTAGAGTAAAGGTGATCTACAATTTTGTCGCCTCTAGTTGTGCAGGTAACTTGCTGGTAAAATTTTTGTAAAACTGATTTCAGTTTCACTGCATTAAAATCACCAGCCACGAAAGTGCCACTTCTGGGGGTGTCATTTTACAAATGGCCCTGTGCAGTCTTAGTGCCATCTTCGGTTTGTGGTGGTAAATAGACAGCTACGAAAAAAATGGCTGAAAAGCCAGTGAGATGTATATTATCGATGTCCTTGTTCAGCCGTGAAACATAGAATATTACAGTTCTTTGGTCCCGTTGATAGGATAGTATTGAACGGAACTCGTCCAGTTTGTTCACTAACAGAATGGAGGGTAGAGGCGGTTTATTTGCTCGCCAACGTAGTCTCGTCAGGATGCCGGCTCGTCTGCCTCTTTTGTGCCGTCGCTTCCTCTTTCGAATCCTGGGGATTAGGGCCTGGTCTGGAGTATGCAGAACGTCCAGAGCTGCGGACTCGTTGAAGTAGAACTTGCCATCCAAATTGAGGTTAGTGTTCGAGGCTGTTCTGATTTCCAGAAGCTGTTTTCGGTCATAGGTAATGATGGCGGAGACATTTTGTACAAAAAAAGTTAAGATCAGCATAAAAAAAACACACAAAAAAGAAGAATTGGTCAGGAGCCCGTAAAACCGCTGCTCTCCACTGCAGCACCATCTTGTTGGATCAGTGCAGATGAAGAGAAGGACATTAACAGATAAAGTCATAGATGTGATCATAAGGGTTTATCAAGTAGTTGTACCTGACAAAGAAATTATAAAGAGTAGTATAGAGTAGTAATTACCTGACGTAGAGCGTTCTTTTCTGGCTGGTCCGTAGCGAGCCAGAGCCTGAGCTGATTCTACTGTTCATCATCTGCTCCCGAAGATCATGGATTTTGGCTTCAAACTGACTGTATTCTGTAAAACAGGGAAAAAGAGGAAATTAACAACATGAACATTTGAAAACTGGCAATAGTCTGGAAAATAAGCGACAGAGATAAATCCTCTGAAGGAAAGGGAGAAAATCTGTTGTATGGAAAGAAGACTGATTCCACTCTGTTCTGCAGAGGAAAGTTACAATGAATGACCAAGGCTATTTGGACACCTGCTCATCAAACATCTCATTCCAAAATCACTCCAGAAAACGCGTTTCCACTGTTCCAGAGTCCAATGGCGGCGAGCTTTACACTACTCACTCCAGTCGACGCTTGGCATTGCACATGGTTATCTTAGGCTTGTGTGCGGCTGTTTGGCCATGGAAACCCATTTCATGAAGCACCCGACAAGCAGTTATTGTGCCGCCATAGCTTCCAGAGGTAGTTTGGAACTCGGTAGTCCGCGGACAGACGATTTTTACGCGCTATGCGCTTCAACACTCGGTTCTGCGAGCTTATGTGGCGTATCACCTCACGGCTCAGCCGTTGTTGCTCCTAGACATTTCCACTTATAACAGCACTTACAGTTGAACGAGCAGCTCTAGCAGGACAGAAATGTGATGAACTGACTTGTTAGAAAGGTGGCATCCTATGATGGTGCCATGTTGAAAGTCACTGAGCTCTTCCATTTTACTGCCAATGTTTGTCTATGGAGATTGCATGGCTGTGTGCTCAATTTTATACACCTGTCAGCAACGGGTGTGGCTGAAATAGTCGAATCCACTAATTTGAAAGGGGTGTTCACATACTTTTGTGTGTATATATATATAGTGTATGACTGTTTTGGGTATACAGCAGATCTTATTATTTTCTCGTGATGAATGCATTACGGCAGAGAGATGTAACTACTGTCCTCTGAGGTAAAGGGAGAGAAAGACAGTGGGATGAAGAGAGAAATTACATTTTTGTGAGTATAATGTTTACTGTTCATGTCTGATTTGTTTATTTCACTTTAGTTGATCTATTCCACTTGCTTTGCCACTGTAAATATGAGAGAATGCAGAAGAGAGCGAGAGAGCGTCCTTGCGTCAACATGCCTGCTGTGCAGAGTAGATATAAAGGGTTTTAGTGTAGTTGCTGTTCTGTGGCTGAGTCTGTGTTCCAGAGAGACTGGCTAAGAGAGAGAGAAAGGCCACGGGTTATGTCTCTCTGGCTGCAGCGTCTGACCAAATCTCTCCTTTTCTGAGAAGATAAGAGGAATTCTGAGAATAGGAGAGGACTACCAGTAGCTTTTAATCTGGTTAAGACTGAAATCAGTTAACCCATGCAGACATGTCTAGGTGAGAGTTATAAACTGATTTAGGGCTTGGTAGAAGTTCTGTAATGCTCTGAGCAAAATCAAAACACATCTATAATAGATAATTAAGAGCATCATAAGCTCTGCTTCTAGCTCCGAGGCAATTTTGCAGTATTTCTTTTATTTGTTATTTCTTCGATTATTAGGCCGGATTTGTTTTTGTTTTTACATACAGCCGGAAATAACTTTTGGATATCAGAGCGGCGGTAACTCACCAGCATTACGACCAGGAATATGACATTCCCGAATTGAATCCTTTGTTCGTACCCCCCAGGGCAATTGAACTTATTCCAGAGGCTGCTCCAAAACAACGCCGGTGGGGGAAGAGGTATTCGGAGTGGACTTCTAGTCCGACTCAGGAGGTGTGCACACCATCCACCGCTTCCGAGTATATTACTCACTAATGTTCAGTCTCTGGATAATAAAGTAGATGAGCTCTGGGCGAGGATCTCCTTCCAGAGAGACATCAGGGATTGTAACATGCTCTGTTTCACGGAAACATGGATTTCTTGTGATATACTGTCCCCGTCCATACAGCCAGCTGGGTTCTCAGTACATTGCGCAGACAAGAATAAAGAACTCTCCGGGAAGAACAAAGGCAGGGGTGTATGTTTCATGATTAAATACTCCTGGTGTGATTGTGATAACATACAGAAACCCAAGTCCTTTTGTTCATCCGACCATATTACCTCCAAAGAGAATTCCCTTGGTTATAGTCACAGCTGTGTCTATAACCAAGGCAGAGTTGCAAAGAAAAAGCCATATCTCAGACTGGCCAATAAGAATAAAATAAAAAAGAACACAGACACTGGACAGAGGAACTCTGCCTAGAAGGCCGGCATCCCGGAGTCGTCTCTTCACTGTTGACGTTGAGACTCGTGTTTTGCGGGTACTATTTAATGAAGCTGCCAGTTGTGCACCGGGGTCTCCCACACCTTTTTATATTCTGGTTAGGGCCAGTTTGCGCTGTTCTGTGAAGGGAGTAGTACACAGCGTTGTACGAGATCTTCAGTTTCTTGGCAATTTCTCGCATGGAATAGCCTTCATTTCTCAGAACAAGAATAGACTGAAGAGTTTCAGAAGAAATTACCTTGCTTCTGGCCATTTTGAGCCTGTAATTGAACCGAGAAATGTTGATGCTCCAGATACCCAACTAGTCTATAGAAGGCCAGTTTTATTGCTTCTTTAATGTGGACAACAGTTTTCAGCTGTGCTAACATATTGCATTTTTTTTTTCTAATGATCAATTAGACTTTTAAAATGATAAACTTGGATTACAACGTGCACAACGTGACATTGTTGATATTCCATTAAAAATCAGCTGTTTCCAGCTACAATAGTCATTTACAACATTAACAATGTCTACACTTTATTTCTGATGTACTTGATGTAATTTTAATGGACAAAAACAAGGACATTTCTAAGTGACCCCAAACTTTTGAATGGTTGTGTATATACAGTTGAAGTCGGAAGATTACATGCACCTTAGCTAAATACATTTAAACTCAGTTTTTCACAATTCCTGACATTTAATCCTCGTAAAAATTCCCTGTCTTAGGTCAGTTAGGATCACCACTTTATTTTAAGAATGTGAAATGTCAGAATAATAGTAGAAAATTATTTATTTCAGCTTTTATTTCTTTCATCACATTCCCAGTGGGTCAAAAGTTTACATACACTCAATTAGTATTGGTAGCATTGCCTTTAAATTGTTTAACTTGGGTCAAATGTTTCAGTTAGCCTTCCGCAAGCTTCCCACAAAAAGTTGGGTGAATTTTGGCCCATTCTTCCTGACAGAGCTGGTGTAACTGAGTCAGGTTTGTAGGCCTCCTCCTTTATATCCACAGTAAAACTTTTGTACCTGTTTCCTCCAGCATCTTCACAAGGTCTTTTGCTGTTGTTCCGGGATTGATTTGCACTTTTCGCACCAAAGTACGTTCGTCTCTTGGAGACAGAACGCGTCTCCTTCCTGAGCGGTTTGTCGGCTGAGTGATCCCATGGTGTTTATACTTGCGTACTATTGTTTGTACAGATGAACGTGGTACCTTCAGGCATTTGGAAATTGCTCCTAAGGATGAACCAGATTGGAGTCTTGCCAATTTGCCAAATTGGAGTCTTGCCAATTTCTTTTGATTTTCCCATGATGTCAAGCAAAGAGGCACTGAGCTGGAAGGTAGGCCTTGAAATACATCCACAGGTACACCTCAAATTAACTCAAATGATGTCAATTAGCCTATCAGAAGCTTCTAAAGCCATGACATTTTCTGGAATTTTCCAAGCTGTTTAAAGGCACAGTCAACTTGGTGTATGTAAACTTCTGACCCACTGGAATTGTGATATACTGAAATTTAAGTGAAATAATCTGTCTGTAAACAATTGTTGGAAAAATTACTTACGCGTTATTGTGCACTTGTTTACGGGTCTCGTCCCATGTATTATTTAGAGGTTTACACCACGCTCTTTTGTTTGGGTGGAGAAAATAAAACCCCTATTACGTATTCCTGCGCCTGTCTCCAATCATTATACAATGTGACAGAATACCCGACCCACTAAATGCAGACAGCAGGAAAGACTGAGCTGTCAAACATCGCAGAGACAATCCAGCATCAAGAGGACTGTCTCTCCCGACTTGGCAGCGCCATGGACAGCGTGCTGGCAACCACCCTGCGTTTGGAGGGGAATGTGCAGTCCATCCAGTCTCCGATACCGGTTCCGGCACCAGCCCCCACACCACTACCTGCTTCCGTCTCATCTGAGCCAGTCCGCGGCATACTCTTGTCCCTCCTGCAGCGCTTTGACGGCGCGCCAGCGAGATGCAAGGGATTCCTTCTGCAATGCAACCTCTACCTCACTCGCTATACCGAGGCTCCGGGAGGGCCGAGAGTGGGGTGCGTGCCTACTCCGACTACGCCAGGGAGCTAGGACTGCCTTGGAGTTCGCTCTGGAGTTCCGGACCATCGCTGGCTCCACCAGATGGAATGAGGCAGCTCTGGCCACCGTGTTCTGCAGCGGACTGCGGGAGGAGGCACAGCTGGAGTTAGCCTGCCGTGATGACAACCTGTCACTTGACCAGCTCATCAGCATGTCGATTCGTTTGGACAACCTCATGCGGACCCTCATGCGGTCCCGGATTCCTGCGCAGAATCTGGAGCCCATGGCTACACCTGCTCCGTGGCCAGAGCTGATGGAGGTGGGCTCTGCACGTTTGCCCGAGGCAGAGCGTAGGAAAAGGAGGAATCTGGGCCTCTGCTCCTATTGTGGAGAAAGGGTTAATTTCTCCCTGACCTCTATCTACTAATAGGCGAGGAGGTGACAAGCCTGGGAATTCTCTTGCTCCAACCCAGGTAGGATGCAAGATCTCCCCTCCTTTTCTGTCAACTCAACTAGTGTGTTTTCCCATTTAAATACCCTAGCCCCTCACTCCCGTTAGCTTTGATTCCGGAGCTGCCGGGAATCTTTTAGATAGCGCACTGTTCACTGTATTACGCATTCCTTTGGTTCCCCTACAGTCACCCATTCCGGTTCGAGTCCTGGATAATCGTCCAATAGGGACTGGGCTCGTACATCACATCACTGTTCCTGTTTCTCTGCTGACCCATGACACTAATTTAGAATAGATCACCTGATTATAAACACCCCCACACACCCTGTGGTTTTAGGTCTCCCCTGGTTGAGTTGGCATAACCCTGTTATTTCCTGGTCAGAGGGGAGACTGCTGGGTTGTCGCAGGAGTGTCAGGGGTGGTGTTTCGTGATGTCTGTCAACACCACTACGGTGGAAAGTCCGGACCACACCCTCAAGTGGAGTTACCGGAGAAATACCAGGATCTGCACCGGGTTTTCTCTAAGACCCAGTCTACATCCTTTTTGGGCTACCTCATATCCACAGAGTGAGTGGAGATGGAGGAGCAATACTTCAGTGCAGTCAGGTCATGGCCCATCCCCAACTCTGTGAAAACAGTCCAGCGATTCCTGGGGTTCGCCAACATTTTCTGGAGGTTCATCCGGGGCTTCAGCATGGTGGTCGCGCCTCTTACCTCCCTGCTGAGATGAGGTCCCCAGCGGCTTCGTTGGACGGCGGAGGCAGAGAGGGTGTTCGAGACACTGAAGGCACGCTTCACCACTGTCCCCGTGCTGGCACATCCCAACCCCTCAAATCCCTTTATCGTCAAGGTGGATGCCTCCAAAGTAGGAGTCAAGGCAGTGCTGTCCGAGGGCACTGGAACCCCTCCAAAGTTATGGCCCTGCGCCTTTTACTCCAAGCAGCTGAGCCCAGCCCAGGGGAACTACGACGTAGGGGACAAGGAACTCTTTGCGGTCAAGAACGCTCTGAAGGCGTGGAGGCACTGGCTGGAGGGGTCCACACACCCTTTCCTGGTGTGGACGGACCACCACAACCTAGAGATAAATCAGGGCAGCGAAGAGGCTAAACCCGAGACAGGTAATGTGGGCTAAATTATTAGTTGTCGCCTCCTTCCTCTGCCTGGGCTCCCGTCGGCCATGCAAACCGTGGAGGCTCTTTTTACGCACGTCTTCCGGCACTACGGGACCCCAGAGGACATTGAGTAAGATCGTGGCCCTCAGTTCACCTCACACGTATGGAAAGCGTTCATGGAACACCTGGGGGTTACAGTCAGTCTCACCTCCGGGTACCGCCCTCAAGCTAATGGGCAGGTGGAGAGGGTCAATCAGGAAGTGGGCAGGTTCCTGAAGTGTTACTGTCAGGACTGGCCGGGGGGGGGGGAGTGGGTGAATTTTCTACCTTGGGCTGAATACAAGCAGAATTCACACCACCACTCCTCCACTAACCTCACTCCTTTCCAGCGCATGTTGGGGTTTCAGCCGGCCCCTGCGGTGGAGGAGTGGTTTCGTCGCACAGAGGAGACCTGGAACGCTGTGCACACTCGTCTCCAGTGGGCCATGCGTCGGCTCTTCACCCGGAACCTGCCCCACCGCCTGCCCTGCCGGAAGCTGAGCCCGTGGTTATTTTGGGTCGTTTAAAGTCCTGAGGAGGGTTAATGAGATAACGTACCATTTGCAACTCCGCTGATTACCGCATTAACCCGACTTTTCATGCGTCTCTCCTCAGGCCAGTGGTGCCTGGTTCCCTCGCTGAGGCTGGACCCAGTGTTGCCCTGCCTCCTCCTCTGGACATCAAGGGAGGTCCGGCGTACTCGGTCCATGAAGTCCAGGATTCGAGGCATCGAGCGGGGTTGTCTCCAGTACCTCATTGACTGGGAGGGTTACAGTTCAGAGGAGCAGTGCTGGGTTTCTGCGGTGGACATCCTGGACACTTCGCTGACTAGGGATTTTCAGCGGTGGTGCCCTGACTGACCCGCACCGCGTCCCTGTGGTCGTCCCCGAGGCGTCCCGCTTGTGGTGCAGCGCGTCGGGGGAGGGGGGGGTACTGTCACGGATCCCCAAGGTATTGCTTCCTATTCCGTTAACCAGCTCCGGAAGTCTACATCACCGTTCTTCTAGGCATCACTGAACTGGATTCATTACCACCAACCCCGGAATGTCTTGTCTCATTACGCGCGCTTCCCATTCCCCCTGATTAGTATGAATATATATATGTGCCCTCTGTTCCCCATTCTCCTTGTCGGTTATTGTTATTATGTCCGTTGGTCGTGTGAATACCTGTGCTATTGTATCGGCTTCCATGCTACGTGTTATTGTGCACTTGTTTTACGGGTTTCGTCCCGTGTATTATTTAGAGGTTTACACGTCGCTCTTTTGTTTGGCTGGAGAAAATTTAAAAAAACAATTATGTATTCCTGCGCCTGTCTCCAATCACTATACAATGTGACAACATGCATACATGTGCACAGGCAGAGATTACATTTAGGACAACATATAGCCTAATAGAAAGAAATATGGCATAACCCTCAACCGTTGCAGTGACCAGACCCTACAAATGTACCTAGGTAGGCAGACAGTACCTAGCTACAGCCAGAAATGTTTCTAGTAAAGCCAGCTTATCAGTTTTAGAAATGTAAAAACTGTAAATTGTTATATTATTGTTTATCCTCACTGTCAGTGAACTTAGCAAGCTAGTTTGCTGAATAGCCAATCATAGTTATTCACAACTGTTTGGAATCCTATCTTGCATGATGCCTATCATTTTATCTAGCTACCTAAGTTAGCAAACATAACAATTATTATATTTCCCCCCACAATATGGGTTTCAGTAGATAAACTAAAAGCTAGCCAGCTAGGTGGCTTGCATGAAAAATAACTCACCAAGCTACTGTATTTGCCTGCATCTTCATGCTGGCATTTGCTGTAGATCAGCTTCTATTTAAATCCAACTCTGATTCGAATCCTCTTCGCTTTACAGTGCCTAAGGAAAGTATTCAGACCCCTTGAATTTTACCACATTTTGTTCCGTTACACCCTCATTCTAAAATTGATTAAATAAACATTTTTCCTCAGCAATCTACACACAATACCCCATAATTACGAGGCAAAAATATATTATTTTAACATTATAGCAAATATAATAATATTAAAAACCGAAATACTATATTTACGTAGGTATTCAGACCATTTTCTATGACTAGAAATTGAGCTCAGGTGTGTCCTGTTTCCATTGATCATCCTTGAGAAGTTTCTACAATTTGATTGGAGTTCACCTGTGGTAAATGCAATTGATTGAACATGATTTGGAAAGGCACACACCTGTCTATACAAGGTCCCACAGTTGACAGTGCATGTCAGAGCAAAACCCAAACCATGAGGTCAAAGGAATTGTACATAGAGCTCCGAGATAGGATTGGGTCGAGGCACAGATCTGGGGAAGGGTACCAAAACATTTTTGCAGCACTGAAGGTCCCTAAGAACACAGTGGCCTCCATCATTCTTAAATGGAAGAAGTTTGGAAACACCAAGGCTCTTCCAAGAGTTGGCCACCCAGCCAAACTGAGCAATCGGGGGAGAAGGGCCTTGGTCAGGGAGGTGACCAAGATTCCGATGGTCACTCTGACAGAGCTCCAGAGTTCCTCTGTGGAGATGGGAGAAACTTCCAGAAGGACAACCATCTCTGCAGCACTTCACCAATCGGGCCTTTATGGTAGAGTGGCAAGACGGAAGCCACTCCTCAGTAAAAGGCACATGACAGCCCGCTTGGAGTTTGCCAAAAGGCACCTCAAGACTCTCAGACCATGAGAAACAAGATTCTCTGGTCTGATGAAACCAAGATTGAACCCTTTGAACTGAATGCCAAGTGTCTGGAGGAAACTTTGCACCATCACTACGGCGAAGCATGGTGGTGGCAGCATCATGCTGTGGGGATGTTTTTCAGCGACAGGGACTGGGAGACAAGTCAGGATCGAGACAAAGATGAACGGAGCAAAGTACAAAGAGATCCTTGATGAAAATCTACTCCAGAGCGCTCAGAACCTCAGACTGGGGTGAAGGTTCAGCTTCCAAAAGGACAACGACCCCAAGCACAAATACATGTGTGCCAAGCTTGTAGCGCCATACCCAAGAAGACTCGATGCTGTAATCGCTGCCAAAGGTGCTTCAACAAAGTACTGAGTAAAAGGTCTGAATACTTATGTAAATGTTATCAGTTTTTTTATTTGTAATACATTTGCAAAAATGTAAAAACAACGGTTTTTGCTTTGTCATTATGGGGTATTGTGTGTAGATTGATGAGGAAAATAAACAATTTAATACATTTTAGAATAAGGCTGTAAAGTTACAAAATGTGGGAAAAGTCAAGGGGTCTGAATACTTTCCTAAGGCACTGTATACCGAACTTGTGTTGATGAGAGGAATCATTTGAAGCCATTGTGGTCTGGTCAGTTCTTTCAGTTTTGACCAGAGGAATGTGTGTTTAGTCTTTCAGAAACTGGAAAAATGTGTCACATTGTATATTCAGCAATGAATCTGCCGATAGGAAAATCGCTGAAAGACGTCCAATGTCTCTATCAAACAAGGACAACCATGTCTACACACAACAAAAATGTATAGTGCGATCGGTATGACATAGAGGCTTCGCGAAATGCCACAAAACAGGAATATATCCATTTATTTTAAGAACCCCCCCCCCCAAAAAAACAAAAAAACACTGGAAGTTGTCATAGGGTGTATCGCTCTGCCCAGTCCGGCCCTCTTTGTGGCCACATACAGTATGTGTGAAACACATCTCACTGACCTAGAAATCCCACAGACATAATTTCCAAGGTTACAAATATATTACTGTGTCTTCTTTCCTAGCCGTCTTCAGTGCAGTAATATTTTAAGCAACTGTCAAGAGAAACGCCCTGGATTATGACAGCAACAAACATTAAAACATAGGAGGCAGAAAAACACTTACTCTAAAAATCCTTCCTAGATTATATAAAAGGTTCACACACACACACACACACACACACACACACACACACACACACACACACACACACACACACACACACACACACACACACACACACACACACACACACACACACACACACACACACACACACACACACACACACACACACACACACACACACCACAGGGACTAAGGAAGTTGTATTAAAAGGTGAAACTAAGGCGAACACAACCCCCCATAAAACCCAGTTGATCCCGTTTGAAACAACAGTCACATAGAAACACCAGAAGAGAGAAAATTCTGCTGAATTCCTAACAAGTCTTAAAAATGCATTTTTCTAAACAGAAAACTGCTGTGTTGCGTGCAAAAGCATGTGTGTTTGTCTCCTCTCTCATCTCAGACATAGCGGCAGGCAGCAGAAAGGAGCTGAGCAGAGCACTTTGCTCTCTGTGCATAGCCGTGTACCATATCCTACTACCCATCCCCAAGCCATTACTGTACACAGAATCTAATTAAGGCTGAGTAATCCAATCGTACTGGGGCTCCACACACAGAAACACAAATAGACACACACAAACACACACACACACACACACACACACACACACACACACACACACACACACACACACACACACACACACACACACACACACACACACACACACACACACACACACACACACACACGGAAGGAATCAAGCTGCCCAATGTACTATGTCTATTGTTTTATCTCTGAAAGACAAGGCTGTACTTACATGCTGCTCTGCTGAGGAATAGCTTCTCACCGGTGAGAGCGAAATAGTAAAAATACTGTTTCTCTCTGGGTTAGCGCCTGGTCGCTACTCTCTGAGTGTGTGTGAGTGTGTGGTAGTGAAGACAAGCTCTCTCTAGCGTCTGCTCCACGTTGGCTCCCGTGCACTTGTGTGTCTGTGTAGAGATACTACGCTCTGTCTGTCTTCCAGCTTTTGTCAGCCAGAACTAAAAACCAACAGATGCTAACGCACTCTCCCACCTCCTCTTTTTCTCCCACTGCATTTCTCCCTCTCTCCATCCTCCTATAACTCCTGCGCTCACCCCTCCCCCTTGTTCAAGGCAACTTGCTTCAGGGCTGACATAGTCATAGCAGCCCTCTGCCCTGTGCAACATACATATACAGTGCATTCGGAAAGTATTCAGACCCCTTCCCTGTTTCCACATTTTGTTACGTTCCAGACTTATTCTAAAATGTATTAAATTGTTTATTTTCCTCATCAATCTACACACAATAACCCATAATGACAAAGCGAAGACAGGTTTTTAGAAATGTTTTGCAAATGTATAAAAAACTTCATTTGGAAAAGCACACACACCTGTCTATATATCAAACCAAATCAAAATGTATTTGTCACATGCGCCGAATACAACAACCTTACAGTGAAATGCTTACTTACAAGCCCTTAACCAACAATGCAGCTTTAAGAAAAATAATTAAAGAGCAGCAGTAAAATAACAATAGCAAAGGTTATGTACAGGGGGTACCGGTACGGGGACACCGGTTAGTAGAGTAGCAGCAGTGTAAAAGGGGGGGCAACGCAAATAGTCTGGGTAGCCATTTGATTAGATGTTCAGGAGTCTTATGGCTTGGGGGTAGAAGCTGTTTAGAAGCCTCTTGGACCTAGACTTGGTGCTCCGGTACCGCTTGCCGTACGATAGCAGAGAGAGCAGTCTACTCCTAGGGTGGCTGGAGTCTGACAATTTTTAGGGCCTTCCTCTGACACCGCCTGGTATAGAGGTCCTGGATGGCAGGAAGCTTGGCCCCAGTGATGTACTGGGCCGTACGCACTACCCTTTGCAGTGCCTTGCGGTCGGAAGACGAGCAGTTGTCATACCAGGCAGTGACGCAACCAGTCAGGATGCTCTCGATGGTGCAGCTGTAGAACCTTTTGAGGATCTGAGGACCCATGCCAAATCTTTTCAGTCTCCTGAGGGGGAATAGGTTTTGTCGTGCCATCTTCACAACTGTCTTGGTGTGATTGGACCATGTTAGTTTGTTGGTGATGTGGACACCAAGGAACTTGAAACTCTCAACCTGTCGATGAGAATGTGGGCGTGCTCGGTCCTCCTTTTCCTGTAGTCCACAATCATCTCCTTTGTCCTTATCACGTTGAGGGAGAGGTTGTTGTCCTGGCACAACATGGCCAGGTCTCTGACCTCCTCCCTATGGGCTGTCTTGTCTTTGTCAGTGATCAGGCCTACCACTGTTGTGTCATCATACAGTTGAAGTCGGAAGTTTACATACACCTTAGCCAAAAACATTTAAACTCAGTTTTTCACAATTCCTGACATTTAATCCTAGTAAAAATTCCCTGTCTAAGTTCAGTTAGGATCACCACTTTATTTTAAGAATGTGAAATGTCTGAATAATAGTAGAGAGAATTATTTATTTCAGCTTTTATTTCTTTCATCACATTCCCAGTGAGTCAGAAGTTTACATACACTCAATTAGTATTTGGTAGCATTGCCTTTAAATTGTTTAACTTGGGTCAAATGTTTCGGGTAGGCTTCCACAAGCTTCCCACAATAAGTTGGGTGAATTTTGTCCCATTCCTCCTGACAGAGCTGGTCAGGTTTGTAGGCCTCCTTGCTCGCACACGCTTTTTCAGTTCTGCCCACACATTTTCTATAGGATTGAGGTCAGGGCTTTATGATGGCCACTCCAATAACTTGACTTTGTTGTCCTTAAGCCATTTTGCCACAACTTTGAAAGTATGCTTGGGTCATTGTCCATTTGGAAGACCCATTTGCTTTAACTTCCTGACTGATGTCTTGAGATGTTGCTTCAATATATCCACATATCATAGTCCCTCATGATGCCATCTATTTTGTGAAGTGCACCAGTCCCTCCTGCAGCAAAGCACCCCCACAACATGATGCTGCCACCCCCGTGCTTCACGGTTGGGATGGTGTTCTTCGCCTTGCAATCCTCCCCCTTTATCCTCCAAACATAACAATGGTCATTATGGCCAAACAGTTCTATTTTTGTTTCATCAGACCAGAGGACATTTCTCCAAAAAGTACGATCTTTGTCCCCATGTGCAGATGCAAGCCATAGTCTGGCTTTTTTATGGTGGTTTTGGAGCAGTGGCTTCTACCTTGCTGAGCGGCCTTTCAGGTTATGTCAATATAGGACTCTTGTTTGTTAACAAAACATTTGTGGAGTGGATGAAAAACTAGTTTTAAGGACTCCAGCCTAAGTGTATGTAAACTTCTGACTTCAACTTTAGGTGTTCCTTTTGTCCAGGTGTGAAAGGGCAGTGTGGAGTGCAATACAGATTACATAATCTGTGGATCTGTTGGGGTGATATGCAAATTGGAGTGAGTCTAGGGTTTCTGTGATAATGTTATTGATGTGAGTCATGACCAGCCTTTCAAAGCACTTGATGGCTACAGACTTGAGTGCTACGGGTCAGTAGTCATTTAGGCAGGTTACCTTAGTGTTCTTGAAACATGTTGGTATTACTGACTCAGACAGGGAGAGGTTGAAAATGTCAGTGAAGACACTTGCCAGTTGGTCAGCGCATGCTCGGAGTACACGTCCTGGTAATCCGTCTGGTCCTGCAGCCTTGTGAATGTTGACCTCGCCTCTGGCGAGCAAAACCTCGAGACTTCCTTAGGTATCGTGCACCAGCTGTTGTTTACAAATATACATAGACCTCCAGCCCTGTCTTACCAGAGGTTGCTGTTCTATCCTGGCGATACAGTGTGTAACCCACCAACTGAATGTTATTAATGTCGTCATTCAGCCACAACTCGGTGAAAATAAGATATTCGTTTTTAATGTCCCGTTGGTAGGATATACGTGCTTGTAGTTCATCCACTTTGCTGTCCAGCGGATGGTACGTTGGCCAATAGTACCGATGGCAAAGGCAGATTAGCCACTCGTCGCTGGATCCTTACAAGGCACCCTGATCTCCTTCTGTGAAATCTGTATTTTTCTAGTGCGAATGACGGGGATGAGGGCCTGTTCGGGTGTCTGGAGTAAATCCCTTTCATCCGACTCATTAAAGAAATATTCTTTGTCCAGTTCAAGGTGAGTAATCGCTGTTCTGATGTCCAGAAGCTCTTTTCGGTCATAAGAGATGGTAGCAGCAACATTATGTACAAAATAAGTTACAATGTGAAAACCAAACGTGCTATTTTGCTTGTTTTAAGAGCCCATACAACAGCAGCTATCTCCTCCGGCACCATTACAAGAGGTCCCACAGTTGACAATGCATGTCAGAGCAAAAACCAAGCCAAACTCCAAGACAGGATTGTGTCGAGGCACAGAAGTGTACCAAAACATTTCTGCAGCATTGAAGGTCACCAGTGACCTCCGCTCTTAAATGGAAGAAGTTTGGAACCACCAAGACTCTTCCTAGAGCTGGCTGCCCGGCCAAACTGAGCAATCAGGGGAGAAAGCCCTTGGTCAGGAGGTGACGAAGAACCGGATGGTCACTCTGACAGAGCTCCAGGGTTCCTCTATGGAGATGGGAGAACCGTCCAGAAGGACAACCATCTCTGCAGCACTCCACCAATCAGGCCTTTATGGTAGAGTGGCCAGATGTAAGCCACTCCTCAGTAAAAGGCACATGACAGCCTGCTTGGAGTTTGGCTAAAGGCCTCTCAGACCATGATGGTCTGATGAAACCAAGATTGAACTCTTTGGCCTGAATGCCAAGAATCACGTCTGGAGAAAACCTGGCACAATCCCTATGGTGAAGCATCCCTACGGATGTTTTTTAGCTGAACAGACTGGGAGACTAGTCAGGATTGAGGGAAAGATGAACGGAGCAAAGTAGAGAAATCCTTGATGAAAACCTGGTCGAGAGAGCTCAGGACCTCAGACTAAGGAGACGGTTCACCTTCCAACAGGACAACAACCCTAAACACACAGCCAACACAACGCAGAAGTGGCTTTGAAACAAGTCTCTGAATGTCCTTGGGTGGCCCAGCCAGAGCCCGGACTTGAACCCAATCTAACATCTCTGGAGAGACCTGAAAATAGTTCACCATCCAACCTGACAGAGCGTGAGAGGATCTGCAGAGAGAATGGGAGAAACTCCCCAAATACAGGTGTGCCAAGCTTGTAGTGTCAGACACAAAAAGACTCAAGGCTGTAATCGCTGCCTAAAGTGCTTCAACAAGGTTCTGAGTAAAGGTTCTGAATACTTATGTAAATGCAATATTTCCATTTTTTTTAAATTATAAATTTGCTAACATTTCTAAAAACCTGTTTTTGCTTTGTCATTATGGGGAGGGGGGTGTCGATTTGATGAGGAAAATAAACATTTTTATCAATTTTAGAATTAGGCTGTAACTTTACAACATATGGAAAAAGTCAAGGGGTCCGAATACTTTCCGAATGCACTGTACAACACACACACATTTTCTGCTTTGTGTAACGTAGCTTACACACACATTTACGCAGGCTTTTTGACCTGTATGCTGCCTAGTACACACACCCTTCCAAAGGCCTCTATACTGTTATTAGACTATTTTGCACAGATGGTCATAATCTTTTCACCCAAACCATAGAGTATGCAAAGAAGATGCCCCCCATGCTTAATTGAATATGACTTCCCCCACCCAAGACATATGCACCCACACATGCACACGCATGTGCACACGCACCAGTGTATATTTTCACAGCTATTTCAGATTTAGTTTGTCTTAAAATGCCTTTTAGTCTTAGCCGTGTTTTAGTCATTTCATCCTTCATTAGTTTTAGTTGTTATCAGTCAACTAAAACTCTGGAAAATGTTTCTCTAGTTTTAGTCACAGTCATTATAATAACATAATATTTACCTCTTAGCCTTGTCCAACTAGGCCTATTGTCCCCTCTTATAACTTAGCTGGCAACATTGCTATAGTGGCAGATAGTAACCAATGTCAGCCATAATTAATCATATAGGCTATAAGGCCTTGGCTATAGGTTAAACAATTTACAAGCTAATTTTCACCCCACTATAACCGTCGGAGGGGGGTAAATAATATTCAACAAATAGCTATAGTTTTTCTAATCAGAAAAAATTAATCACAACTCGCATTTGACCAGCGCACATGGCAAAATAGAACTTCTGATGTGATCAGAGCAGAAATGGCCTATATGAAAGCAAAAATGATCAAATACATTATTGTTTCTAATAGAGGTAAGTTACAATTGAAGTGTCCTGGCTGTGCATCAGTTCAAAAGAGAGGAGTGATTCAAGTGACCGCTCATTTTTCTTTATTTTTACTATTTTCTACATTGAAGAATAATAGTGAAGACATCAAAACTATGAAATAACACATATCAAATTATGTAGTAACCAAAAAAGTGTTTAAAAAATCAAAATATGTCATATTTTAAATTCCTCAATGTAGCCACCTTTTACCTTGATGAACGCTTTGCACACTCTTGGCATACTCTCAACCACATTCATGAGTTAGTCACCTGGAATGCATTTCAATGAACAGGTGTGCCTTGTTAAAAGTTAATTTGTGGAAATTCTTTCCTTCTTAATGTGTTTGAGTCAATCAGTTGTGTTGTGACAAGGTAGGGGTGGTATACAGAAGATAGCCCTATTTGGTAAATGACCACGTCCATATTATGGCAAGAACAGCCCAAATAAGCAAAGAGAAATGAAAGTTCATCAGTACTTTAACCTCTCTGGGATATTCTGGACGGTAGCGTCCCACCTCGCCAACAGCCAGTGAAATTGCAGGGTGCCAAATTCGAAACAGAAATCCCATAATTACAATTCCTCAAACATACAAGTATTTTACACCATTTTAAAGAAACTCCAGCCACAGTGTCCCATTTCAAAAAGGCTTTACGACGAAAGCACACCATATGATTATGTTAGGTCAGCACCTAGTCACAGAAAAACACAGCCATTTTTCCAGCCAAAGAGAGGAGTCACAAAAAGCAGAAATATAAATAAAATGAATCACTAACCTTTTGCTGCTCTTCATCAGATGACACTCATAGGACTTCATGTTACACAATACATGTATGTTTTGTTCGATAAAATTCATATTTATATCCAAAAATCTCAGTTTACATTGACGCGTTATGTTCTGTAGTTCCAAAACATCCGGTGATTTTGCAGAGAGCCACATCAATTTACAGAAATACTCATAATAAACATTGATAAAAGATACAAGTGTTATGCATGGAATTTTAAATCCACTTCTCCTTAATGCAACCGCTGTGTCAGATTTAAAAAAAACTTTACGGAAAAAGCACACCATGCAATAATCTGAGTATGGCGCTCAGACACAAAAACAAGCCATACAGATACCCGCCATGTTGTGGAGTCAACAGAAGTCAGAAATAGCATTATAAATATTCACTTACCTTTGATCTTCATCAGAATGCACTCCCAGGAATCCCAGTTCCACAATAAATGTTTGTTTTGTTCGATAAAGTCCATCATTTATGTCCAAATACTTAATTTTTGTTTGCACGCGCAAACAAAAATTAAGTATTTGGACATAAATCCACACACAAATCCAAACTCAGGAGGCACGGGCAAGTCCAGGTGAAAGTTCAGACGAAAAGTCATATTACTGTTCGTAGAAACATGTCAAACGAAGTATAGAATCAATCTTTAGGATGTTTTTATCATAAATCTTCAATAATGTTTCAACCGGAGAATTCCTTTGTCTGTAGAAATGCAATGGAACGCAGCTAACTCTCAAGGGAGTGCGCAAGACTGAGCTCATGGCACTCTGCCAGACCCCTGACTCAAACGGCTCTCATTCCCCCCTCTTTCCCAGTAGAAGCATCAAACAAGGTTCTAAAGACTGTTGACATCTAGTGGAAGCCTTGGGAAGTGCAATATGACCCCATAGACACTGTATATTCGATAGGTAATGACTTGAAAAACTACAAACCTCAGATTTCCCACTTCCTGGTTGGATTTTTTCTCAGGTTTTTGCCTGCCATATGAGTTCTGTTATACTCACAGACATCATTCAAACAGTTTTAGAAACTTCGGAGTGTTTTCTATCCAAATCTACTAATTATATGCATATTCTAGCTTTTACGCCTGAGTAGCAGGCAGTTTACTCTGGGCACCTTTTTATCCAAGCTACTCAATACTGCCCCCCAGTCCCAAAGACGTTTTAAGACATGAAGGTCAGGCAATACAGAAAATTTTAAGAACTTTGAAAGTTTCTTCAAGTGCAGTCGCATAAACCATCAAGCGCTATGATGAAACTGGCTCTCATGAGGACCGTCACAGGAAAGGAAGACCCAGAGTTACCTCTGCTGCAGAGGATAAGTTCATTGGAGTTACCAGCCTCAGAAATTGCATCCCAAAAAAAGCTTCAGAGTTCAAGTAACAGACACATCTCAACATCAACTGTTCAGAGGAGACTGCGTGAATCAGGCCTTCATGGTCGATCTGCTGCAAAAAAAAACACTACTAAAGGACACCAATAAGAAGAAATGACTTGCTTGGGCCAAGAAACACGAGCAATGGATATTAGACCGCTGGAAATCTGTCCTTTGGTCTGATGAGTCCAAATTTGAGATTTTTGGTTCCAACCTCCGCAGAGTAGGTGAACGGATGATCTCTGCATGTGTGGTTCCCACCATGAAGCTTTGAGGAAGTGTGATGGTGCTTTGCTGGTGACACTGTCTGAATTATTAAGAATTCAAGGCACACTTAACCAGCATGGCTGCCAAAGCATTCTGCAGCAATACGCCATACCATCTGGTTTGCTCTTAGTGGGACTACCATTTGTTTTTCAACAGGACAATGATCCAACACACCTCCAGGCTGTGTAAGGGCTATTTGACCAATAAGGAGAGTGATGGAGTGCTGTGTCAGATGACCTGGCCTCCACAATCATCCAACCTCAACCCAATTGAGATGGTTTGGGATGAGTTGGAACACAGAGCGAAGGATAATCAGCCAACAAGTGCTCAGCATATGTGGGAACTCATTCAAGACTGTTGGAAACGCATTCCAGGTGAAGCTGGTTGAGAGAATGTCAAGAGTGTGCAAAGCTGTCGTCAAGGCAAAGGGTGGCTACTTTGAAGAATCTAAAATATATTTTGATTTGTTTTAACACTTTTTTGCTTACTACATGATTCCATATGTGTTATTTCATAGTTTTGATGTCTTCACTATTATTCTACAATGTAGAAAAATAAAATAAAGAAAACCCTTGAATGAGTATGCGTGTCCAAACTTTTCACTAGTACTGCGTATATATATATTCTTTGGGGGGGCGGGGGGCATCTCGTCTCGATATCGTCATTAGTTTTTTGGCATAGTTATTGTTGACAAAATTAACACCGGCACACACACACACGCTTGAGTGCGCACACACACACAGAGAAACGGATCATATCACTTCCACCTTACCTGCCACCCTAGACCCATTTCAATTTGCTTACCACCCCAATAGATCCACAGACGATGCAATCGCCTGCACACTGCCCTGTCCCATCTGGACAAGCGGCTTACCTATATGTAAGATTGCTGTTCATTGACTATAGCTCAACATTCAACACCATAGTACCCTCCAAGCTCATCATCAAGCTTGAGGCCCTGGGTCTGAACCCCGCCCTGCGCAACTGGGTCGTGGACTTCCTGACGGGTCGCCCCCAGGTGGTCAAGGTAGGAAACAACACCTCCCCTCCACTGATCCCCCATAGGGGTGCATGCTCAACCCCCTCCTGTACTCCCTGTTCACCCATGACTGCGTGCCAAGCACGCCTTCAACTCAATCATCAAGTCTGCAGACGACACAACAGTAGTAGGCTTGATTACCAACAACGATGAGACAGCCTACAGGGAGGAGGTGAGGGCTCTGGGAGTTTTGTGCCAGGAAAATAACCTCTCACTCAACGTCAACAAAACTAAGGAGATGATCATGGACTTCAGGAAACAGCAGAGGGAGCACGCCCCTATCTACATCGATGGGACCGCAGTGGAGAAGGTGGAAAGCTTCAAGTTCCTCGGCATACACATCACTGACAAACTGAAATGGTCCACCCACACAGACAGTGTGGTGAAGAAGGCGCAAGAGCGCTTCTTCAACCTCAGGAGGCTAAAGAAATGTGAAAGCATCCTGTCGGGCCTTATCACCGCCTGGTATGGCAACTGCACAACCCACAACCGCAAAGCTCTCCAGAGGGTGGTGCGGTCTGCCCAACGCATTACCGGGGGCAAACTTCCCGCCCTCCTGGACACCTACAGCACCCGATGCCATAGGAAGGCCAAAAAGATCATCAAGGACATCAACCACACGAGCCACTGCCTGTTCACCTCGCTATCATCCAGAAGGCGAGGTCAGTACAGGTGCATCAAAGCTGGGATCGAAAGACTTAAAAACAGCTTCTATCTCAAGGCCATCAGACTACTGAACAGCCATCACTAGCACATCAGAGGCGGCTGCCTATAGACCTAGATTAGGAATCACTGGCCACTTTTAGAAATGGACCACTAGCCACTTTAATAATGTCTCCGTATCTTGCATTACTCATCTCATATGTATAAACTGCACTCCACACAATTCTAAGGTATCTTAGTCACTTTTAAATTGTGTTTACATATTGCAGCACCCATTTCATATGTATATACTGTATTGTATTCTATACTACACCACTGACTGTTAAACAGCCATCTCCAGCACATCAGAGGCTGCTGCCTATAGACTAGGAATCACTGGCCATTTTAAATAAATTATACACTAGCCACTTTAATAATGTCTCCGTATCTTGCATTACTCATCTCATGTGTGTAAACTGTAATCTATACTATTCTACGGTATCTTAGTCACTTTAATTGTCTAAATATTGCATCACCCATCTCATATGTATATACTGTACTCTATACTATGCCACTGTATCTTAGTCCAATGCCGCTCTGACATATATGTGTATATATATATTCTTAATCCATTCCTTACTTAGATTTACGTGTATTTTGGGTATATCTTGTGAAACTGTTAAATATTACTTGTTAGATATTACTGCACTGTCTGTGCTAGAAGCACAAGCATTTCGCTACAACCGCGATAACATCTGCTAAATACATGGATGTGACCAATACAATTTGATTTGACACACACACAGTTAATTATGTAGAAGGGTATTGGTTGTTCCGGAGCCCAGCTCTGCCCCCCTGTGCTCCTGCCCCAGTTTGGGTCTGGGTCCCTGCCCTGGCACACTGGCCCCACACTGTCAGCCTCCATCTCACAGACACAGATGGTGCTCTCTCTCTCCAATCTGACACTGACATGCCAATGCTGCAATTTACAGTCATCACTATCACATAACATGGTTCAGAATAGTAATACAAGTCATGGGTGTATCGCAGTTGATTGTGCTTTGCAATTATTGATGTCAATTTTAAAGTGGTTAAAATTAATAAAAATGTTGATGACAGTAGTATAATAAACAAAATAAAATATATATTTTCATTAAAGTGATACTTCGAGATTTTTTAAATGACACCCTTGAATGTGTGTGTGTGTGTGTGTGTGGAGGGGGGGGGGGGGGGTTGGGGGTCTGTGAGTGTGTTTGTTCTGTAGTACTTTGGGATGGGAAGAACTAATCTTACTCAGATTACATTCAGAGAGAGTGAGAGAAAGTGAGAAGAGGAGAGAAGGAGTAGAAGGTTAAAGCTAATGAATAGTACTCTAGTATGTGTTTAAAGTCACACATTAACAGGGAGGACTGAAGGCTATCCTGACGAAACAACTCATACTTAATGCCTTCCAGGTCAGGCTGACAATAGTTTTGATCAATGGTTTTATTGATACTATGATCTGGTTCCAATCCCTCCTTGTCTACAAACACCACAAACTGACAGACAATCTAAAATATCCCTCTCATGGACATCGTTACAGAAAATCTACCGCATAAATCATGCTGCAGTGTATACCGAGTTTTATGGTCTTTTTTGCACAGTTCAATGTTGTTTTTAGTGAGGGAAGTGTCGCCCAATTGGATAAATGGCCAGCTCAGTCTTAAACAAGATTGTGCAGTAGCAATATTACTCTCTGGGGGAAAGCTTTTACGCCACAAACTGGTTGTCTTACAATGTCTCAGCAGCGACACTGATGCCAACTCAAGCATGGTACAATGATGATATCAACTGTAATCGCTAAAAAACACTTCTGGTTGTCTCACACCCATTCTCTCCTGAGCTATTCTGGGCCAGCTGTGGCTGAAGCTGGGCCTCATTATGCCCTCACGTCTCGCCAGCCTTCTGATGGGTAGACGGCCTGGTTCCTAACATGGCTGAAACGTTCTCTCTCAGTGTCTTCGCTGCATTTCTCCCCCCACTGCTTAGTATGTGTTTCTGATACACAGAATATCAAAGTCCAGTGGTGGAAAAAGTACCCAATTGTCATAATTGAGTAAAAGTTAAGATACCTTAATAGAAGTAAAAGTGAAAATCACCCAGTAAAATTGCTAAAATATACTTAAGTATCAAAAGTAATAGTAAAAGTATAAATCATTTCAAATTCCTTATATTAAGCAAACCAGAAGGCACTATTTTACTTTATTTATGGATAGGCAGGAGCACGATCCAACACTCACCCTGTTAAGTGAGTCCGCCAGATCAAAGGCAGTTGGGATGACCAGCGATGTTCTCTTGATAAGTGTGTGAATTAGACCATTTTCCTGTCCTGCTAAGCATTCAAAATGTAACAAGTACTTCTCAGGGAAAATGTTGGAGTAAAAAGTAAATTGTCTTTAGGAATGTAGAGAAGTAAAAGTTGTCCAAAAATATAAATAGTACAGTACTGAAGTAGTACTTTCAAGTATTTTTACAACACTGTTAATGTCTTATATTTAGCGAAAGCGACAGGCGAAGTTATTATGAGTTGATGATTTTGGCCTACAATTTAGACAGCGTGAAGTGAGTGACATTGAACGGCATTGCTTTAGGGTTATCAATGCTTATACTAGCCTGGCTGTATCCCTTTAAGTACTGTCTGTGCTCCTTCTGTGCACATCAATAGAGGGCAAAAGGATCTGTGAAAAATTGATTGTTTCTCAGGACTCCAGTTTCCTCTTTACCATCAATCATCATTCAGTTTCACATCCAGACCATTGACTCCATTAGTGCTGCAGCTTAATGATGTATAGTAGAACAGAATGTAATGTAATGTTCTAGGGAGAAAGGAAATCGGACAGTAGAGAATAAAGGCAGCATTTCTACAGTGTTCAAACGGCCTAGGAAAGAGAGAAAGCAACCCCGTATAGGAGAGTATAGTATCAACACTCTCAAATTTGCGACAAAATCAACTAAGAGTTTAGCGACTATTGTACCATGAGCAGGCAGGCAGATCTCATGTTTAATCTCTTACAGCAACACCTAAGCCCAGCTCCTGATAGACTAACACTCAGCCTGTCTTTGTGTATGTCTGGCTGCTTTTAAGCTCTTCCAGTGCAGTGTACATAACACTGACTAATACCGCAGCCATCCCCTTAGGGCGTTAACACGCCATCCCGCACACACGTACACACACACCTCCAACCATTAGGCACAGATCCCTGAGCTCACTTAAGTCGTGCTGATCAAAGTGTGCTGTTTTGGAGTGGATCAACAGGACCTGTAAGTGGGACAGTGATTTAACTGTCTGTCTGACTGACACAACCAACTTCCAACAATAGGCACTTAGGAAAACAGTACTATCCAACATTGTGTAAATTCATCTCATTTCAATTTGGCTGAAGGGAAGGTAGAATGAGAGGTAATCGACAAGGATGGTGCCTTTGGATTGGGACACAGCCGCTGTGTAGGAAGTCTATTCCTGGTTCCCCTGACTGAGCACGGCAGGCATTGCAGCAAACCCAGTAACCCATTACCCAGGGGTGGGCAACTCCAGTCCTCGAGGGCCTGATTGGTGTCACACTTTTTCTCCATCCCTAGCAAACACAGCTAATTAATCAAATTACATTCTAAACTTAAGATCATGATTAGGTGATTATTGGAATCAGGTGTGTTAGCTGGGGCTGGGGCAAAACTGTGACACCAATCAGGCCCTTCAGGACTGGAATTGCCCACCCCTGCGTACACAGTCATTAAGCACATTGAGAGATGCACATCTGCTGCTTCAGCTGGGCCACAGAACAAGTCTCTGTGGATCATCAGGCATGGCATGTGCGGTGCTGTTCTCTGTGTACCAGGCTAAGTAACTATAGCAAGACTGTACCAGGACTGGGAACACACTGGTCCTCTGGTCAACTAGAAGAAGAGACCCTATCTCTGACAAAACACCAGCATGATCTATGAACACCCTCAACCTACACATGTACGCAATCACACACACTTTAACCCTTTAGAACCCATAGCGGCCGTCAATGGCCTTTCATTAAATTACTATAGCGGCCTCAAACGGCCTTGTTTTTCTAAAAATAATATCAATGTCAACATCGCAAAATTAACTCGCTAACAACCTGTTGTCGTATTCGTGTAGCTGTTGTCATCAACCGGAAACCGGGAATGCTGTCATTTAACTTTTAAAATAAATAAAAATCACTTAATCACTTAAAATGACGGAGCCGAAGTGGCCATGACTTTACACTGTGGAAGAGGCTGTATCTATGTCGGTTCTTGATACGGATATGGACACGTCCTTGCACTTTGAAAGTGATGATGTCGAGGTGAGGGAAAAAAGTAAACAGCAGACATACAGTTCATTCGGAAAGTATTCAACATTTTTCAACATTTTGTTTGGTTACAGCCTTATTCTAAAATGGATTTAATATTTTTTTCCCCTCATCAAGCTACACACAATACCCAATAATGTATTAAAACAAAAAAACTGATATCACATTTATGTAAGTATTCAGACCCTTTACTCAGATCTTTGTTGAAGCACCTTTGGCAGTGATTACAGCCTCGAGCCTTCTTGGGTATGACGCTACAAGCTTGGCACACCTGTATTTGATGAGTTTCTCCCATTCTTCTCTGCAGATCCTCTCAAGCTCTGTCAGGTTGCATGGGGAGCGTCACTGCACAGCTATTTTCAGTACTCTCCAGAGATGTTAGATCGGGTTCAAGTCCGGGCTTGAACCCGAAGCCACTCCTGTGTTGTCTTGGCTGGGTGCTTAGGGTCATTGTCCTGTTGTAAGGTGAACCTTCGCCCCAGTCTGAGCGCTCTGGAGCAGGTTTTCATCAAGGTTCTCTCTGTACTTTGCTCCGTTCATCTTTCCCTCGATCCTGACTAGTCTCCCAGTCCCTGCCGCTGACAAACATCCACACAGCATGATGCTGCCACAACCATGCTTCACCAAAGGGACGGTGCCAGAGCTCTGTCAGAGTGACCATCGGGTTCTTGGTAAATAAGGTATTTCTGTTGTTTTTAATTTTTTATACATTCGCAAAAATTTCTCAACACCGGTTTTCACTTTGTCATTATGGAGTATTGTGTGTAGATTGTGTGTAAAATTCATTGAATCCATTTTAGAATAAGACTAATGTAACACAAAAAAGGGAAGGGGTCTGAATACTTTCCAAATGCACTGTAGTTAAAGGGGCCATCTGCAGTTAAGGCATCCATTTTTTGTGTATTTGTATTAATGATATGTACCCATTGATTCTTGAAGAATATAACTTATATGCCTCTTGAGCTTAGTTGAACTGTCTTACCCCATCAGAACCCCAAATATAAGCTTGTTTTATTTAAATGTTTGTAAATAATGCAAATGTAAACAAATACTATATAGCCTCAAAACATAGTTTAAACTATAATTTTTTTTATCATGGGTGGTCAGTCCTTGCAGCCATAGCTCTGTCAATGAATTTGAACATTTCGCCAGCTCCATCTCTCAGCTTTTTACTGAACAGGGGCAGGGAGAGGCGTTGTTATTGTTTCAACTGCTGATTGCCGCATTAATGATGAGGACAAATGGCAGACAAATCATACACATACAACCGTTCATACATAACTCACTACAGTTAAATGGCTCTATATTGGCTGTGAGACCGACGGCATGTCATTTAATTGCATTTAATGCCCAGGAAAACCGTCTGCAGCTCGTTAATGAATTAAATCTTTAATTTGCATTCATTGAGGACGGTGCAATTAGCATCCATGTCAGATAGACCAGTGAGTAACACCCATAGGCCTGGGGGGCTGGGGCCAACATCAACTTCTAGTCATCGCCGATCCACTTTTCATTTTCCATTTGTTTTGTCTTTGTTTTCTACACACCTGGTTTATTCCCCCATTACATGTTCATTATTTAAGCCTCTGGTTTCCCCCATGTTTGTGTGCGTGTTTGTTCTATTGTTCAGGCTGTTACTGACGGCTGGTATTTTGTTGCCGGGTTTTGTTATTACGCCCCTTTATTTCGTGGTACCGCTATTTTTCCCGCACAGTAGTATTGTGTTTATACTGGTGTTATCTTGTATTAAATACCTTATCCACGCATCTCAGCTCTCCTGCGCCTGACTCCTTTCACCAGTTACCCACAGCCTTGACAAACTCCCAGGTATAACATTGGATGGTAAATTATCATGGATAAGTCATATTGACAAAGTTGTTGTGAAGATGTTGCATCTGTTATAAAAATATGTTCTTTGTTTTTGATACAAAAATCAACTGTACTAGTTGTTCAGGCTCTGGTCTTGTTTACTGTCGGGTAATATGGTCAAGTGCAGCAAAGAAAAACCTAGTAAAGCTGCAGCGGTCTTAAAAAAGAGCAGCACGCCTTACCCTTAACTGCACATACAGAACTAACTGGCCTGGTGGACTCACTAAACACAAATGCATCGTTTGTAAATAATGTCTGAGTGTGGGAGTGTGCCCCTGGCTGTTCATACATTTTAAAAACAAGAAAATGGTGCTGTCTGCTTTGCTTAATATAAGGAATGTTAAATTATTTTTATTTTAGCAATTACATTTACTTTTGATACTTAAGTATATTTAATACCAAATACTGTACTTTTAGACTTTTATTAAAGTAGTATTTTACTGGCTTACTTTCACTTTTACTTGAGTAACTTTCTATTAAGGTATCTATACTTTTACTCAAGTATGACAATTGGGTACTTTTTCCACCTCAGATCAGAACAGGTGTGGGTTTATTTATTTTATATATTTTTTTATTTGGACCCGCATTAGATTTTGCAGAAGCAGCAGCTACTCTTCTTGGGTCCACAAAAAACACAAAACATGACAATTAATTAAACATTGATACACTGATAGACAAGGACAGTCACACAAATAAAAAATACAATGATATACAAACAATACAAAAAAAATTATACGAACAATAAAACAAAAAAAATGTGTTTTAGAGTGTCTGTGTTCATGTGTTTGTCCCCTCACAGTCCCTGTCGTTCCATGAGTTGTTTAGTCAGTTTTTTAAAGGTAATTTTGCTGTTTGCTTGAATAATTGTAGATGGACAGGAGTTCAATGTGATTATGGCTCTGTATGAAACTGTGTGTTGCTGTGAATTTGTTTTAGATTTGTGAAGAGGCCACTGGTGGTATGTCTTGTGGGGTATGTATGGGTGTCTGAGCTGAATGTTATTTTATGATACAGACAATATGGATTTTTCATCACAGTAATATTTCATATAAAAACTAGAAGAGAAGCAGTTAATCTCTCATCAACCCTCAACCAGGAAAGACTGGCATGCATGTTAGAGGCAGTAGGGATGACCATGTGCTCTCTTGATTTGTGTTTCAATTTGCCAATTTTCCTGTCCTGCTAAGCATTCAGGGAAAATGTATGAAGTAAAAAGTACAATGTTTTCATTAGGAATGTAGTGAAGTAAAAGTTGTCAAAAATATAACTAGTAAAGTAAAGTAGATACCCCAAAAAACTACTTATGTAGTACTTTTAAGTATTTTTACTTAAAAGTATTTTTACTTAAGTGCCTGATCTAACTTCACTGATTCACATATAAATATTACATGGAAACTACTGAACTCCTCTACTGATCTTAATCTCTTACCCTAGTCACATTCAATACCTTACATTCTCTCTCACACACACACACACACACACACACACACCACACACCCACCCACCCACCCACCCACCCACCCACCCACACACACACACACACACACACACACACACACACACACACACACACACACACACACACACACACACACACACACACACACACACACACACACACACACACACTATCCCCCAACCCCTCACTCCTGTGTAGTTCCATTATTGCAGCTCACCATGCATGAAATGCATACATTTGTGTGTCGTTTGCCATGATCAAACAAACAATCTCCACCATTCATCATAGATCACATCACTGCTAACACACTTCCTGCTCTGCTCTGTGTCTGGTTGGTTCTCACTGACTGTGTGGCTTTTCTGCCTTTGTGGTTTTAAGCTGCCGAGAAATGGGCGTTAGAAACTGAGACGGGATCGGGATCAAGCTGTACTTACAACTCCCCATCCAGTCCCAGAATCTTTGACACATTATAGTGCCAAGCTCCTTCCACTCTTTACTGTTGAAGTATTTAGTTGAAAGCCTCTTATCTATTCACTAACTCCTCTATGTGCAAATAACTAACTAACTACACCTCAGTACCCTTAACCTACAGCAAGGGGGCTACAGCCAGCCACACAGCCAGCAGGATACTCTACAGCCCCTCAACAGTGCACGATGAGGATAAGGGCCATACTCACAGAGAGAGAGAGAGAGAATAGTGGTAAGTAGGGTAATAGTGGTAATGGTGATTTAATGAGGCCTGGTCAAGGTTGAACCTCTGGTCAGCGCCAGATCTGACAATCACTAAACCCCTTTAAAACCCCTCTACCTTTGGAGGGCCCGAAACAAGTGTGGACAGACCAAAAACAGTAAAGGGTAATGATATGTAGAGCAAACCGAACACCCAAAGAGGTGAGAGACATGACCTGAGCTGAGGTACCGTAGACAAATGGAATATCAGCATGCCTTGCAGTGTCCAATCTGTAACCCAATCATAGTGACGTGAGAAAGAACTTTCATGACAGTGGCAGGCAGCACAGAAGCCCTTGTTAGGAGGAGTATTGTCCTTGTCACACCCTGATCTGTTTCACCTGTCTTTGTGCTTGTCTCCACCCCCCTCCAGGTGTCGCCCATCTTCCCCAGTGTATTTATACCTGTGTTCTCTGTTCGTCTGTTGCCAGTTTGTTTTGTTTGTCAAGCCTACCAGTGGATTTTCCCCTTGCGCCTGTCGTGGTCTAGTTTCTGGTTTCCTGCTTTTGACCATTCTGCCTGCCCTGAGACTGCCTGCCATTCTGTACCTTGTCACACCACTCTGGATTATTGATCTCTGCCTGCCATTTTGTTTTGTTACTCTGACACTTTTGTTACTTCGACACCATCTGGATCTGGGTCTTCTCCTGAAATGTGATAGTCCTGTAGTTGGACTGAGATGAACGCCTTTACTTTCAGGTACAGTATCAGTCAAAAGTTTGGACACAGCTACTCATTCAAGGGTTTTTTGAAGAAAAAAAACTGAAAAAACACACATGGAATAATGTAGCAAGCAAAAAAGTGTTAAACAAATTTTAGATTGTCCAAATTAGCAACCATTTGCCTTGATGACAGCTTTGCACACTCTTGGCATTGTATCAATGGGGCAGCAGGTAGCCTAGTGGTTAGAGCGTTGGGCCAGTAACCGAAAGATTGCTAGATCGAATCCCCGAGCTGACAAGGTAAAAATCTGTCATTCTGCCCCTGAACAAGGAAGTTAACCCAGTGTTCCTAGGCCATCATTGTAAATAAGGATTTGTTCTTAACTGACTTGCCTAGTTAAAAAAGTATATATCAAGCAGCTTTTCCAACAGATGCTGAACACTTGTTGGCTGATTTTAATTTTTTTCCCTTCACTCTGTGGTCCAACTCATTCCAAACCAGCTCAATAGGGTTGAGGCCAGGTCATCTGATGCAGCACTCCATCACTCTCCTTCTTGGTCAAATAGCCCTTACACAGCCTGGAGGTGTGTTGGATCATTGTCCTGTTGAAAAACAAATGCTAGTCCAACTAAGCGCAAACCAGATGGGATGGAGTATCGCTTCAGAATCCTGTGGTAGCCATGCTGGTTAAGTGTGCCTTGAATTTTAAATAAATCATAGTGTCACCAGGAAAGCACCCACACACCATCACACCCCCTCCTCCATTCTTCACGGAGGGAACTACACGGAGATCATCCGTTCACCTACTCTGCATGTCACAAAGACACGGAGGTTGGAACCAAAAATCTCACATTTGGACTAATGTCCATTGCTCGTGTTTCTTGGCCCAGGCAAGTCTCTTCTTATTGGTGTCCTTTAGTAATGGTTTCTTTGCAGCAATTTGACCATGAAGGTCTGGTTCACGCAGTCTCCTCTGAACAGTTGTTGTTGAGATGTGGCTGTTACGTGAACTCTGTGAAGCATTTATATGGGCTGCAATTTCTGAGGCTCTTAACTCTAATAAACTTAACCTCTGCAGCAGAGGTAACTCTGGGTCTTCCTTTCTCGTTGCGGTCCTCAATTAGTTGACACTTTAATTAGTTGACACTTTTTTGGCTACCACATGATTCCATATGTGTTATTTCATAGTTTTGACATCTTCACTATTATTCTACAATGTAGAAAATAGTACAAATAAAGAAAAACCCTGGAATGAGTAGGTGTGTCAACTTTTGACTGGTACTGTAGTTCCAGGTAGTTTTAATTTAGTCCTGAAATGGAACACAACTTACCTCACTCAGTGTCGTGTGTGTGTGTGTGTGTGTGTGTGTGTTATGGCTTTCACTCCTGCCAGGGAGGCCCACTCTCACATCTTTCCCCAACTTAGAGAGTCCTGTTGCCATGACATCAGAGTAGATAACCCAATCAGTGTGTGTAACCTGTTTACCAGAGCTGTGACCTTTTTTACTCTGCGGTTACCACAGGAGACAGCAAACTCACATCACAGATCACACTCACATCAGGCTCCATGAGTGGGTTCTCACTTTTTCGCTTCTATTTTGTCATTCGGTCTCTCTCTTAATCAATCTGCAAATATCTCCTCTTGTCAATTTCTGTCTTTGTTTGATCTCAGGCAAAAAAATGTGCTGTATTAGTAGGCGTATTAGTATTTCTCACCCTCTGGCCTGTACTGGGCTACGATGTTGACCGTCTGTCCAGCGTTCTTCAGAGCAGCAGCTGCCTGCTCATGGGTTGCACTGTGGAGCTCAACCCCGTTCACCTGCACACACACAGTTTGATCAATGAACAGCAAATGAACAAGGCACGTCAATGGAGATCTACAGTCAATTTAACCTCGTCAATAATACTCATAAATCAATAAGAAATCAATAAGAGACTATCACGTTTCCGTGTGTGTGTGTGTGTGTTCTTACTGAGATGATGCGGTCTCCTTTCCGGAGCTCTCCACAGAGGTCAGCAGGTCCACCAGCCAGGATAAAGGAAATAAAGATTCCCTCTCCATCCTCTCCTCCTACTATGTTAAAACCCAGGCCTGTCGAGCCACGGTGTAACACCACCTTCCTACGCTCCCTGAAACACACACAGAAATATAAGGGAAAGGGGGATTCCTAGTCAGTTGTACAACTGAATGCCTTTGAGTGAAATGTGTCTTCTGCATTTAACCCAACCCCTCTGAAGCAGAGACCCAACCCCTCTGAAGCTGCCATAATCGACATCCACGGCGCCCGGGCAACAGTGGATTAACTGCCTTGCTCAGGGGCAGAATGGCAGATTTTTACATTGTCAGCTCTGAGATTCGATCCAGTAACCTTTCAGTTACTGGCCCAAAGCTCTAACCACTAGGCTACCTCCCGTATATACAACATTATACACACATTGTCAGAGGTTGGTACTTGTACTATAGTGTAGTACAAGTACAACCCATCAAATCAGAACACACACACCTATGTTACACACAGTACACCCTGTTACAAACTGATACACACACAAAGTCGAAGCCCAGACCCAAAAGGTGAAGTTTAGTTACTCCAGTCCTATTTTTGGATGTAGCATTCCCTCTAGTGGTGATTGAGAACATTACACGTCTGTTTGGTCTGTTACAGCCATTCTCAAAAGGCGGACCAATATCCGGACCCAGAACGTGGTCAATACGGACTGCGGGCCCCACTTTTTGGGCGGGAACTTGGTCGGCATTCGACTCCTGGTATCATATGAACACACACAAGACATGGAAAATGTGTAGAATTTCAGGAAATTAGTTTTAAAACTGGCTAAATGTTCCTTTCGCTGCATGGCATAAGGTGTACAATTACAGGAAATTATCTTTACAACTACCAACAAGAGGTGTGTGAACGATTTCACATGGGTTGCGAGGTGGGGATTTTTAACAACACCGATACATGACAATATACATCCGGTCCATTGCCACCTAGGAAATTGGTATGACTGGACCTTCTCAAATGAGTAGCCCATGTCTATTATTTCTTCAGAAAGGCAGTATAGGCATAGACTGGAGCAGCCAGCAGAGGACACTGCTATGCTGTGTCTTTATACTCACCATCATTACTTCACTATCCCGAGTCCATTTTACATTACGAACATTCAATGTCGTCTTGGTAAGCAACTCCAGTCTATACATTCATTGATTCACGATGGCGGAAACAGGAAATGTTTGTTTCCTTGGACTGTCGGCGTTCAGCGGTGAAAACTAATTTTTATCTGCTGGGGATTTGCGTGCTATTAAGTGTATCATCTGCGACATGTTCGTAGTTGTCACGGGGAAAGGTCCGATGGATACCTTTATTTGTGAAAAATATAATTGAACTTGATGCAGCTAAAGTAAGGATTATTACTCTTCATGAAGAAGTAAAACATTTGACCAAGCACCTTGAACGGAATAAGGATTCTTTGAGACTATTGCCATCTTTAAATGCTTCCTATCAAAACATCCAAGAGAATCATAATGGGACCTTCCTCGACTATGATACATTTCCTCCATTGCACCCCTATGCTAGCTTGAACCAGAAAATGGCTGCTCATTGTTCGACTCCAGGTGAGTGTGAATGGAAGCGTATTGGAACCAGAAAGAAGAAGAATCGTTCGAGGCGCGCCTGCCTTCTTCCCTTCTTCCCCCGTGTCCGGATTTAAGACTCTCAAATCGCTTTGAGCCCCTGTCCCCGCTTTCTTCTGCCGGGGACTTAGATGTTCCCTACATGGCGTTGGATGCCCCTTCAGCTACCTCTCCCTGTCCTAGTCAAGCAACTGCCTGGGCAAGGCCTGGACCACTTGCTATGCAGCCTTTGGTTATCAATAATAGGTTGGTAGGTAATGATCCGGCTTTTATTGACACCAGGTAATTTCGAAGCCTGACAAGGTTTGAAATGCATGCACCTAAATGTTCGCAGCCTTTGGACAAAAATGGACGACATCAAGATCTGGGCTTCCCAGGCGGATCCAGATATTTTTTATTTTATCAGAAACATGGTTCTCTTAGAAAATTGTGGATTCTGAGGTTACTACTGATGGTTTTAAAGTTTTCAGGGCTGATAGCAACAACACACCATTTTATCTATACAAAAAGTAACCTTTCTGTGTCTCTCTTAAAGGGTTTGTCCAGTCCTAAACAATTTATATTTATAGCTTTAATAAGTCTTCAACTAGGTTATAGTTCTAAAGTAACTGTTCTGGGAGTCTACCGCCATTCCTCCACTAAGAAAGGTTTGTTAACTAGTCTCACTGATTTAATAGCTTCCTTTTCTACTTCTGAGATGTTTGTCGTCAGTGGCTTTAACCTGTCCTGGGGAACCCAAGACAGACTGTTTAAAGGATTTTTGTAATAACCTAAACCTCACTCAGTTGATTACTAAACCCACACATCCAAATCTGAGGGATTCTACTAAATCAACAAGAATTTACCTTATGTTTACAAATACTCCAGAGAAATGTGTAGCTAGTGGTGTTTTCTCCTTGGATATTAATGATCACTGGCCTATTGTTTGTATTAGAGATGTTAGGACTCATAGGGCAAAAACCATGCATTATTACAAGGAGAAATTTGTAACATTTTACTGAACAAGCTTTTTTACATCATCTCTACCATTATGATCTTAATGGTATCTTAGCGCTCTCTCTCTCTCCCTCTCTCTCTGCCTCTTTCTCTCTCTGCCTCTATCTGTTTTCTTTCTCATTTGGGCAAACATTATTCCTCTCTTTATCTCTCACTCTTTCTCTGTTTTCTTTCTCATTTCATTGCTCATGACAACAGCGAGCATGGAGAGGGAGCTAAGCAGAGTGACAAGACAATTGGCAGCACACTTGTGTGTGTTTGTCTGCCTGTTTGTGTATGTGTATAATCCTGTGTGTGTGTGTGTGTGTGTCTAGACTACATATAAATCATATTTAGTGTCTGCCTCTGTCTGTAAGATCCAGTGGATGTGTTTGAGGCTGAGAGACTGAGAGATGGACTGCTGTGGTCCCTGCTGTGGCCTGGCAATCTGTTCCTACTTTTGACAGCACTATATGTCTCTCTCTTGCTCTCTCTGCTGTGGCAGGAGAAACCCGCCCAAGGTGACCAGAGCTTAGCCCTGCAATCCATCTTTCTCGCTCTCTCTCTCTCTTCTTGTCTGGCTCACCTCCCTGCCCCCCAGACATATCTCCCCAGGAGTTACACAGCTGGCCTCCCACTAGCTTCAACACCATTCATCTTTCATAACTTTATCTGCCAATTCCAGCAGCAGGCAGAGCAAGAGAGAGAGGGCAGAGAGATAAAGAGAGATAGGGGGTAGAGAGAGAGGGCAGAGAGAGAGAGACAGGGAGATAGGGGGCATAGAGAGGGAGAGACTTTGCAGAGACAGAGAAAGGTCAAAGAAGAGCGAGAGAACAAGAGTGGGAGAGTGAGGGAAAGAAGGGGTAGATAGCTGGAGACTGACAGAGAAAGGGATGGCTGGAGGAGTAGTAGAAAGATGAGGAGATACAGTGCCTTCAGAAAGTTTTCATACCCCTTGATATATTCCACATTTTGTTGTTAGAGCCTGAATTCAAAATGGATGAAATAAAATAAAAATCACCCATCTACACACAAAATCCCATAGCGACAACGTGAAACATGTTTTGAAACATGTTTGCTAATTTATTGAAAATGAAATACAGAAATATCTAATTTATCACACCCCTGAGTAAATACAGTTAAAGTCAGAAGTTTACATACACCTTAGCCAAATACATTTACTCAGTTTTTAACAATTCCTGGCATTTCATCCTAGTAAACATTCCCTGTCTTAGGTCAGTTAGGATCACCACTTTATTTTAAGAATGTGAAATGTCAGAATAATAGTAGAGAGAATGATTTTATTTCTTTCATCACATTCCCAGTGCGTCAGATGTTTACATACACTCAATTAGTATTTGGTAGCATTGTTTAACTTGGGTCAAACGTTTCGAGTAGCCTTCCACAAGCTTCCCACAATAAGTTGGGTGAATGTTGGGCCATTCCTCCTCACAGAGCTGGTGTAACTGAGTCAGGTTTGTAGGCCTCAATGCTCGCACACGCTTTTTCAGTTCTGCCCGCAAATTTTCTATAGGATTGAGGTCAGGGCTTTGTGATGGCCACTCCAATACCTTGACTTTGTTGTCCTTAAGCCATTTTGCCACAACTTTGGAAGTATGCTTGGGGTCATTGTCCATTTGGAAGACCCATTTGCGACCAAGCTTTAACTTCCTGACTGATGTCTTGAGATGTTGCTTCAATATATCCACATAATTTTCGTTCCTCATGATGCCATCTACTTTGTGAAGTGCACCAGTCCAGGGGCAATAAAGTCCTAGACCACTCTTATTCTACCCACAAGCAAGCATACAAGGCCCTGCCTTGTCCGCCATTTGGCTGCGGGGCCCGACAATATTCCAGAGCGCATTCACATCACTGACAATCTGAAATGGTCCACTCCACACAGACAGTGTGAACAGCGCCTCTTCAACGTCAGGGGGCTGAAGAAATTCGGCTTGGCTCCTAAGACCCTCAAACTTTTACAAATGCAAAATTGAGAGCATCCTGTCGGGCTGTATCAACGCCTGGTATGGCAACTGCACTGCCCGCAACCGCACGGCTCTCGAGAGGGTACCCTGACTGCACTCAAGGACAGCTACAGCACCCAATGTCACAGAATGGTCAAAAAGCTCATCAACCACCTGAGCCACGGCCTGCTCACCCCGCTATCATCCAGAAGGTGAGGTCAGTACAGCTGCATCAAAGCTGGGCCCGTGAGACTGAAAAACAGCTTCTATCTCAAGACCATCAGACTGTTAAATAGCCATCACTAGCTGGCCTCTATCCAGTACCCTGACCTGAACTTAGTCACTGTCATTAGCTGGCTACCACCCGGTTACTCAACCCTGCACCTTAGAGGCTGCTGCCCTATGTACAGTGCATTCGGAAAGTATTCAGACCCCTTCCTTTTCCCCCCATTTTGTTACGTTACACCCTTATTCTAAAATGTATTCAATTATTTGTTTTCCCTCATCAATCTACACACAATACCCCATAATCAAAGCGAAAACAGGTTTTAGAAATTTTTGCAAATGTATTAAATATAAAAACATACCTTATTTACGTAAGTATTCAGACCCTTTGCTATGAGACTCGAAATTGAGCTCAGGTGCATCTTGTTTCCATTGATCATCCTTGAGATGTTTTTACAACTTATTTGGAGTCCACCTGTGGTAAATTCAATTGATTGGGCATGATTTGGAAAGGCACACGCCTATATATGTAAAGGTTGACAGTGCATTGCAGAGCAAAAACCAAGCCGTGAGGTCGAAGGAATTGTCCATAGAGCTCCGAGACAGGATTGTGTCAAGGCACAGATCTGGGCAGTTCACCCAGAACATTGTTTTGAGAACTGAAAGGGGTGTCTCAGTTTCAAGGTCTCAGCATGGAGAGAAGACGCTTTGTGAGGTATTGGTCGGTTACATGCATGAACCAAAAGTTAATGATGAATTAATTATGAATAATGTAAATCATGCAAATATAACTTGTCTGTGTTTGCAGTTTATAAGAGAACTAATGGGACTGCCCCAACGGAACCCCCGACTGACGTGTACTATCGTGCATTAAATTTGCTGGAACTTCTCCGGCTTCCTGATAATAAAAAATTATTGACTTCAGGTGTCCCTGGTGGTAATTTCCACAACAGTCACTCTGACAGAGCTCCAGAGTTCCTATGTGGAGATGGGAGAACCTTCCAAAAGGACAGCCATCTCTGCAGCAATCCACCAATCAGGCCTTTATGGTAGATTGACCAGACGGAAGCCACTCCTCGGGAAAAGGCACATGACAGCCCACATGGAGTTGCCAAAAGGCACCTAAAGGACTCTCAGACCATGAGAAACAAGATTCTCTAGTATGATGAAACCACGATTGAACACTTTGGCCTGAATGCCAAGAATCACATCTGGAGGAAACCTGGCACCTTCAATACGGTGAAGCATGGTGGTGGCAGCAGCGTCATGCTGTGGAGATGTTTTTCAGCGGCAAGGACTGGGAGACTAGCCAGGGTCAAGGGAAAGATGAACAGAGCAAAGTACAGAGAGATCCATGATGAAAACCTGCTCAAGAGCCCTCAGGACCTCAGACTGGAGTGAAGGTTTACCTTCCAACAGGACAACAACCCTAAGCACACAGCCACCCGATCAAACATCTCTGAAGAGGCCAGAAGATAGCTGTGCAGCAACGCTCCCCATCCAACCTGACAGAGCTTGAGAAGATCTGCAGAGAAGAACGGGAGAAACTCCCCAAATACAGGTGTGCCAAGCTTGTAGCCTCATACCCAAGAAGACTCAAGGCTGTAATCGCTGCCAAAGGTGCTTCAACAAAATACTGAGAAAAGGGTTTGAATATTTTTGTTAACGTGATTTAATTTTTTATAAATTAACATTTTCTAAAAACCTGTTATTACTTTGTCATTATGGGGTATTGTGTGTAGACTGATGAGGGAAAAAATGTCATGAATTTTAGAATAAGGCTGTAACCTAACAAAATGTGGGAAAAGTCAACGGATCTGAATACTTTCCGAAGACAATGTATATACAGTACCAGTCAAAAGTTTGGACACACCTACTCATTCCAGGGTTTTTCTTTATTTGTACTATTTTCTACATTGTAGAATAATAGTGAAGACATCAAAACTATGAAATAACACATATGGAATCATGTAGTAACCAAAATAGTGTTAAACAAATCAAAATATATTTTGTATTTGAGATTCTTCAAAGTAGCCCCCCTTTGCCTTGATGACAGCTTTGCACACTCTTGGCATTCTCTCAACGAGCTTCACCTGGAATGCTTTTCCAACAGTCTTGAAGGAGTTCCACATATGCTGAGCACAGTCTTGAAGAAGGCGCGTCAGTGCCTCTTCCCTCTCAGGAGGTTGAAAAAGTTTGGCCAGGCCCTGAAATCCTCAAAAAATTATATGGCTGTACCACTGATCGGACACACACATACAAGCTGCTGCTAGGCTGTTTCTTAAATCCTGATGCCTAGTCACCTTACCCCTATACATACAGTTGAGGCCTGAAGTTTACATACACTTAGCTCGGAGTCATCAAAACTCGTTTTTCAACCAATCCACAAATTTCTTGTTAACAATCTATATTTTTGGCAAGTCGGTTAGGACATCTACTTTGTGCATGACACAAGTAATACATTTTTTCCTTTAACGAGTCAAGCGAGCCCGACACGAACGATATACTGCATTCTCGGGAACAGGCCCAGATCCCTGTGATTTGCGTGAAGAGGAGGCGGAGAAAAAAGGCGCTGAGGGCGGGCTGCCTTCTGAGAATTTGTAGGCGATCGAATACACCCCCACTTCCTTCCATTCTGCAAGCAAACGTGCAATCTTTGGACAATAAAATAGATGACCTACGCGGAAGATTAAACTACCAACGGGACATTCAAAACTAATATCTTATGCTTCACAGAGTCGTGGCTGAACGACGACACTATCAACATACAGCTGGCTGGTTATACGCTGCACTGGCAGGATAGAACAGTGGCGTCTGGTAAGACAAGGGGCGGTGGACTATATACTTTTGTAAATAACAGCAGGTGCACGATATCTGAGGAAGTCTAGAGCTATTGTTCCTCGCCTGAGGTAGAGTATCTCGTGATATGCTGTAGACCACACAACCAAAAGTGGTCAGATGAGGCAGATGCTAAGCTACAGGACTGTTTTATGAGCACAGACTGGAATATGTTCCAGGATTCCTCCGATGGCATTGAGGAGTACACCACATCAGCCATTGGCTTCATCAATAAGTACATCGATGACGTCATCTCCACAGTGACCGTACGTACATACCCCTACCAGAAGCCTTGGATTACAGGCAACATCCGCACTGAGCTAAAGGCTAGAGCTGCCAATTTCAAGGAGCGGGACTCTAACCCCGAAGCTTATAAGAAATCCCACTATGCCCTCTGACGAACCATCAAACAAGCAAAGCGTCAATACAGGACTAAGATTGAATCCTACTACACCGGCTCTGACGCTCGTCGGATGTGGCAGGGCTTGCAGACCATTACAGACTACAAAGGGAAGCACAGCCGAAAGCTACCCAGTGACACGAGCCTACCAGACGAGCTAAACTACTTCTGTGCTTAACTTCTCTAGGGTAGGGGGCAGCATTCGGAATTTTGGATGAAAAGCATGCCCAAATTAAACTGCCTGCTTCTCGGGCCCAGAAGATATGATATGCATATAACTGGTAGATTTGGATAGAAAACACTCTAACGTTTCCAAAACCGTTAAAATAGTGTCTGTGAGTATAACAGAACTGATTTGGCAGGCAAAAACCTGAGAAAAATCCATTCGGGAAGTCGTTTTTTTTTTTTTTTTTAGTTTTCTATTCAATGCCATTACAGTATCGATTGACTTAGGACTCAAATTGCAGTTCCTATGCCTTCCATTAGATGTCAACAGTCTTTAGAAATTGTTTCAGGCTTGTATTCTGAAAAATGAGGACGTAAGAGCAGTCTGAATGAGTGGACCCTAAAGTTTCACAGAGCTTTTTCATGCGCGCGACCGAGAGAGTGCCTTTCTTGTTTACCTTTTATATTGATGACGTTATTGTCCGGTTGAAATATTATCGATTATTTAGGCTAAAAACAACCTGAGGATCGTTTGACATGTTTCTATGAACTTTACGGATACAATTTAGATTTTTTTGTCTGCCTGTTTTGACTGCGTTTGAGCCTGTGGATTACTGAAGAAAACGCGCGAACAAAACTGAGGTTTTTGGATATAAAGAGACTTTATCGAACAAAAGGAACATTTATTGAGTAAATTAATGTCTGCTGAGTGCAACCATATGAAGATCATCAAAGGTAAGGGATTCATTTTATCTCTATTTCTGACTTGTGTAACTCTTCTACTTGGCTGGTTACTGTTTGTAATGATTTGTCTGCTGGGCTATGTTCTCAAATAATCGTACGGTATGCTTTCGCCGTAAAGCATTTTTTAAATCTGACACCGTGGTTGGATTCACAAGAAGTTAATCTTTAAACCTATGTAAAATCTTTAAACCTATGTAAAATTTTTCAGAAAACAAAACAAGTTTTGTTTTCTGAATTTTTATAATGAATATTTCTGTATTTGAATTTGGCGCCCAGCAGTTTCACTGGCTGTTGAAGAGGTGGGACGCTAACGTCTCACGTACCCAAGAGAGGTTAACCTCTTGACACTAGGGGGGCGCCATTTCGACTTTGTAAAAATTCGTTCCCAAATTAAACTGCCTCGTACTCAATTCTTGCTCGTACAATATGCATATTATTATTACTATTGGATAGAAAACACTCTCTAGTTTCTAAAACCGTTTGAATTATTTCTCTGAGTGAAACAGAACTCATTCTGCAGCACATTTCCTGTCAGGGAGTGAGATTTCAGAAATCGAGGTCCCTGTTCTGAGGTCAGTTTATAAGTCCCCATGTAAGCCATCGGGCTACATGCACTGCATACGCCTTCCTCTAGATGTCAGTAAGCGGGGAGAATTTGAATGGAGTGGATTGCGCAATCTGGGGCCCTATATAAGACCGTGGAACGGAAGTACCGTTCTTTTCAACGGGGCGCTTGGCGCATCAGGGACATCACAATGGCCTCCTGCAAAGCTTTCGTTTTAGCAGTTCTGTATCTCCGGTCATGTTTTTATTCGTTATAGTTGTTAAAGACATCATAAGGTAGTTAATTTAAACCGACTTATAGCAGTTTATATCAGTTTATTGCGATTTTCTGGGATTTCTTTGTCATGCGCTTTCACGAGTTGGACACCTCTCCAGTGGGTGGCTATCGTTAGCTGCTATTTCGACAGGAGAAGAGGACATCTTTCAACCAAAAGACGATTGTTCTGGAGAAAGGACACCTTGCCCAAGATTCTGATGGAAGCTCAGCAAATAGTAAGCAGTCTTTATGCTGTTAATTCGTATTTATGTTGACAAATGTCAAATAATAATTCCGCCATGAATTTCAGTGCGGTCTCGCTTTAGCGCACGCTGTATTGCGCAGTAACGTTAATTTTAAAAATATAACACAGCGATTGCATTAAGAACTAATTTATCTTTCATTTGCTGTCCAATCTGTATTTTTTAGTCAAGTTTATGAATAGTTTTCGATTAGATTAGGTGCCTCTCCAAGATGGCGCCGGACAGATTGCTTGAAGTTTTGGCCACTAATCACATTGTATAACCACGATTTGTGCCGCTAAATATGCACATTTTTGAACAAACTCTATATGCATTGTGTAATATGATGTTATAGGACTGTCATCTGAAGAATTCTGAGAAGGTTAGTGAAAAAATTAATATATTTTGGTGGTTTATACGTTATCGCTATGTTTGGCTTGAATCAATGCTGTTGTGATGTTTGCTATTGTGGTAAGCTAATATAACGCTATATTGTGTTTTCGCTGTAAAACACTTAGAAAATCTGAAATATTGTCTGGATTCACAAGATCTGTGTCTTTCATTTGCTGTACGCTGTGTATTTTTAAGAAATGTTTTATGATGAGTAATTAGGTAATACACGATGGTCTCTGTAGTTATTCTAGTCGCTTTGGTGAGAGTTGTGATGGTGGCTGCAATGGTAAACTATGATTTATACCTGAAATATGCACATTTTTCTAACAAAACATATGCTATACAATAAATATGTTATCAGACTGTCATCTGATGAAGTTGTTTCTTGGTTAGTGGCTATTTATATATTTATTTGGTCGAATTTGTGATAGCTACTGATGGAGTAAAAAACTGGTGGAGTAAAAAAAGTGGTGTCTTTTGCTAACGTGGTTAGCTAATAGATTTACATATTGTGTCTTCCCTGTAAAACATTTTAAAAATCAGAAATGATGGCTGGATTCACAAGATGTGTATCTTTCATCTGGTGTCTTGGACTTGTGATTTAATGATATTTAGATGCTAGTATTTACTTGTGACGCTATGCTAGGCTATGCTAGTCAGCTTTTTTACTGATGGGGGTGCTCCCGGATCCGGGTTTGGGAGGAATTAGAGGTTAATTCAAGGCAAATAACACTAAAACATGAATGAGAGCACCAGTTGTTCCGGAAAACTGTGTGATCACGCTCTCCGCAGCCAATGTGAGTAAGATCTTTAAACAGGTCAACATTCACAAGGCCGCAGGGCCAGACGGATTACCAGGACGTGTACTGCGAGCATGTGCTGACCAACTGGCAAGTGTCTTCACTGACATTTTCAAACTCTCCCTGTCTGAGTCTATAATACCAACATGTTTTAAGCAGACCACCATAATGTCTGTGCCCAAGAACACTAAGGTAACCTGCCTAAATGACTACCGACCCGTAGCACTCACGGCTGTAGCCATGAAGTGCTTTGAAAGGCTGGTCATGGCTCATATCAACACCATTATCCCAGAAACCTTGGCCCACTCCAATTTGCATACCGCCCCAAAAGATCCACAGATGATGCAATCTTTATTACACTCCACACTGCCCTTTCCCACCTGGACAAAAATAGCACCTATGTGAGAATGCTATTCATTGACTACAGCTCAGCGTTCAACACCATACTGCCCTGAAAGCGCATCCCTAAGCTAAGGACCCTGGGACTAAACACCTCCCTCTTCATCTGGATGCTGGACTTCCTGACGGGCCGCCCCCCAGGTGGTAAGGGTAGGTAACAAAACATCTGCCACGCTGATCCTCAACACAGGGGCCCGTCAGGGGTGCGTTCTCAGTCCCGTCCTGTATTCCCTGTTCACTCATGACTGCATGGCAAGGCACGACTCCAACACCAACATTAAGTTTGCCGATGACACAACAGTGGTAGGCCTGATCACCGACAACGATGAGACAGCCTATAGGGAGGAGGGCAGAGACCTGGCCGTGTGGTGCCAGGACAACAACCTCTCCCTCAACATGATCAAGACAAAATAGATGATTGTGGACAACAGGAAAAAGAGGACAGAGCACGCCCCCATTCTCATCGACGGGGCAGCAGTGGAGCAGGTGGAGAGCTTCAAGTTCCTTGGTGTCCACATCACCAACAAACTAACATGGTCCAAACACACCAAGACAGTCATGAGGAGGGCACAACAAAACCTATTCCCTCTCAGGAGACTGAAAAGATTTGGCATTGGTCCTCAGATCCTCAAAAGGTTCTATAGCTGCACCATCGAGAGCATCCTGACTGGTTGCATCACTGCGTGGTATGGCAACTGCTCGGCCTCCAACCGCAAGGCACTACAGAGGGTAGTGCGACCGGCCCAGTACATCACTGGGGCCAAGCTTCCTGCCATCCAGGACCTGTATACCAAGCGGTGTCAGAGGAAGGCCCTTAAAATTGTCAAAGACTCCAGCCACCCTAGTCATAGACTGTTCTCTCTGCTACCGCATGGCAAGCGGTACCGGAGCACCAAGTCTAGGTTCAAGAGGCTTCTAAATAGCTTCTACCCCCCAAGCCATAAGACTCCTGAACACCTAATCAAATGGGTATCCAGAATATTTGCATTGCCCCCCCCCCCCCCCCCCCCATTTACACCGCTGCTACTCTCTGTTGTTATCGTCTATGCTTAGTCACTTTAATAACTCTACCTTCATGTACATATTATCTCAACTAACCGGTGCCCCCACACATTGACTCTGTACCAAAATCCGCCTGTATTTGGTCTCGCTTTTGTTATTTTACTGCTGCTCTTTAATTACTTCTTACTTTTATTTATTATTCTTATCCGTATTTTTTTAAACTGCATTGTTGGTTAGGGGCTCGTAAGTAACCATTTCACTGTAAGTTCTACACCTGTTGTATTCAGCACATGTTATAAAAAACATTTGATTTGAAACCCTTTGTAAAAGTGGTCAAATGGCGTGTGTTCATTATCATACAGCTTACCTTGTGACCTCGTCGTCTCCCAATATGCTCTTGGGGATGGGTGAGTAGCGTCTGGGCGTGGCGGGGGTATGGGGCTGGCTAAGGTAGTTGGACGGGCTGATATGGTTGTCCTTGTGCGGGGAATATGCTAAAGAAAAAATACACACACAACGGGCCTCAGTGTGTAGATAGCAAGTTAGCATTAACGGCTAATGCTATGATAAACTGTAATAAAATACTGCTTAGTGAGGGAGGAGCTAGGCTACACTAGGCTAATAGCTCACTTTCTACTTGAGCCTTCCCTGGTGTAGACAGAGAGGCAGATCAGGTAACTATAAAACACATGGCTGGCAGGGGTAGGTAATCTTAAATGAACACAACCTTCAATAATGGCACAAGCACCAGAACAGAACTTTCAATAACGTTGTCCAGGTAAAATATGGGAGTGTTCTGCCTTAGGCAACAATGCAAAACTGAAGTGAGCTACTAAAAAAATAAGGGATCATATCTGATAATATAATCATAGGTATATTAACTAAAAGCAATGCTTGTAGTTTATTGAAGTGTGAAAAGTGACCAATATCTATGATAAAGGTGTTTATAGGTGACAGGTTTGCAAAAGCCTATTTGAACGTGACCTGAACAGTGATTAAACCAATGTTTTCCACCAATGTCACATTTCCCATTATGATTGGTCAAAGTCAAACTACAACCTCATCAGTCCAGTACTGTGAGACAGGAGGCATGGTTTTAAGTGAATAATACCAACGCTCTGCTCTGCCCTGCCATCCTTGTCGGTTGATATCGCTATGTAGGCTACGATCAAACCACAACTGGTCATTGACTGATTTCAGTTCTTAGTGTGTAGTGCAGACCGGGGAACATCCATGGTAGTATATTCAGCGATAGTTAAATAGACAGCCATGCACACTGCTTTGATGGGAACCTCTCCCCCTTCATAAGCTTGGCTCACATTATACCTACTACTGTAAGCCCAATTCTGATGATCAGTAATTGGTCACGATATAGGCCTACTCCCTCACTGTGACTACTGGATTACTACTGTAGCTATGGGGGACAGCAGCCAGCAACAGCAGCCAGCCATGTGGTGTGTTCCACACCACATGGCTCCTTTCAAATAACCTGCTGTCTGTCTGTCACAGCTGCCCTGGGATGAGTGGAAAGATTGTGATCACCATGTGTGTGTGTGTGTGTACGCATATGTGTGTGTGTGCACTCACAGTTGGTGATGTCGGACGGAGCGAAGCTGTCGTTCATGAAGACACTGGTGGGCTTCGCCACTTTCAAGTAAACCACATCGGGCGTGTTTTTCAAGGCCTCCACGGCATCCTCGTGACTCACCTCCTCGAGACAAGCGCTGTTTACCTGGAAGAAGAGAGAGGTAGTCATTTGGCTTTTCAGTTCATTCAGCAGTTAGTTACATACAGGAGCTGACATAGCAGGCAAACAAGCTGGTATTTTTAACAAGCCACAACAAAACTTAATCTAAGTACTTTAAGGAATCAAATCAAGTTGTATTTGTCACATGCGCCGAATTCAACAGGTGTAGACTTTAGTGCTTGCTTATGAGCCCCCCCCCCCAAAAAAAAAATAGTAACACAAGAGGAATAAAATACACAAGAATGAAACTATATACAGGGAGTACCAGATAAATGTGCAGGGGTACGAGGTATTTGAGATAGATATGTACATAAAGCCAGGGTAAAGTGACTAGGCATCAAAATAGGCAATAAGAGTAAGAGTAAAGAACAGAGCAGCAGCAGCATATGATGTGTGTGTGTAGTGTATGTGAATGTGTGTGGGTTTTGTGTGAGTGTCAGTGTAGTGTGTGTAGTGTGTACAGTTGAAGTCGGAAGTTTACATACACTCAGGTTGGAGTCATTAAAACTCGTTTTTCAACCACTACACAAATTTCTTATTAAAAAACTATATTTTTGGCAAGTTGGTTAGGACATCTACTTTGTGCATGACAGAAGTAATTTTTCCAACAATTGTTTACAGACAGATTATTTGTCACGTTCCTGACCTGTTTTCCCTTGTTTTGTATTTATTTAGTTGGTCAGGGCATGAGTTGGGTGGGTTGTCTATGTGTGATTTTCTATGTTGGGATTTTGTGTTCGGCCTGGTATGATTCTCAATCAGAGGCAGCTGTCAATCGTTGTCCCTGATTGAGAATCATACTTAGGCAGCCTGGGTTTCACGTGTGTTTTGTGGGTGTTTGTCTACCGTGTTAGTGTTTTCACCACACGGTACTGTTTCGGTTTTCTGCACTTAGTTTATTGTTTTGTATTTCAGTGTTCAGTTTCGGTTTTAATAAATCATCATGAGCACGAACCACTCTGCATATTGGTCCGATCCTTCTCGCCTCTCCTCGTCCGATGAGGAGGACGAAATAGACAATCGTTACATTATTTGACTGTATCACAATTCCAGTGGGTCAGAAGTTTACATACACTAAGTTGACTGTGCCTTTAAACAGCTTGGGAAATTCCAGAAAATTATGTCATGGCTTTAGAAGCTTCTGATAGGCTAATTGACATCATTTGAGTCAATCGGCGGTGTACCTGTGGATGTATTTCAAGGCCTACCTTCAAACTAAGTGCCTCTTCGCTTGACATCATGGGAAAATCAAAAGAAATCAGCCAAGTCCTCAGAAAATAAATTGTAGACCTCCACAAGTCTGGTTCATCATTGGGAGCAATTTTCAAATGCCTGAAGGTACCAAGTTCATCTGTACAAACAATAGTACGCAAGTATAAATACCATGGGACCACGCAGACATCATACCGCTCAGGAAGGAGACACTTTCTGTCTCCTAGAGATCAACGTACTTTGATGTGAAAAGTGCAAATAAATACCAGAACAACAGCAAAGGACCTTGTGAAGATGCTGGAGGAAACCGGTACAAAAGATTCTATATCCACAGTAAAACGAGTCCTATATCGACATAACCTGAAAGGCAGCTCAGCAAGGAAGAAGCCACTGCTCCAAAATCGCCATAAAAAAGCCAGACTATGGTTTGCAACTGCACATGGGGACAAAGATTGTACTTTTTGGAGAAATGTCCTCTGGTCTGATGAAACAAAAATAGAACTGTTTGGCCATAATGACCATTGTTATTATTGGAGGAAAAAGGGGGAGGCTTGCAAGCCGAAGAACACCATCCCAACCGTGAAGCACGGGGGTGGCAGCATCATGTTGTGGGGGTGCTTTGCTGCAGGGGGGACTGGTGCACTTCACAAAATAGAGGGCTTCATGAGGCAGGAAAATTATGTGGATATATTAAAGCAACATCTCAAGACATTAGTCAGGAAGTTAAAGCTTGGTCACAAATGGGTCTTCCAAATGGACAATGACCCCAAGCATACTTCCAAAGTTGTGGCAAAATGGCTTAAGGACAACAAAGTCAAGGGATTGGAGTGGCCATCACAAAGCCCTGATCTCAATCCTATAGAAAATTGGTGGGCAGAACTGAAAAAGCGTGTGCGAGCAAGGAGGCCTACTAACCTGATTCAGTTACACCAGCTCTGTCAGGAGGAATGGGCCAAAATTCGCCCAACTTATTGTGGGAAGCTTGTGGAATGCTACCCGAAACGTTTGACCCAAGTTAAACAAATTAAAGGCAACGCTACCAAATACTAATTGAGTGTATGTAAACTTCTGACCCACTAGGAATGTGATGAAAGAAAAAAAAGCTGAAATAAATCATTCTCTCTACTATTATTCTGACATTTCACATTCTTAAAATAAAGTGGCGATCCTAACTGACCTAAGACAGGGAATTTTTATTAGGATTAAATGTCAGGAATTGTGAAAAACTGAGATTAAATGTATTTGGCTGAGGTGTAGGTAAACTTCAACTGTATATACACTGAGTGTAGAAAACATTAGGAACACCTTCTAATATTGAGTTGCACCCCCTTTTTCCCTCAGAACAGCCTCAATTCATTTTGCTATGGACTCCACAGGGATGCTGGCCCATGTTGACTCCAAAGCTTCTCATAGTTCTGTCAAGTTGGCTGGATGTCCATTGGGTGGTGGACCATTCTTCATACACGGTAAACTGTTGAGCATGAAAAACCCAGCAGTGTTGCAGTGCTTCACAGACTCAAACCGGTGCACCTGAAACATATCCAGTCCAAAGGCACTTAAATCTTTTGTCTTGCCTATTCACCCTTTGAATGGCACACATACACAAAACATTCTTCTTTAACCTGTCTCCTCCCCTTCATCTACACTGATTGAAGTGGATTTAACAAGTGGTCATCAATACGGAGTGTCCAGAGCATGGAGGCGCTACCAGGAGACAGGCCAGTACATTAGGAGACGTGGAGGAGGCCGTAGGAGGGCAACAACCCAGCAGCAGGACCGCTACCTCCGCCTTTGTGCAAGGAGGAGCACAGCCAGAGCCCTGCAAAATGACCTCCAGCAGGCCACAAATGTGCATGTGTCAGCATATGGTCTCACAAGGGCTCTGAGGATCTCCTGGTAGCGCCTCCATGCTCTGGACACTACGCTGACAGACACAGCAAACCTTCTTGCCACAGCTCGCATTGATGTGCCATCCTGGATGAGCTGCACTACCTGAGCCACTTGTGTGGGTTGTAGACTCCGTCTCATGCTACCACTAGAGTGAAAGCACCGCCAGCATTCAAAAGTGACCAAAACATCAGCCAGGAAGCATAGGAACTGAGAAGTGGTCTGTGGTCACCACCTGCAGAATCACTCCTTTATTGGGGGTGTCTTGCTAATTGCCTATAATTTCCACCTTTTGTCTATTCCATTTGCACAACAGCATGTGAAATTTATTGTCAATCAGTGTTGCTTCCTAAGTGGACAGTTTGATTTCACAGAAGTGTGATTGACTTGGAGTTACATTGTGTTGTTTAAGTGTTCCCTTTATTTTTTTGAGCAGTGTATATATATACACATTGATTCTTGAAGAATATAACTTAAGCCTCATGATCTTAGTTCAACTGTCACTCTCTAAGAGAACCCAAAATATAAGCTTGTTGTTCCGCAATGTTTGTAAACATCGTAAACAAACGCTGTATAGCCTCATGGTTATAACAGTAATTTTAATACCATGGATGGTCAGTCCTTGCATCCATAGCTCTGTCTATTATCTCCAGGCCCATCCCTCAGCTTTTTACCAAAACAGAAGAGGGGCGACCATTATGTTATTGTTTCATCTGTGGATTATCGAATCAATAATCCACAGATGAAACCACAGAGTGAAGGAAAAGCAGCCAACAAGTGGTCAGCATATGTGGGAACTCCTTCAAGACTGTTAGAAAAGCATTCCTCATGAAGCTGGTTGAGAGAATGCTAAGAGTGTGCAAAGCTGTCATCAAGGCAAAGGGTAGCTACTTTGAAGAATCTCAAATATAAAAAATATTTTGATATGTTTAACACTTTTTTTGGTTACATAATTCCATATGTGTTATTTCATAGTTTGATGTCTTCACTATTATTCTACAATGTAGAAAATAGTACAAACAAAGAAAAACCATGTAATGAGTACGTGTCTCCAAACTGTTGACTGGTACTGTATATAGAATAATGAGAATCGCTATACATATCATATCGGCACCTAAGTATCGTGAGAATATCATATAGTGAGGTCACTGGGAATTCCCAGCCCTAGAATCAACGTGGAAAACTGATTGGATTTGCAAAAAGTAATCAATGTAAAGGAATTTTGAAAATGTCTATGTTTTTCCCTCAACTTAATAAAAAATAATAATATGTCATTTAGCAGACACTTTTATCCAAAGCGACTTACAGTCATGTGTGCATTTTACATATTGGTGATCCCGGGAATCAAACCCACTATCCTGCCATTGCAACTGAACTACAGAGGACCACAACTTTAAACCTAAATCCAATGACATGGTTCATTTTTTGTTGTTGATTTCAGGTTGAATTCACGTTAGTTGACAACTCAATTAAATGTTATTCAAAACTAGACATTGAACTGACGTCTGTGCCCAGTGGGTACTGTCTTTCAGTAAGGAGAAGATGAAGTTACAGTACTATGTTAGGTCCTTACAGCCAATAGTTTGTCTCCTATTTGCAACCTCCCGTCTTTGTGTGCAGCCCCTCCCTCAATGATCTTGGTGACATAGATGCTGTTGTCGCCTGGAATGTGCTGGTTCCTCACTCCCCCCGCAATACTGAACCCTAGCCCTGGAGACAGAGGTAGGGAGGAAAAGAGTGAGAGAGAGAAAGGGAAAAGAGAAGGGTAGAGAGAGGGAGAGAGAGAAGGGGAGTGGGGGGAGTGTATTACAACAATAAAACCGTATTGAAACTATATTAATCCTCTCATGGGGGATCATTCAGAGAGTATCACCTGGAGCACAATGGCCACAGAGTGTCAACAACAAGCATCATAAAGTTATCCATCAACTCAACACATTTTAAGGTAGACTTATGTATAGGAAGTCACCCCGTGATGTACGATGATATCATATCACTGTGTCTAGCTTTAATCTCCCTTACCTTTAGGACCGTTTAATTGCTTTGAGGTCAATGGTTTTCTAAACTTTAGGACCTTTGACTAGTTTGAGCTCCATGGTTTTCTAACCTTTAGGACCTTTGACTAGTTTGAGCTCCATGGTTATCTTACCTTTAGGACCTTTGACTAGTTTGAGCTCCATGGTTTTCTAACCTTTAGGACCTTTGACTAGTTTGAGCTCCATGGTTATCTTACCTTTAGGACCTTTGACTAGCTTGAGCTCCATGGTTTTCTAACCTTTAGGACCTTTGACTAGTTTGAGCTCCATGGTTTTCTTACCTTTAGGACCTTTGACTAGTTTGAGCTCCATCATCTTCTCTGAGAGGGCTTTTCTCCTGCGGACGTAGAGCCTGACGATGCAGCCGGCCACTTTTAGGGCCTCCACGGCCTTACTGTGGGTCACATCCCTCACGTCTGCCTCGTTTACTCTCAAGATGCAGTCATTCACTCTGCAGGAAGTGTCAAACACACCAGTCATTAACTCTGCAGCCAGAGGAGTCAGATATAGGGGTGAAAGTAAGGCGGTATGGTCCTGTACAGCATCACGGCAAAATAAATAGGGGGGGGGGGGGGTATTCTGTACAGGTAAAACATGAGCCTATCACAATAATGAAAACAAAATGTCAAGAAAACTGTAGGCTATTACGCCATTATCTATCATTACCATATGGCAGAAGCATTAATTAATATATGAGTGAATAGACTTGAAAACGGGTGGTCGGCCTAGAGTATATCCTATGCTCCAAAATGCGATGTGGTTAGACGAGAACACTGAAATATGCCAAGGCAGAAATGAGTGCGGACAGCAGTGGAGGCATTGATTCTGGCCTAATGACAATCACCAAATGTAATTTCACTATTTGGAGGCTGGAAATATGTTGCGAGTGGATGAATGTATGCGGGTAGCCTAGTAAAGGAGCCATTTGAAGTGATTGTTTGACAGTCAGATGAAAACATCATGACTGATTGTGTTTATGCCACAATAAAGGTTAAATGACAAATCTTTATGACTAGGCCCACAGAAATGGTATTGAATTAATATGGATCCTGCCTAATATGCCTAATATGCCTAATATCCTGCCTAATATGGATCCTGATTCCAAGGCGGCATTTTCCGAGCTGAACTGACCAAGACGCACCTCCAACAACACATAACACCTCATATTATTCTGCCCAAAAACAATGATAACTTCTCTCACCCAGTGACATGAGGGCTATTTACAGTAGGTGAGTGTTGATGCCGCCCCATTATAAGCAGAGCCCACTTTGCCAAAGGCAGGGGTGCAAAGTATTTAGCTTATCCATGCCCAGCGCACCTCTCCAGGGTGCCGTGGGAGAGACTCAGCGCCGAGGCGCTCCACCACGCTCCATCAAATTAATATAGCCTACGGTAGAAAGAGTAGTAGCCTATGTGGTTTTCTGTAGCCCATAGATTCGAGACCAAATGTATTACAATTTCACGAGACACCTTTTCAATCATTAACTTATTATTGAGGAGAGAGAGCACAGGAGAAGACATCAGCTTTTGTGTGGCTGCGGCATAATCAAACAGACGTGGACAGCAAATGGTGCTGAAAGTAATTCATTTCAACAATTGTCTTCATTTTAATTCGACTTCACTAACAACAAGATGACTTTGTTGAAGCCTACTCTTTCCTACAAAAATAAGAGGTTGGTTTACCTGTTTGATGAACGCAATTATGCTATGCATATGTAACAGATGTGAAATGGCTATATAGTTAGCGGTGGTGCGCGCTAATAGCCTTTCAATCGGTGACGTCACTTGCTTTGAGATCTTGAAGTAGTGGTTCCCCTTGCTCTGCAAGGGCTGTGGCTTTTGTGGAGCGATGGGTAACGATGCTTCGTGGGTGACTGTTGTTGATGTGTGCAGAGGGTCCCTGGTTCGCGCCCGGGTCGGGGCGAGGGGACGGACTAAAGTTATACTGTTACATTGGTGCCGTGACCCGGATCACTGGTTGCAGCGGAAAAGGAGGAGGTCGAAAGGGGGGTGAATGTAACCGATGTGAAATGGCTAGCTAGTTAGCGGTGGTGCGCGCTAATAGCGTTTCAATCGGTGACGTCACTCGCTTTGAGACCTTGAAGTAGTGGTTCCCCTTGCTCTGCAAGGGCCGCGGCTTTTGTGGAGCGATGGGTAACGATGCTTCGTGGGTGACTGTTGTTGATGTGTGCAGAGGGTCCCTGGTTCGCGCCCGGGGCGAGGGAACGGACTAAAGTTATACTGTTACACATAGATTTTGTCGGTATAGCCAAATCCTCCAATACTGTCACCATGCACTCCTTAAATACCTCTGTATCTGGGAAGGGCTTGGTGTGTTCGTTTAAAAACAGGACTCAAATTGAGTGAGGGTATGCCATACCCTTTCTTAAAGAAAATGGCACAAAGGATACTTATTGTTAGCTTTATATTTATAAATCAATAAAAAGTATCCAGATAAAGCGTTCAATTCAAATCAAAATCAAATCAGATTGTATTTGTCACATGCGCCAAATACAAATACAAATACAAAAATACAAATTCACGGCACACCTTACCGTGAAATGCTTACTTACAAGCCCTTAACCAACAATGCAGTTCAAAGAGTTAAGAAAATATTTATTAAATCGTATTTATTTATTTTTCACCTTTATTGAACCAGGTAGGCCAGTTGAGAACAAGTTCTCATTTACAACTGCGACCTGGCCAAGATAAAGCAAAGCAGTGCGACAAAAACAACACAGAGTTACAGATGGGATTAACAAACGTACAGTCAATAACACAATATAAAACTCTGTATACAGTGTGTGCAAAATGAAGTAAGGAGGTAAAGCAATAAATAGGCCAATAGTGGCGAAGTAATTACAATTCAGCAATTTACACCGGAGTGATAGATGTGCAGATGAGGATGTGCAAGTAGAAATACTGGTGTGCAAAAGAACAGAAAAACTAAAACAAATATGGGGATGAGGTACTGTAGATAGTTGGTTGGATGGGCTATTTACAGATGGGCTGTGTACAGCTGCAGCGATCGGTAAGCTGCTCTGACAGCTGACTCTTAAAGTTAGTGAGGGAGATATAAGTCTCCAACTTCAGTGATTTTTGCAATTTGTTCCAGTCATTGGCAGCAGAGAACTGTAAGGAAAGTTGGCCAAAGCAGGTGTTGGCTTTGGGGATGACCAGAGAAATATACCTGCTGGAGCGCGTGCTATGGGTGGGTGTTGCTATGGTGGTCAGTGAGCTGAGATAAGGCGGAGCTTTACCTAGCAAAGACTTAGATGACCTGGAGCCAGTGGGTTTAGCAACAAATATGTAGTGAGGACCAGCCAACGAGAGTATACAGGTCGCAGTGGTGCGGTAGAAGAGAGAACAGTCTATGACTTGGGTAACTGGAGTCTTTGACAATTCTTTGGGCCTTCTCTGACACCGCCTAGTATATAAGTCCGGGATGGCAGGAAGCTTGGCCCCAGTTATTTACTGGGCCGTAAGCACTACCCTCTGTAGTGCCTTACGGTCGGATGCCGAGTAGTTTCCATACCGGGTGGTGATGGAACAGTTCAAGATGCTCTCGATGGTGCAGCTGTAGAACTTTTTGAGGATCTGGGGACCCAGGCCAAATCGTTTTAGTCTCCTGAGGGGGAAAAGGGGTTGTCGTGCCCTCTTCACGACTATCTTGGTGTGTTTTAGACCATGATAGTTTGTTGGTGATGTGGACACCAAGGAACTTGAAACTCTCGACTCACTCCACCGCAGCCCCATCGATGGTAATGGGCAGGTTAATGGGCACTTCTGTTGTTGGGTTAAGCAACGGACGAGTAGCCAGCAGTTGAAGCTTACAATTGGGTGAAAAGGTAACCTTTGAAATTGCCATGTTTAAATTCATAATATTTAATTATTTGCAAACAAGACACTTTGGTTTGACATTGGAGAAATATGCCTATTTCTCAGTCCATTCTTCCCTGAAAATTCTATTTTCATTATCCACCTTTCTAATGAGACTTTTTCTGAGAGACATTTTCTCTTGATTGCAAGCAGTTTTTCCCCATTCAGCGCACAAAGAAATATAAAAAACAAATTTAATAGAGACATTTGTAATTTTATCAGTGCAATCAGTGAAAATATGTTACGGACATTGAACTGACATTGACATTGACAACAACTGACATTGAGCTGACTAACCAGATGTGTTAAAAATGTTTTAGTTTGTAGCATAGGCATATGAATTGGGCTGCTATTATGTTCTGTTCATCCGACTATTAGAAGAAAAAAATGTTTTTGCCCAGGGCCAAACCATTCGCCGACCTCTGCTGTACACCTTTCTAGTTCAGCGTGGATAGGAGGGGGGTGGCAATGTTTTGTCTCGCATGGACGGCAGAACGTCCAGGGCCAGGCCTGTTATGCCAGTACATTTTTTGGGTGCATCCGCATGCACACATAGGAGGTCGCATACCAGGAATAAATTAATTCTACATTCACCCTTGGTCAGATACATCAGTCATTAACTCTGCAGGAAGAGTCAAATGCATAAATCTTTCACTCTGCAGCCAGGTTAGTCAAAAACATCAGTCATTCACTCTGCAGCCAGGAGAATCAAATACATTAGTCATTTACTCCACAGGGAGAATCAACAGGAGTCAGTTAACATGATTCACACCTTGGACCCATAAGCTGCAATGTGATTCAGTTCATAGGCTGAAATGCGATTGGGATCATGTAACCATACATACAGGTTGGTGTTACCAACCTGAGGCATCCGTCCTGAGCTGCAGCTCCTCCAGGGATGATCTTTGTGATGAAGATACTGGGGTCTTCTCCAATGTGGGGGTTATCTGTCCCCCCCGCAATACTGAAGCCCAACCCCGAGTTACCCTACATAGAGGGGCAGAAGAGAGAAACGGGTTTGGTTCAAATCAACTGTTACATGTCATAGGCAGAGTTCCTCTGTCCAGTGTCTGTGTTCTTTTGCCAATTTTAATATTTTATTTTTATTGGCCAGTCTGAGATATGGCTTTTTCTTTGCAGCTCTGCCTAGAAGACCAGCATCCCTTCACTGTTGACGTTGAGACTGGTGTTTTGCGGGTACTATTTAATGAAGCTGCCAGTTGAGGACTTGTGAGGCGTCTGTTTCTCAAACTAGACACTCTAATGTACTTGTCCTCTTGCTCAGTTGTGCACCGGGGCCTCCCACTCCTCTTTCTATTCTGGTTAGAGCCAGTTTGTGCTGTTCTGTGAAGGGAGTAGTACACAGCGTTGTATGAGATCTTCAGTTTCTTGACAATTTCTCACATGGAATAGACTTCATTTCTCAGAACAAGAATAGACTGATGAGTTTCAGAAGAAGAGTCTTTGTTTCTGGCCATTTTGAGCCTGTAATTCTGGCCATTTTGAACCTGTAATCGAACCCACAAATGCTGATGCTCCAGATATTCAACTACTCTAAAGAAGGCCAGTTTTATTGCTTCTTTAATCAGGACAACCCTTTTCAGCTGTGCTAACATAATTGCAAAAGGGTTGTCTAATGATCAATTAGCTTTTAAAAATGCTAAACTTGGATTAGCTAACACAACGTGCCACTGGAACAAAGGAGTGATGGTTGCTGATAATGGGCATCTGTACGTCTATGTAGTCAGCCGTTTCTAGCTACAATAGTCAATTATAACATTAACAATGTCTACACTGTATTTCTGATCAATTTTATGTTATTTTTATGGACCAAAAAAATTGCTTTTCTTTCAAAAACATGGACATTTCTAAGTGACCTCAAACTTTTGAACGGTACTGTATGTAAATGCACTGCAATGTTATAATGAAGTCATTCAAGTACAACATTGAGTATACTGTTCAGTTAATTTAAAATATAATTATAAAACATTTCTATTCCATCATTTGTATTTCATAATTTGATCTGAGGTATATACTGTAAGTATATATCTCCACGTCTACTTCAAATAATGAAAAATACAGGTTATATTACTTATACGGTATTATATTAAACTCCATAGCTAGGATCAGTAGCTTAGCTTAATCATGATGGGCCCGAGGTTCCCCAAAAAATTACGGGCCCCTATACCCCCCATATTTCCCTTAAAATGTAAATAATTGTGTTGGTAAGGCTGTGTGTTAATATTACTAAGCATTGTAACAGCAGAGCAGAACCTAATCTAAGGCACATTTGAAGCTGTTACCAGAGAAGCCGCAATATAGCCAATACATTCAGCACCATGGACAGCGGTCAGAAATAAACCCGATCAGCACCACGGAAAGCACAAAGCGGTCAAAAAAACACCCTATTTTATCTGCAAATAATAGGCAATAGCCTATATTATAAAACATACATATATAGATCAATCTCTTGACAGAAACACTGAAACACAGCTAATGACCCAGTACATGCTCGCTGAAGGTATGCACGGCGGCAAAACTGACATACCGGTATTTCAAATGGTCTTCACAGAGGCCTATAGCAAAAACACCAGAAAATCAATCAAGTGGAGCATTCAAACATATTGCTTAAATGGCAGCATGTATTTTAACAGTATATGATGCTTACTATTATTCTTATAGCCTAGTTAAACGTATAGGCTTTGATGACATTGAAATGGCTCAGCGGCCGCGCACCAGAACATGGTTTCCAAAGACATAGTCGTAGATTGACAAGCAATGTAAACTAATCTCAATAAAGCTTGATTTATATAGACTGTCTGGGTAGCCTGCCCTGTAAAAAACATAAGCTTACTCACTCATTTGATTGGCATTCGACAGATCTTGCTCTCTGCAAAGTCGTCGACTATGGCATTCAAATCCATGGTCCTGGCCTTGGTGTTTTCAATGGACAGAATGGCCAACCCACTCAGTCTCTCCTGTCCCATGCTGCTCCTCAGGTATGACTGAATTATTTTCAGTTTGGAAAAGGGACGCTCGGCACTGGCTACCGTTGCATGCAGTCATAAAAATGAGCATCGCTGTAACTACTTCCCCAAATGTAGCAGTGACCGAATTGTAATCCACAATGGTCATCTTGGCCAGGTCTCTCACTGTAGTGTGCTTTGCCATTTCCTTCTTAAAACAGGCCCTGCAAGAGAGTAATTGGCCAGGGAAGCTTGCCCCTTTGTATATTTTCTGTAATGTTCTGCCAGCCGGCTGGCTGTCTCGTAGAGCGCATCATCATCTGCGTTGGCCAGGGTAGTGGGGTGCATGGAGTCAAACAGACTCGATGTTGCTCGCAGACTTTTACATCTGTTGACAGCTGGTGGATAACGCTGTCAAGGTTTGCATTAAAGATGTTGACTCTAAAACTTCTCTCCCATCAGACAGTCGCTCGTCCTCGCATAGCTCATCAAAATTATGCATTGCCTTCCTTCTCCGAGTGTCTTCAAATGCGTTCTGAGCTCCCTATTTGTCGGCAAGGGTCTTTGCAGTGACTTTGGCCTCAAAATCCTGTCGGAATCCAGACAGGACCTCTATCATGTCCTTGAGAAGGCTGACTGCTCTGTGCAGGTCTGTGTCTTTGGCCAGTAGCATTTTGGAGATGACGTTTACATTTTCTAAAACCTTAGTCTAAAAAACATTTCTTTTTCAGTGCTGCTGCATCATCCCTCTCGTCCTTCTTGTGACGTAAAAGCACAATCTTGGTGAGGGCCTTCATTACGTCCACATATCTGTATCTCAGGGCGGTCATCATATCTAGATGACCAGCGGGTGGGACACAGTCGTTTTAGAGTTACACTTTCTTTTTCTGATGCAAAATAAAATGCACCACTCAACATTGACCGTCTCTTCATGCTATGCCCGAAGAAGGTGTATAACAGTTCAACAGTATCATAAAACTGTTTCATCTTTGGCACATTTTTGACAGTCGTTGAGAGCCAGGTTAAGATGGTGCGCTGCGCAATGCACATAAACAGCAAGCGGCTCTTTTTCTGATATTCTGGCCTGCACACCCGAATAGACCCCGCTCATGTTAGCAGCTCCATCATACGCCTGCTCTCGACATTTTGAAATATTCAGCACATTATCCTCTATGCTGCCCAGGATTTGATGTTGAAGTCTTCAGAAATCCCCAAAAACGACTCTGTGATGGTCAGATCTGTGGCGACATTATTTGCATCCCTTATCACTCTCACATAGCGATAAACTTGGCTTAACTGGTCTACTTTGGACACATCCGGTGTGGTGTCCATAATAATATAAAAAAATAGGGCTTCCTGCATCTCTTCCTGAATGTCACACTTCACTCGCTCGGCTAAAATATAAATCGTCTCATTTTGGATTTGAGGACTGAGATAGTTAACGGATCATGCGGGCGTTCTAAAAGTTATTTCAGAACTTGGTCGTAAAATGACAGCAGTTCAATTACACTGAGAAAATTCCCACTGTTGGACTGCCCCAGCTTTTCACGGTGCCCTCTGAAAGCCAAATTACATGATGCAAGTGTGAGATTAGCTATGCGCTCCAACACCTGTCGCTAGAAATTTGCTTCGTACACACGCCTCCCTCCATCTCTGCGTCAATAGTGCCATTGGGCTTCCATTGGTCATATACCAAACAGACACCCATGTGAATCTGGGATGTCTCGTGACATGCTATTTTGGATGTAAGATGGCGCCAATCTGTCACCCCATTCACCCACGCATCAGACAAGGGGCACTCCGATCTCCGAACAGCCAGCAAGGCTCACAATACTCGCAATCTAGCTTGGCCGAATAACATAGCAGTGTAGTAGTGTGTATTTGTGAACCGTTTCAGGAAACTAGGCCTATGTCGCAGGTCACTACGTAACACAAGAGCAATTTGAACGTAATCTTTTTTTGTTTTTATCAAAATGCATTTTTATTTGGCAGAAATGCCTTCTAGAACATTTGAACTTTCAACTTTTGCCTTAATAACAAACTTGTATGCCATCTGTAAATATGAATACAATTGTTAAATTACAAGCCTAGTTGGTTTAGCCACAAAAAAGGCCAGGCAACCTTCCCGCTAGCCATGATTGGCTGAGATAATGAGTGGGCTGGACATGCCGAGAGATGAGTTCGGATTGGTCTGCCATATAGCACGCTTCTGTCTATTTGAGCTGGTTAGTATGTGTAGGTAATCCAGTCTAATCCTGTCTAACTTTTTTTTATTGCTTAGTGGAACTCCATAAGTCTTGCTTCCCACTTTCTGGAGAACAGAGTTTTGAAATCAGTGGAATTAGAGTATGATAGCTAAGGAGATGGAGAAAACACCTGTCTCCGGATTGCATCTTCAAACTAAGGGCAACCATGCATGGCATCCGTGACAGGGAGAAGCGTCCAACCATGATGTATACGGGTAAGATAGTACATTTTGAGATATTACACATTTCTAATTTTGACAGAAAATTGTTTTAATTCCAAGTTAGTGTAATGTTAGCTAGCTAGCTAATGTTAGCTGGCTGGCTCGCTAGCTAACGTTACATGGATGATCTTATTATTCGTATCTCAGAGCCATTTGCTTGGCTAGTTATAGCCTAATGTTAGCTAGCTAACATCGATCCTGGTTGGTTAGCTACCTGCAGATTCATGCAGCGTAGTAAATGTCATGAGTTGGGATTATGGTTCATTGTTTACCTAGCTAGCTACATGTTTTAACAAAAGACTCCATATGCAAGTAACCGTTTTGGGTGTGATTGTAAATTCAGTCTGGCCCTCTACTCCGATTTTAGAGCACTCTCGTTTGAGTGTGCCAGAGCGCGGAATAACTGATGAATTTACGAACGCTCAACCCCCGTTGAATATGGCCGGTGTCAGTAAGTGTCGTCAGAAAAGTGTAATTCAATTGTTGCCAGCAGCCCAGTTACAGTCACCGACGCTCTGGATAACATGAAAAAAAGCCTAACCAGCTCTGCTAGGGTGAGTAAAATGGTCAGAGTGGGATGTTCTCTCATTTGTGTCTAGAAGTAGCTAGCAAGCTAGCCAATGTTAGCCAGTTAGCTTGGGTGCTTGACTGCCATTGTGAGGTCAGAATGCTCGGATCAACCCTACTCCTCTTTCAGAGCGTCCAGTGTATGCTCTGAACGTTCCGAAAGCGAAACGCTCTGAATTTACGACGGACAATCTGACAGCACAGTTGCAGTAGCCAACGCTCTGGATAAAATAAAAACAGCCTAACCAGCTCTGCCAGGGTGAGTAGCGTTCAGTGAGCTGTCCTCTCATTTGTGTCTGGAAGTAGCTAGCAAGTTGTCCAGTTAGCTTGGGAGCTTGACTGCTATTGTTAGTACAGAATGCTCAGATCAACCCTTAAAGAGATGGGTGGAGCTAAAGCTTAAGGTGTGAACAATGTTGAATAGGTGTAGACAAAGAAGAGCTCTCCAGTTGGTACCAAAACATTGAAAGGCCATTTTCTCAAAAGTGAGGTTACAAGTTTATCAACTTTCAAAGCAGAATTACTTTCCAATTGTTCCTCAAATGCAGTGTATGATATACCATTTTGTAGCTCTGTGTCTCTGCTTTTATCCAATGCTACATAAGACTGAATCAAGGCGGTCGGTGACATTTAAGAGCAGTAGTATAGGGCCAGGGCCTGACTCTATTGCCTACACTAAGACTCAGTGTGTGGTTGTGGTTAGGGGTGGTGTGTGTCTCTGATGTGTGTCTCACTGTCTTTAACGGTGAAGTTGATGTAGAGTTAATGATGCAAGCGCCGATCGTGGCTGAATCAGGTCACAGCAGAAAGAAAAGAGAAGAGGGCCCTGCAGTCTTACAGGCAGGCACAGAAACAGCTCCCTGCTCCTCTCCCCCCTCTCCATCCTCTCTCTCTCCTCTCCCTGCTCCCTGACACACAGCGTTTTCAACAAAATAGTAAGACTAAGAGCGCCGGATAACACTATGAAAATATAAATGACATACAGTGGGGCAAAAAAGTATTTAGTCAGCCACCAATTGTGCAAGTTCTCCCACGTAAAAAGATGAGAGAGGCCTGTAATTTTCATCATAGGTACACTTCAACTATGACAGACAAAATGAGAAAAGAAAATCCAGAAAATCACATTGTAGGATTTTTAATGAATTTATTTGCAAATTATGGTGGAAAATAAGTATTTGGTCAATAACAAAAGTTTCTCAATACTTTGTTATATACCCTTTGTTGGCAATGACAGAGGTCAAACGTTTTCTGTAAGTCTTCACAAGGTTTTCACACACTGTTGCTGGTATTTTGGCCCATTCCTCCATGCAGATCTCCTCTAGAGCAGTGATGTTTTGGGGCTGTTGCTGGGCAACACGGACTTTCCCCGGACAACTCCCTCCAAAGATTTTCTATGGGGTTGAGATCTGGAGACTGGCTAGGCCACTCCAGGACCTTGAAATGCTTCTTACGAAGCCACTCCTTCGTTTCCCGGGCAGTGTATTTGGGATCATTGTCATGCTGAAAGACCCAGCCACGTTTCATCTTCAATGCCCTTGCTGATGGAAGGAGGTTTTCACTCAAAATCTCACGATACATGGCCCCATTCATTCTTTCCTTTACACGGATCAGTCGTCCTGGTCCCTTTGCAGAATAACAGCCCCAAAGCATGATGTTTCCACCCCCATGCTTCACAGTAGGTATGGTGTTCTTTGGATGCAACTCAGCATTCTTTGTCCTCCAAACACGACGAGTTGAGTTTTTACCAAAAAGTTATATTTTGGTTTCATCTGACCATATGACATTCCCCCAATCTTCTTCTGGATCATCCAAATGCTCTCTAGCAAACTTCAGACGGGCCTGGACATGTACTGGCTTAAGCAGGGGGACACGTCTGGCACTGCAGGATTTGAGTCCCTGGCGGCGTGGTGTGTTACTGATGGTAGGCTTTGTTACTTTGGTCCCAGCTCTCTGCAGGTCATTCACTAGGTCCCCCCGTGTGGTTCTGGGATTTTTGCTCACCGTTCTTGTGATCATTTTGACCCCACGGGGTGAGATCTTGCGTGGAGCCCCAGATCGAGGGAGATTATCAGTGGTCTTGTATGTCTTCCATTTCCTAATAATTGCTCCCACAGTTGATTTCTTCAAACCAAGCTGCTTACCTATTGCAGATTCAGTCTTCCCAGCCTGGTGCAGGTCTACAATTTTGTTTCTGGTGTCCTTTGACAGCTCTTTGGTCTTGGCCATAGTGGAGTTTGGAGTGTGACTGTTTGAGGTTGTGGACAGGTGTCTTTTATACTGATAACAAGTTCAAACAGGTGCCATTAATACAGGTAACGAGTGGAGGACAGAGGAGCCTCTTAAAGAAGAAGTTACAGGTCTGTGAGAGCCAGAAATCTTGCTTGTTTGTAGGTGACCAAATACTTATTTTCCACCATAATTTGCAAATAAATTAATAAAAAATCCTACAATGTGATTTTCTGGATTTTTTCCCTCATTTTGTCTGTCATAGTTGAAGTGTACCTATGATGAAAATTACAGGCCTCTCTCATCTTTTTAAGTGGGAGAACTTGCACAATTGGTGGCTGACTAAATACTTTTTTGCCCCACTGTATCTAGCATGGTTTAACCTTTTTAAATGAATTTTTATTCAAATTTCAACCTTTACATTTAAATATAGACCCTCAATTTATTTTAAACCTTTAATTTACATTAGAACCTTAAATGGGACAATCAGCAGTTGCTACATCCATTTTTGGACTTACAAATTAATGATATGTACCCATTGATTCTTAAAGAATATAACTTACAAATGCCTCATGAGCTTTGAATACCCCATCATAAATATAAGCTTGTTTTACTCCAATTTTTGAAAACGAAGTAAATGTAAACATACAATGTATAGCCTTAAAACATGGTTAAACCTATAATTGTGATATCATGAATGGTCATCCCTAGCTCTGTCTATGAATTTGAGAGTGACTACATTTCTCCAGCCACATCCCTCAGCTTTTTACCAAATCAGTGGCAGGGAATTCACTTTGTTATTGTTTCAACTGGTGATTGGCTCTTTAATTTTAGAAACACCTATTTTATGAAAACATTAGCCATGTATGAGGGGTTTGCTCCTACTTACCCGTTCCAGAGTGATCTCCTCATACTCATAATCTGCTTCTGTTCCATTCACCTGAAAGACAAGACATCAGCCAATCAGTATCGTGGGGATCATAAGAGAGCTGTCTCCATTGGCCCATTGGCCCAGGAGAGGGTGCCTATGGAAAGATCAAACGTCTTTCCCACTGAACGTCTCATTTTGATGGCACACTATTCCTCAAAACCCAAATTGGAGGTGTTAAAGAAAGAGGTGTGAGAGACTAGGTACAGTTGAAGTCGGAAGTTTACATACACCTTAGCCAAATACATTTAAACTCAGTTTCACAATTCCTGACATTTAATCCAAGTAACAATTCCCTGTCTTAGGTCAGTTAGGATCACTACTTTATTTTAAGAATGTGAAATGTCAGAATAATAGTAGAGAGAATGATTTATTTCAACTTTTATTTCTTTCATCACATTCCCAGTGGGTCAGAAGTTTACATAAACTCAATTAGAATTTGGTAGCATTGCCTTTAAATTGTTCAACTTGGGTCAAACGTTTTGGGTAGCCTTTCACAAGCTTCCCACAATAAGTTGGGTGAATTTTGGCCCATTCCTCCTGACAGAGCTGGTGTAACTGAGTCAGGTTTGTAGGTCTCCTTGCTCGCACACGCTTCTGCCCACCGATTTTCTATGGGATTGAGGTCAGGGCTTTGTGATGGCCATTCCAGTACCTTGACTTTGTTGTCCTTAAGACATTTTGCCACAACTTTGGAAGTATGCTTGGGGTCATTGTCCATTTGGAAGACCCATTTACGACCAAGCTTTAACTTCCTGACTGATGTCTTGAGATGTTGCTTCAATATATCCACATAATTTTTGTTCCTCATGATGCCATCTATTTTATGAAGTGCACCAGTCCCTCCTGCAGCAAAGCACCCCCACAACATGATGCTGCCACCCCCGTGCTTCACGGTTGGGATGGTGTTCTTCGGCTTGCAAGCCTCCCCCTTTTTCCTCCAAACATAACGATGGCGCTTATGGCCAAACAGTTCCATGTTTGTTTCATCAGACCAGAGGACATTTCTCCAAAAAGTACGGTCTTTGTCCCCATGTGCAGTTGCAAACCGTAGTCTGGCTTTTGTTATGGCGGTTTTGGAGCAGTGGCTTCTTCCTTACTGAGCTGCCTTTCAGGTTACGTCGATATAGGACTCGTTTTACTGTGGATATAGAATCTTTTGTAACTGTTTCCTCCAGCATCTTCACAAGGTCCTTTGCTGTTGTTCTGGGATTGATTTGCACCTTTCGCACCAAAGTACGTTCATCTCTAGGAGACAGAACGCGTCTCCTTCCTGAGCGGAATGACGACTGCGTGGTCCCATGGTGTTTATACTTGCGTACTATTGTTTGTACAGGTGAACGTGGTACCTTAAGGCATTTGGAAATTGCTCCCAAGGATGAACCAGACTTGTGGAGTTCTACAATTTATTTTCTGATGATGTCGTTTAGCCTATCAGAAGCTTCTAACGCCATGACATAATTTTCTGGAATTTTCCAAGCTGTTTATTAAAAAGGCACAGTCAACTTAGTGTATGTAAACTTCTGATCTACTGGAATTGTGATACAGTGATTTATAAGTGAAATAATCTGTCTGTTTAACAATTGTTGGGAAAATTACTTGTGTCATGCACAAAGTAGATGTCCTAACCGACTTAACAAAACTATACTTTTTAACAAGACATTTGTGGAGTGTTTGAAAAACAAGTTTTAATGACTCCAACCTAAGTGTATGTAAACTTCTGACTTCAACCGTATATACAGTACCAGTCAAAAGTTTGGACACACCTACCTACCTATTATTTTCTATATTTTCTACATTGTAGAATAATAGTGAAGACATCAACACAATGAAATAACACATACGGAATCATGTATTAACACAAAACGTTTTAAAGAAATCAAAATATATTTTATATATTAGATTCTTCAAAGTAGCCACCCTTTGACTTGATGACAGCTTTGCACACTCTTGGCATTCTCTCAACCAGCTTCATGAGGTAGTCACCTGGAATGCTTGTCCAACAGTCTTGAAGGAGTTCCCACATATGCTTAGCACTTGTTGGCTGCTTTTCCTTCACTCTGCAGTCCAACTCATCCCAAACCATCTCAATTGGGTTGATGTCCGGTGATTGTGGAGGCCAGGTCATCTGATGCAGCACTCCATCACTCTCCTTCTTGGTCAAATAGCCCTTACACAGCCTGGAGGTGTGTTTTGGGTCAATGTCCGGTTGAAAAACAAATGATAGTGAGACTAAGTGCAAACCAGATGGGATGGCGTATTGCTGCAGAATGCTGTGGTAGCCATGCTGGTTAAGTGTGCGTTGAATTCTAAATAAATCACAGACAGTGTCACCAGCAAAGCAGCCTCACACCATCACACCTCCTCTTCCAAAAATCTCAAATTTTGATTCATCAGACCAAAGGACAGATTTCCACCGATATAATGTCCATTGTTCATGTTTCTTGGCACAAGCAAGTCTCTTCTTCTTAGTGGTGTCCTTTAGTAGTGGTTTCTTTGCAACAATTCGACCATTAAGGCCTGATTCATGCAGTCTCCTCTGAACAGTTGATGTTGAGATGTGTCTGTTACTTGAATTCAGTGAAGCATTTATTTGGGCTGAAATCTGAGGTGCAGTTAATTGCCGATTTCTGAGGCTGGTAACTCCAATGAACTTATCCTCTGCAGCAGTAGTAGCTCTGAGTCTTCCTTACCTGTGGTGGGCCTCTTGAGAACCAGTGTCATTTAGCCCTTGATGGTTTTTGCTTCTGCACTTGATGAAACTTTCAAAGTACTTGACATTTTCGGTATTGACTGACCATGTCTTAAAGTATTGATGGACTGTCATTTCTCTTTGCTTATTTGAGCTGTTCTAGCCATAATATGGACTTAGCCTTATCTGGTAAAAGACCATCTTCCATATACCAACCCTACCTTGTCACAACACAACTGATTGGCTGAAACTCATTAGGATGGGAATAAATACCACAAATTAACTTTTAACAAGGCACACCTGTTAATTGAAATGCACTCCAGGTGACTACCTCATGAAGCTGGTTGAGAGAATGCCAAGAGTGTGCAAAGCTGTCATCAAGGCAAAGGGTGGCTACTTTGAAGAATCTAAAATATATTTTGATTTGTTTAACACTTTTTGGGTTAATACATGATTCCATATGTGTTATTACATTGTTTTGATGTCTTCACTATTATTCTACAATGTAGAAAATAGTACAAATTAACAAAAATTAACTTGAATGAGTAAGTGTGTCCAAACTTTTGACTGGTACTGTATGTAGCAGTACTTTAGCTATAACAAACAACGGGTGGGTGAGAGAAGAGCAGAGCAGAGCTGACCCCTCAGTAGCAGCCTAATAAAGGGCAGCGCAGGCTGGCTATCCATGTGAAATCCCCTCTGCTCTGTCGGGAATACTGCAGAGTTTTGTAGCAGGCAGGCAGGGAGGCGGCAGGGGTTTCTGAGCAGTGCACAGCGCTAATGCTGTCTTCCTGTGTGGCACGGGGGGGGATAATCTCCATGGGATTAGAGGTGATAGCCATGTTGGGTAAGAGAGGATCACAGAAGGGCTGCTCTGTCCCTGCCTAACTACAGTACCGTCATCACTACGACTGCTCTGCCTCTGTCCTTGCCCTAACCCAACTATACACCACTAGGGCTGTGGCAATCACGACATTTCAGCCGGTGATTGTCAAACAACTAACTGTCGGTCTCACGATAATTGACCGTTAATTAACATAACACATTTATCATCTCCTGGCTTCAACACAAAAACGTCAAATAAATCCATGTAATATAGCCTACAGCTTCACAATAAATCCATTATTTATTTTAGACAGGTCTAAAGAAGCATGATAGGAAGAAAATGTAGTCTATTTCAGGAAAAAGAATAGCACACTCGGAGTTGTCCTTATGTGTAATGATGGGGCGGTGAGTCGGAAGCAGTTGCAACGTTTTAATAAAACACGCAACTAACATAAGGCAGGACACCGATACACAAGAACAATACCAACTGGTGAGTGAACATGGGAGAGTGACATTTAAAGGGGAGGAAATGATGTAGGTAATGGAGTCCAGGTGTGAATCACGATCCATCACGGCTGGACTGCCGACGCGAATGCCCGATGTGGTCTCAATAGTCTATTCTGTTACGATGTCGCCGAAGAGCCATCTACTAGCCCCGGCCCACTAGCTTTTCTGAACGCTGTGTCCCCTGCTCGCCTAGCGAAGTAGTGACTACCGTACAGCACCCTGACTCACCTAGTGCTGCTCTTTTGACCCTATGATCACTCGGCTACACAGCTGATGCCTCCTGGACTGTTTCAATAACACGGTACCTCATTTTGTTTACCTGTCGGCCCCAGCCTCGAACTCAGGTCTTGTATGTACCTAACTGACCCGCTCTGCCCATTCATCACCATTTACCCGTTGTTGTCTTTGCTCTCCTGATCAACACCTGTGATTGCTTTATGCCTCTTTCTAATGTCAATATGCCTTGTCTACTGCTGTCTTGGCTAGTTTTTACTGTTTTATTTCACTGTCCCACTCAAAATGCCTTAGATAGCTCTTTCGTCCCACCCCACACAAATGCAGAGACCTCACCTGGCTTAACTTGTCCCTCCAGAGACGAAACCTCTCTCATCGTCACTCAACGCCTAGTTTTACCTCCACTGTACTCACATCCTACCATACCCATGGCTGTACATTAAGCTTTGAATCTTTTCTACCACGCCCAAAAATCTGCTCCATTTATTCTCTGTCCCCAACGCGCTAGACTACCAGTTCTTATAGCCTTTAGCCGTACCCTCATCCTTCTCCTCCTCTGGAGATGTAGAGGTTAACCCAGGCCCTGTAGCCCTAAGTTCCACTTCTATTCCCCAGGCGCTATCATTTGCTGACTTCTGTAACCGTAAAAGCCTTGGTTTCATGCATGTTAACATTCGAAGCCTCCTCCCTAAGTTTGTTTTATTCACGGCTTTAGCACACTCCGCCAACCCTGATGTCCTAGCCATGTCTGAATCCTGGCTTAGGAAGGCCACCAAAAATTCTGAAATTTCCATCCCCAACTACAACATTTTCAGCCAAGATAGAACTGCCAAAGAGGGTGGAGTTGCAATCTACTGCAGAGATAGCCTGCATAGTTCTGTCATGCTATCCAGGTCTGTGCCCAAACAGTTTGAGCTTCTACTTTTAAAAATCCACCTTTCCAGAAATAAGTCTCTCACTGTTGCTGCTTGTTATAGACCCCTCAGCCCCCCGCTGTGCCTTGGACACCATATGTGAATGAATTGCCCCCCATCGATCTTCAATTTGTACTGTTAGGTGACCTAAACTGGGACATGCTTAACACCCCGGTCGTCCTACAATCTAAGCTAGATGCCCTCAATCTCACACAAATTATCATGGAACCTACAAGGTAAACCCTAAATCCATAAACAAGGGCACCCTCATAGATATCATCCTGACCAACCTGCCCTCTAAATACACCTCTGCTGTCTTCAACCAGGATCTCAGCAATCACTGCCTCATTGCCTGCGTCCGTAATGGGTCCGCGGTCAAACAACCACCCCTCATCACTGCCAAACGCTCCCTAAAACACTTTAGCGATCAGGCCTTTCTAATCGACCTGGCCCGGGTATCCTGGAAGGATATTGACCTCATTCCATCAGTAGAGGATGCCTGGTTATTCTTTCAAAGTGCTTTCCTCACCATCTTAAATATGCATGCCCCATTCAAAGAAAAAAAAAACTAAGAACAGATATAGCCCTTGGTTCACTCCAGACCTGACTGCCCTTGACCAGCACAAAAACATCCTGTGTCGTACTGCATTAGCCACCCCTACCCTGGTAAACAGCTCTGCACCCCCCACTGCAACTTGCCCAAGCCTCCCCCATTTCTACTTCACCCAAATCCAGATAGCTGATGTTCTGAAAGAGCTGCAAAATTTGGACCCCTACAAATCAGCTGGGCTAGACAATCTGGACCCTCTCTTTCTAAAGTTATCCGCAGCAATTGTAGCAACCCCTATTACTAGCCTGTTCAACCTCTCTTTCGTATCGTCTGAGATCTCTAAAGATTGGAAAGCTGCCGGGGTCATCCCCCTCTTCAAAGGGGGTGATATTCTAGACCCAAACTGTTACAGACCTATATCTATCCTACGCTGCCTTTCTAAAGTCTTCGAAAGCCAAGTTAACAAACAGATCACCGACCATTTCGAATCCCACCGTACCTTCTCCGCTTTGCAATCTGGTTTCCCAAGCTGGTCATGGGTGCACCTCCGCCACGCTCAATGTCCTAAACGATATCATAACCGTCATTGATAAAAGACAATACTGTGCAGCCGTATTGGTGATTCTCCGTATTGGTGATTCTCTGATCCACCTCTACGCAGAGAACACCATTCTGTATACTTCTGGCCCTTCTCTGGACACTGTGTTAACAACCCTCCAGATGAGCTTCAATGCCATACAACACTCCTTCCGTGGCCTCCAACTGCTCTTAAATGCAAGCAAAACTAAATGCATGCTCTTCAACCGATCGCTGCCCGCACCTGCCCACCCATCTAGCATCACTACTCTGGACGGTTCTGACTTAGAATATGTGGACAACTACAAATACCTAGGTGTCTGGTTAGACTGTAAACTCTCCTTCCAGACTCACATTAAGCATCTCCAATCCAAAATTAAATCTAGAATCGGCTTCCTATTTCGCAACAAAGCCTCCTTCACTCATGCTGCCAAACATACCCTCGTAAAACTGACCATGCTACCGATCCTTGACTTCGGCGATGTCATTTACAAAATAGCCTCCAACACTCTACTCAGCAAATTGGATGTAGTCTATCACAGTGCCATCCGTTTTGTCACCAAAGCCCCATATACTTCCCACCATTGCGACCTGTATGCTCTCGTTGGCTGGCCCTCGCTTCATATTCGTCGCCAAATCCACTGGCTCCAGGTCATCTATAAGTCTTTGCTAGGTAAAGCCCCGCCTTATCTCAGCTCACTGGTCACAATAGCAGCATTCACCCGTAGCAAGCGCTCCAGCAGGTATATTTCACTGGTCACCCCCAAAGCAAACTCCTCCTTTCCTTCCAGTTCTCTGCTGCCAATGACTGGAACGAAATGCAAAAATCACTGAAGCTGGAAACTTATATCACCCTCACTAACTTTAAGCATCAGCTGTCAGAGCAGCTTACCGATCATTGCACCTGTACTTAGCCATCTGTAAATAGTCCACCCAGCTACCTCATCCCCATATAGTTTTTTTCTCCCTCCTTTGCACCCCAGTGTCTCTACTTGCACATTCATCTTCTACACATCTATAACTCCAGTGTTAATGCTAAATTGTAATTATTTCGCCACTATGGCCTATTTATTGCCATACCTCCCTAATCTTACCGCATTTGCACACACTGTATATAGACATTTCTATTGTTTTATTGACTGTACGTTTGTTTATCCCATGTGTAACTGTGTTGTTTGTGTCGCACTGCTTTGCTCTATCTTGGCCAGGTCACAGTTGTAAATGAGAACTTGCTCTCAACTGGCCTGCCTGGTTAAATAAAGGTAAAATAAACATGAAAAGAGGGTATGTATGTCACCTCATTGACCCTCCGGAGAACCTTGAACGGCCCCACAAACCAGGGGCTCAGTTTCTTGCAGGGCAGGCGGAGTGGGAGCCAAACACGATCCCCAGGATGGAACACAGGGGTCTCACTGAGGTGACAGTCTGCCTGTTCCTTCTGACGATGGACGGCGCTCTGGAGGCTCACGTGCACCCAGTGGAGGAGTGACGTAGAGAGTTCTGGGTGTACTCGGCCCAAGGAAAGAAATGTGTCCACTCACCCAGCAAGTCCTGACAGTGACTCCTCAGGTACCACCCTAGCTCCTGATTCATTCTGCCCGTTAGACTGAGGCCGATACCCGGATGTGAGACTAATCATGACCCCGAGCTTCTCCAAGAAGGCCCGCCATATTCGGGATGCGAATTATGGACCACGGTCCGAGACGATGTCACCGGAAGGCCATAATGCCGGAAGACCTGCTGGAAGAGTGCCTCAGCGACCTGGAGAGCTATGGGAAGACCAGGAAAAGGGATGAATCGACATGACTCGGAAAATCTATCCATTACCACCAGAATGGTGGTGAAAACATCAGAAGGAGGAAGATCAGTAACAAAGTCAATAGATAGATGGGACCAAGGTCGCTGAGGCACGGAAAGCGGCAGGAGCTTCCCTGCTGAGCATTCTGGGGGGACTTTTTGCTAGCGTCACAGTTTTAGTTGCACGTTGCTTTGAGGCTCTTTTCACTGTGTGGTGGGAGGGGCTTACTACTTCCTGCCTACGACTCAGTGGTCTGTGATTTGTAGATGCTGCTGTCCGTCACTCTGGTCTTCAGGAGTTGACATACCGCGTAACTTCCTGCACCAAGGTGGGCCACCAGTATATCTCAGTGATGGAATGGATGGTGCGAGAAATACCTGGATGTCCAGCGACGACAGCTGTGTGTGCCCAGGTCAGCAGCCGATCCCTTATCCCTGTGGGAATGTAGATGCACGCGGGAGGACAATTCTCACGAAAGGCCTCGTTGGCTGCGGGAGACCAAACCAACCTACGAGGCCCACCCTTGAGGAGGGAGGTGAGACGGGTGGCGAGCGTGCTGAAGTTCCTGATGAATCGGCGGTAAAAGTTGGCAAACCCCAAAAACCATTAACACCTTGATGGTGGTTGGGACTGGCCATGACCTTACCACATCTACCTTCTTGTCCTCCATCCTCACTCCCTGCGGGCTGATTTGGTGCCCAAGAAGGAGACAGTCCTCTGGGGGAATTGGCACGTCTCCGCCTTGACGATCAGGTGGTTAGCCAAGAGGCGTTCCTGGACTAATGACCATCGTAATGTTATGTTTGGAGGAAAAAAGGGGAGGCTTGCAAGCCGAAGAACACCATCCCAATCGTGAAGCATGGGGGTGGCAGCATCATGTTGTGTGGGGTGCTTTGCTGCAGGAGGGACTGGTGCACTTCACAAAATAGATGGCATCACGAGGAACGAAAATTATGTGGATATATTGAAGCAACATCTCAAGACATCAGTCAGGAAGTTAAAGCTTGGTCGCAAATGGGTCTTCCAAATGGACCCCAATCATACTTCCAAAGTTGTGGCAAAATGTCTTAAGGACAACAAAGTCAAGGTACTGGAGTGGCCATCACAAAGCCCTGACCTCAATCCTATAGAATATTTGTGGGCAGAACTGAAAAAGTGTGTGCGAGCAAGGAGGCCTACAAACCTGACTCAGTTACACCAGCTCTGTCAGGAGCAAAGGGCCAAAATTCACCCAACTTATTGTGGGAAGCTTGTGGAAGGCTACCCGAAACGTTTGACCCAAGTTGAACAATTTAAAGGCAATGCTACCAAATGCTAATTGAGTGTATGTAAACTGGTCCACGCGCCATTCCGCCGCGTGAAGGTGTGTAACCCCTACCTCCATGGGTTCAGCCTCTGATTCTGAACACTCGCCGAAGGAGGGAGAAAAGTGATGAAGATGCCGACACTCCCGGAGCAGGTTATCCAGACGGATGGCCCTCCTCGCGCAGACCTCTTCTAAATAACGTGCTGAGCGCCGGCTCATTCCATCCACTGGAAACTGCTACTGTCCGGAAGGTATGCACATACTCAGCAGGTGTCTGATTCGCGTGCTAGAGCTGAAACAGATGCTCACCTCCCTCTCTGCACTTCGCGGGATGATCCAAAATACATTTAAACAGAGCCATGAACCCCTCACAAGACTCAAGCTCATCCTCTCCTCTCTTCCATTCCAATGCCCGTCCAGTCAGCAGAGAAATAACCGTGGCAACCTTAGACATCTCGGTGGTGGGGGCTCCCATCTGATGTGCGAAATAGAGGGAGCACTGAAGGTGGAAGCCACGGCATTTGGATGGTTTCCCGTCATATTTCTCTGGGAGGGATAGACGGGCATCGCTGACCTGACCGGGTTGCTGGATGGGCTGGTGTGCTGACTTGTTGGGTAGACGGGCTCTAGAATATCCTCTACTGTTGAAATGTTGTAGACTGCGGAGAACATCCTCCATGGCCGTCCCCAGTTGAGCCAGCTGATCATGGTGTTGACGAAGAAGGTAACCTTGTTCATCAATCGTCTGGGAGACGTCCAGTTGTCCTGCTGCTTCAATATTTTGAGTGGGTATTCTGTAATGATGGGGCGGTGAGTCGGAACCAGGAACACGCCACTAACATAAGGCAGAACGCCGATACACAATGACAATACCAACTGGTGAGTGAACATGGGAGAGTGACATATAAAGGGAAGGAGATGATGAAAGTAATGGAGTCCAGGTGTAAATCATGATTAACAGGTGCGCGTAATGATTAGTGCCAGGTGTGCGTAAATTATGAATCCCAGGACCGGTGGTTAGTTCTCTGGCAACATCATACGCCGGAGGGGAGGAGCAGGAGCAGACGTGACATTATGTTAGGTCCTGTCATGTGGCTATGCCAAATGGCTGTGGGCTACACTAGTTCATTTAGCAGACAAGATCTGCTTATAATTCCGTGGCATTATTTTATAGTATGAAGAATACAATTGAACAAAGCTGAACAAAATATAAATATTTTCTGCAAACGATGGAGGGAGTGCACACGAGGCTATTCTGTGTTGAGCGGTTAACAAAGAAATAGGTACTCCTATATGCTTAATTTAGATTTATTGGGATAGGGGGCAGCATTTTCACTTTTGGATGAATAGCGTGCCCAGAGTGAACTGCCTCCTACTCAGTCCCAGATGCTAATATATGCATATTATTAGTAGTATTGGATAGAAAACACTCTGAAGTCAAAACTGTTTGAATGATATCTGTGAGTATAACAGAACTCATATGGCAGGCAAAAACCGGAGAAAAAATCCAAACAGGAAGTGGGAAATCTGAGGTTTGTCGTTTTTGAACTCAGCCCTATCGAATTCACAGTGGGATATGGGTTATGGTGCACTTCCTAAGGCTTCCACTAGATGTCAACCGTCTTTAGAACGTTGTTTCAGGCTTCTCATGTGAAGGGGGGCCGGATGGGAGCTGTTTGACTAAGGGGTATGCCTGCAGCCTCGTTCTCAGTCACGCACGTTCACATGAGAGTTATCTCTCGTTCCATTGCTTTTCTACAGACAATGGAATTCTCCAGTTGGAACATTATTTAACATTTATGATAAAAACATCCTAAAGATTGATTCTATACTTAGTTTGACAAGTTTCTTCGACCTGTAATATAACTTTTTGAACTTTTCGTCCGACTGGACCTGAACGCGCTTTTGGATTTGTTAACCAAACGCCCTAACAAAAGAAGCTATTTTGACATAAATGGACATAAATGATGGACATTATCGAACAAAACAAACATTATTGTGGAACTGCGATTCCTGGGAGTGCATTCTGATGAAGATCATCAAAGGTAGGTGCTATTTCAGACTAATGTTGACGGCGCAACATGGCGGATATTTCTTTTGGCTGGTTTGGGTTCTATATGCCTTCAGAATGAGGTTCTAATTCTCAACACCCCCTTGTGTTGAGGGCTAAAATGACTAAAATGACTAAAAAGCAGAAAAGGCTAAAAAGCTCTATTTGGGAAAAAGTCAGAACCATAACTTTATTTAATTACTAAGAACACTTCTTAAACCTATTGTATAGATTTTTTGTAAAACGGTTATTTGATTAAGTAGGGTTTGTCATGAAATATGGGGTGTATAAACCCCATTTAACTTACTTCAAGCCACAAATCATTTGGGATTAATAAATTGCACACTTTGATGATTTGTTGGGATACTGAATCTCTGATAGAGATCAGTACAGTTTTTCAATGGCAAACTATGCAACACTCATTACCGAAACATGCAGTCTCATCTCCGAAACCTGTTTAGAAGACTAAGATGTTTAGTCTTATTTTAAATACATGTATAATTATCGCCTGATTCTTGTTCATTTTTACCCCAAATTCTCATTACCGAAATGCGTCCGGATTAAATTCTTTGGTCACGTTATACAATTTTACTTTAAGTTAGAAAAACCTATTTGAAAAACCTATTTGAAAATACATTTTTTTATTCTAGTTGAAGTTTACATTAGTATTACATGTATTACGTAAAAATCAGTAATTAAATTGAGTTTTATTCACCCATCATGCATCATCTAGAGTAGTAGTTCTTAGATGACCAAAAGTTAAGTTAATGTATTCGCTTATATGCCTTCAGAATGAGGTTCTAATTCTCAACACCCCCTTGTGTTGAGGGCTAAAATGACTAAAATGACTAAAAAGCAGAAAAGGCTAAAAAGCTCTATTTGGGAAAAAGTCAGAACCATTACATGGAGGCATGAATGCGCTTTAGTGATGTGGTCAATTGTTTGCTGACTCATATTATTATTTATTTATTCAGGGGAATAAGACCATGGTCCCATTCCCAAGGGTGCCCTGAACACAACAATACAACAACCAATACAATGTTAAACAGCAGTCAACACAAAACACATTTTTAAAAAACTGTTATAGTCCTCAGCTACTACTATGGCTCCTTAATTAACACCCTAAAATGCCTAGGCGACACCACAACATCTAATTGTGATGAGTTCTGCAAATTGTTCCAGCAGTGAGGCTCATTAAAACTGAAAACAGATTTAGCTAATTCGGTGGAGACCCGAGGAACCTCAAGAGATAACCAACCCTGTGAACGGGTTTGGTAAGTTATGTTTTTATTCTTCAACGATGAAGTTAGGTAAGTCGGAAGCTTGTGTAGTAGAGCTTTGTAAACAAAAAGGGAATAGTGAAGTGATCAACGGGACTTTAATGAGGACCAGCCAACCTTTTGATACAGGATGCAATGATGAGTATTAAAACGGTCACCTATAATATAATGGCTGTCTGCAGATTGAGCTAAGGGCCTCTCATTACCGAAACACACATTTCTCATAATATGTTCTTTTTAGGTCAATTTCGGTAATGAGAGCCTTCATTTTGGTGATGATAATACGATAATTCTAATATATAGTCAATGGGTGTGCTGTGCTGGTAACTTTATTTAATTACTAAGAACACTTCTTAAACCTATTGTATAGATTTTTTGTAAAACGGTTATTTGATTAAGTAGGGTTTGTCATGAAATATGGGGTGTATAAACCCCATTTAACTTACTTCAAGCCACAAATCATTTGGGATTAATAAATTGCACACTTTGATGATTTGTTGGGATACTGAATCTCTGATAGAGATCAGTACAGTTTTTCAATGGCAAACTATGCAACACTCATTACCGAAACATGCAGTCTCATCTCCGAAACCTGTTTATCATTACCGTAATGCACCAATATTTAAGAAATATTAAAAGAAAACGCATTTGAGCTTAATCTGGTAGTGTGACCTTTGTTCTTTATCCAAATATGTGTAGATAAATAAAATAAACAACATGTATACACAAGTGAATGTGACAAAAAAATGTTTTAAAGGTTGTGTTATGGTAATGAGATAAATTATGAAATAAATATTAATTAGTTTTTTTATTACATTTTAAATATTACATTTTTTACTCAGGCCTTTTCATTCGTGGCGTAATGTCAACAATTTATTTGTTCATTATGTTGTTGAAAATTGTTGCAGTAACGATAATTTTTGCGTGGGTAGTTGAAGAAATTGGGTTAACATGTATAATATCTGATCAAAAAAACATAATAATAATTAAGAAATGGATAAGTACAAATCCTAATCTCAGTGATCTAAGAGGAAATTTAGTAAAAAATGACACTTGAGAATTTTCGTGAGAATGACCCTGTCACGCCCTGATCTGTTTCACCTGTCTTTGTGATTGTCTCCACCCACCTCCAGGTGTTACCCATTTCCCCCATTAGTCCCTGGGTATTTATTCCAGTGTTCCCTGTTTATTTGTTGCCCGTCCGTCTTGTCTTGTCAAACAGCGTGTTTTTCCGTGCGCCTGCTTTCTCTTATCTATCTTTTGCTAGTCCTCCCGGTTTTGACCCTTGCCTGCCTTGACTCTGAACCCGCCTGCCTGACCATACTGCCTGCCCTGACCTCGAGCCTGCCTGCCACTCTGTACCTCCTGGACTCTGACCTTGTTATGATCTTTTGCCTGTCCACGACCATTCTCTTGCCTGCCCCTTGGATTATAATAAATATCAGAGACTCGAACCATCTGCTTCTCGTGTATGCATCTGGGTCTCGCCCTGTGCCCTTATAGACCCAGATGCACCTTTATAGTAAGTGTCTTTAGAGCATTGGGCCACTAACCGGAAGGTTGCTGGATCGAACCCCCAAGCTGACAACTTAAAATACTGTCCTTCTGCCCCTGAGCAAGCCAGTTAACCCACTGTTCCCCGGGCACCGAAGACGTGGATGTCGATTAAGGCAGCCCCCCGCACCTCTCTGTTTCAGAGGGGTTGGGTTAAATGCGGAAGACACATCTCAGTTGAATACATTCAGTTGGACAACTGACGAGGTACCCCCTTCCCCTTTACAACCCCCCCTTCTCTTTCTAAGGCCTTCCTCTCTCGCTCGCTCAGGGTAGCCATACAGGCCCCAAATTAGGGTCAATCTCAGAAACATTGCTCTGTTTTTCTCTCTCACTCTCTTGCTCCCTCTCTCTCTGCCAGGGTAGCCATATAGGCTCCAAATTAGGATCAATTAGAGACATTTGGTGTAGTAGAAACTTCCTTTTCCACTTTTTCTTTCAATCAGTTTGGTTGAATAACAATGTTAGGGATAAAATAATACACACAGACAGTGCTGTGGAGGGATTAGAGGTTTAGAGTTCCTAAATAACAGTTGCAATAGGAAAATAAATGAACACCCAACAATTAATCTCCCAACCAACCCCAGCATGCCAAAGTGTTACACAAGGCCCTGTCCATGATTTGGGCTATTTGAGTGTGATCCTGTAACCCAGGCTTTAAGCTCCCTGATGGGACTCCAAGGCCTTTAAATACCAAATGCATTCCTGTCTATTTGCACAAAATACTAGGCTACTTACCTGCTTGCAATGCAATACTTCAACCATTAGAAACTGTGCGTATGCATAGTCTAAAGTTTGTGGAAAGCTAAGCGTATTCTCACGTCAAGTTCACTTTTTATGAATGCCAGCTTTTGCATGAAACCTGGCATGTTTTGGGGTATATTTTGTACGTACTCAACATTTTTTTTAAACGAGGCCTCTGATGCTGTCACCAGAGTCCTAGGGAAACAGATGAACAAGACAGTCAGTGCAAGCAACACTACTGAACTCAGTCACTCACTAGGCTGCTGAGACGAAGTCAAGCATTCAACACTAGGTACGCCCGTGCACTGAGACAGAATGGAATCTCTGGGCACAGGACTATAGAAAGAACTATCCTCCAGCAGGTAGGAGTAACACCAGAGGAAAGAGAATCAGTTTGACATGTAAGGTATGATATCCAACCCGCCCAAGGGTTTTATATCTTATCATAGGCTGGTCTGCACTTTCCGGTGTTTCACTGTGAGGAGGTAGCAGCAAACTCAACATTTAGTTAGAAAAACTATCCTTAGCTAGTAGCCAGCTTGATGGCTGAACTACAGTAGAGTGAAGTTGCCTTCTCTCTCTAACACCTGCTCAGAAGAGAACAATAGCTACCGTAACTCCCCTGGTGTCTTAGAAGCATCTTGTCATATCGCAGAAATGCACGCACACACACACGCATGCACACGCACACACAGACACACACACCTTATTGACCTTCTCTGTGTTAAACTGGCACCCTGGTTATTGTAATTCACACCTCAACCGTGTCCCTCAACTCTTTGTTAATATTACCATGCTGCTATCGTGAGGACCTGTTCTTATGCAATAGTCACATCACCAGCAATTTCCATCGGGAACAGCAGTTACTGTAATATACGTGCTATTCATTGACCATTAGATTGAGCAGTGGGTATACAGGGGATGAGTATACATTCCGTATTCCCCTCAGCAGAATTATGCACAGAGACTGGACCACGCATGATTATTTGGCTTGTAATCTCAATAAACAATCTCAATGGAAGGCATTTCCCCAGCCCAGATAAATACACTATTCTGGACATTCGGGAGGTTCAGTGTGCCTGGTAATTAACATGTAACAGAAAGTAATAATAATGTAAATTGTACAGTACAATGTTGTTGCTGCATACTGTACAAAGAGAGGTTCAAATCACCAAGTAGATAAACCAGACATAATAGTCAACGGCTGTAGCTTGCATCTTTGATTTCTAGCTCTGGCTGGTAACAATTATAGATTATAACTTTGACATGGTATTTCGCTTTAACAGCAACTATGTTGTGCTTCATAAACAAAGGACAGGATGGTTACACTCTATTTGTAGTCCATTATTTCCTGGTACTTAGCCTACATCGTCGACATTACATGGTAACATAACAGTTCTCTAATAACTATTTGGTTTTGGTATTTTATTAGCATCCCCATTAGCTGTTGCAAAAGCAGCAGCTACTCTTCCTGGGGTCCACACAAAATATGAAACATAATACAGATTGACATAATACAGAACAGCAACAGACAAGAACAGCTCAAGGACAGAACTACATACATTTATTTGTGGCTAATTTCAGTTCAGTGTTTTTCTGTGCGTGCGTAAAGAAATGCAGACTTACGTATGGGGGCGTGTCCAAACTGTCTGTGTTGACAACCACTGGAGGTGGGTTTGCCTGTAACAGAAAACAAAAATTAACTCAGTTTTGGTTTTCAAAATATTTAGTGAAAAAATACATTTTTTTTCACCTCGCGATTACCCTGGTAGTATGTTGCAAAAGCTTCACACAGCAACAACAAAAAATAAATAAATTTGGCGAAGCCCCCCCCAAAATTTGTGAGACAAAATAATCACTTACTCTCCGCATGTTTTGGTAGAACATTTTGAAAGCATCGGCTAGAGATTATCACGGCAGAATGGGTCCATATGCGACATGACATGGTGTTCTGTTGTGCCGAACTCCTGAAGCTTGAAGCCTACAGCTATGGCGTCGACCCAAACACCCCCAACTACAGCCTTAATAACGGACAACTCCTCCTGGCACTTCACTGGGCTGATCTCTCCTACAGGTCTGGAGGTAAAAACAACCACCCGAAGCTGAATATCTCTCCAGAAACACTCATCCTTCAAACCCAACCACCCCCACCAAAACAGAAGCCAAATGGGAGGGGTGTAAAAAAAAACAGAGGGGAGGGGTGTAAAAAAAAACAGTAACAGAAAAGAGGAGGGAAAAAAAGAAGAGAGTATGACCTGTGACATGGGTGACCAGGGTGCGGGTGGAGAGAAGGGTGGAGAGATGGCAGGAATGGTCTCAGCTGGTATAAGGATCACAGGGATTATGGGTACGGGGGGCGGGACCACCACATCTGGCTGCCAAACAATGGCAATGGAGGTCGAGGGTCAGGGTACAGCACATATAGACACACAGGCAGAATACACAACTACACACAACACATCACATGATGAAGGGCAAGAAGGGAGGGAGGAAGAGATGGAGAGAGAGAGATAGAAAGAGAGTGGGTGAGAGAGAGAGAGAGAGAGAGAGAGAGAGAGAGAGAGAGAGAGAGAGAGAGAGAGAGAGAGAGAGAGAGAGAGAGATTGAATGAGTGGGTGAGTGAGAGAGAGAACAGGTGAGAGAAATTGAAAGAGAGAAATTGAGAGAGAGAGAGAAAATATGATAATGTTCTGAGTGATGATAATGTGGTAGTGAGGGAGGATTGTCTGGATTGTCTAGTGGCAGCTGCTGAGGGCTCAAATGTGTGCGTAGATTATGGAGAGGGGGATGAGAGGAGAAAATGGAGAGAGAGAAGAATGGGCTGAACCACCCAGCATCAGAGAGGCTATCAAAGTGCATCCATTGATAAGATTTTGGGGATTTGGTGTGTTGTTCTGTGCGACCGAGGATTCAGTGAGTATTTACTACTGTGTTACTGACCGAGTACTAAGAACGATGTGAACATCCTTGCCTCTTCTGACCTCACCCTTTCCCAGTCTCCTCCCACTCACAAGGCAGGCAATACAATTGACCTCATCTTTTCTAGAGGCTGTTCTCCTACTAATCTCACTACAACCCCCTTCCAGGTCTCTGATCACTACTTTGTTTCCTTTTCCCTCTCCCTCTCCTCCAACCCTAGCCAATCAGCCCCTACCCAGATGGTCATGTGCGCTGTCACAATCTTTGTTCTCTCTCCCCCACTACTCTCTCCTCTTCTATCCTATCATCTCTCCCTTCTGCTAAATCATTCTCCCTCCTGTCTCCTGATTCTGCCTCTTCAACATTACTCTCCTCCCTTTCCGTATCCTATGACTCGCACTCTCCCCTTTCCTCCCGGCCGGGTCGTCCCTCCCCTCATGCTCCATGGCTGAATGACTCATTGCGAGCTTACAGAACAGGGCTGCGGGCAGCTTACCTTCTCTTCCTCTGTATCCAGTGCTAAAGCCACTTTGTGTCACTTTAAATTTCAAGCTTCTGCCTCCATTTCCCTAGTAAGATCCTCCCTCCTTAATCCTCCACCCCTCCCCCTCCCTCTCTGCGGACAACTTTGTCAACCACTTTGAGAAGAAGGCTGACTACATCCGCTCCTCATTCACTCAGCCTATTGAGTCCACTAGTCCCACTCACACAGAACTACCCTATGCCTTGAACTCTTTCTCCCCTCTCTTCAGATGAACAATTGACCACTCTAATGTCAACAACTACAGACTAGCATCCCATCATTATTGTATTTCCGAAATACTCAAGATAACTCTCTCGTTATCTTTCTCAGAACGATCTTCTTGACCCTAACCAGTCAGGCTTCAAGATGGGTCACTCAACCGAGACTGCTCTTCTCTGTGTCATGGAGGCTCTCCACACTGCCAAAGCTGACTCTCTCTCCTCTGTTCTCATATTCCATATTCCTTCTATCCACTGCCTTTGGCATCGTGAACCATCCGTTCCTGCCCCCACCCTCTCAGAGCTGGGTGTCTGAGGCTCTGAACACTCTTGGATTGCATCCTATCTGGCAGGATCTGTGTTTGCACCACGTGCTCTCACAACTGGTGTCCCTCAGGGCTCAATTCCAGTCCCTCTCCTCTTCTCTCTATACACCAAGTCATATACTTACATGGTCTCTATCATTGCTATGTGGATGTCACTTAACTACTCGTCACCTTCCTCCCTTCTGAAAGTCAGGTGGCGACACGCATCTCTGCATGCCTGTCAGACATCTCAGCTTTGATGTCGGCCCACCACCTCAAGCTCAACTCTGACAAAACAGAGCTGCTTTTCGTCCCGGGGAAGGCCTGCCCACTCCAAGACCTCTCCATAACAGTTGACAACTCCACGGTGTCCCCTTTCCCAGAGTGCAAAGAACCTTGTCGTGACTAGGGCTGTTGCAAAGACCATATGACCGCCACACCGGCGGTCACAAGTCAGGAAGGCAGTCAAATTCTACATGACCATTTAGTCACGGTAATTAGGCTTCTGCAAGCTCTGATGCAGCTGATGGTAATTAGTAGCCTACCAAACTTGCTAACTGCCTGGTACTCAGCACTCCTCCATTCGCTATTTAAGTGCATAAATGACTGTCATGAGCGTTGTATAAATAATCGGACCAAGACGGACCAATCGGACCAAGACGCTATGGGAGTCCCATAGGGTGGCGCACAATTGGCCCAGCGCCGTCCATGTTTGGCTGGGGTAGGCCGTCATTGTAAATAAGAATTTGTTCTTAACTGACTTGCCTTGCCTAATAAAGGTGAAATATTTTTTTTTTTAAATGTGGTCAGCAATCAGTGCATTCCTCTCAAAGAATTCAGCATCTCTCTATTCTTTCCATATAAATGTCAGCATCAGTCCAAACAACATAGTCTGCATACAAGGCGTTGCATGTGTTCATCTGGCATTGAATGTAGTAGTAGTATGTGTGTGTGTGTGTGTGTGTGTGTGTGTGTGTGTGTGTGTGTGTGTGTGTGTGTGTGTGTGTGTGTGTGTGTGTGTGTGTGTGTGTGTGTGTGTGTGTGTTTTTAAGGTAAGGATCCCATCATCTCCTGCTTCCAGACATTTCACTCCTCCATGCTCGTCTCCTGGTTCGACAGGATCTTCCCTCTGTCAGAAAGGACATTTGATTCCTGCACAGCTGATTCCACAGCAATCCCAACTGACAAGTCCAACTGGACTGGCACCAATTAAGGGTCGGCCTACTGCTTGTTGATGAATACACCCGACTTCATCATTTCTAAGTTCTCATGAGAGCAGGTCGTCATGCTCTGATACTGAGCTTGTGCAAGTTTTTTATGGGAGAAACCCCATACAGTGGCTGCAGAGTTGAATTTGCTCACTTCGGGGTAGAAGGGCGCTAGAGGAAATAGAAATTCCCGACACTCGAAGGAGGAGGAGACGGTGCTATAGAGGACAGCGTGCGAGATACCTGAGGAGACTATGTTGGAGAGTGGATAAATCGCCTCTACCCCTCCGTTAAATTGGCGAACGTGCAATCACTGGATGACTTCCGTTTGAGACTATCCTATTGATCTGAAGAACTGTAATATCCTATCTTTCTCAGACGTGCATTGGTGTCGTGGCTGAACAAGGACATGGTAAACATAAATCTAGCGGGATTTTCTATATAATCGGCAGGACAGAACGGTGGCATTGTGTAAGCTCCGGGGAGGGGGTGTGTGCCTCTTTGTCAACAACAACTGATGCGCGATATGTAATATTAAGGAAGCCTCAAGGTTCTGCTCACCTTAGTTAGAATACCTCGTGATAAGCTGTAGATCATATCATTTACCAAGAGAGTTTTCATCTATATTTCTCATAGCTGTCTATTTACCACCAAAAACCGATGCTGGCACTAAGACCGCACTCAACAAGCTGTAGAGGGCTATCAGCAAACAAGAAAATGCTCACCCAGAGGCGGCGCTCCTAATGGCCGGTGATTTTAATGCAGGAAAACTGAAATCTGTTTAACCTCATTTCTACCAGCATGTCAAGTGTGCAACTAGAGGTCGAAAAAAAACTCTAGATCAACTTTACTCCACACACAGAGATGCATACAAAGCTCTCTCTCGGCCTCCATTTGTCAAATCTGACCATAACTCTATCATTCTGCTCACAAGCAAAAACTCAAACAGGAAGTACCAGATCAATACAGAAGTGGTCCGATGAAGCAGATGCTAAGCTACAGGACTGTTTCGCTAGCACAGACTGGAACATTGTGGAATTTACCACATCAGACACCGGCTTCATTAATAAGTGCATCGATAGACCCTTTCCTCAGTACTTTGTTGAAGCACCTTTGGCAGCGATTACACACTTGAGTCTTCTTGACTATGACGCTACAGGCTTGCCACACCTGTATTTGTGGAGTTTCTCATTATGGGGTATTGTGTGTAGATTTCTGAGGATTTTTTTGTATTTAATCCATTTTAGAATAAAGCTGTAACGTAACAAAATGTGGAAAAAGTCGAGGGGTATGAATACTTTCCGACGGCAATGTATGTCAAATACACTTACCCTAGCTGCCAAGATATGGATCCCATTTCGGATTGTCACCCTCACTTGTCTCACCCATCCAGAAATTAAAAAAATGGTATGCCTGTAAGTTAACAATGTTACAGTAGCTAACAAATGGATACAAATCCACATTTTGGGACCATTCCGTTTTAGCTATGTTGTACGGATCTGTACGTTTTCGAATATCACTCTTTTTTCTGGATCAGAGAGATTTGAAACATATTTTTTCCATCATCGCAAACGGGCTGTGCTATTCTTCCACCAGTAAGACTCTGGTATTCCAACATGGCCCCTTGTGTAGTTTCTAGGCGATTTCAGACACAACTGCAACCCCTCTATATGAGACACATGGCCGTTCCATCCTCAGAGCTAACACGTGCTCCTCTCCAACCTCAAAATGTAAATCAAACTCATTGACAGTTTTCCCCAGTGGACCGAATGTTAATCTGATCTGCCAGTTGGCTCCATTGACAAAAGTGACCGTGCTTTAGCTATAACCAAGCATGACGGTGGTATATAATGATGATGAGTGGAGCTTAGTGGTGTACTGAACGCACACACACACTAGCACTCACTTCCATCATCATGAAGTGCTTTGAGAGACTAGTCAAGGACCATATCACCTCCACCCTACCTGACACCCTAGACCCACTCCAATTTGCTTTCCGGAACCAATAGGTCCACAGACGACGCAATCGCAATCACACTGCCCTAACCCATCTGGACAAGAGGAATACCTATGTAAGAATGCTGTTCATTGACTACAGCTCAGCATTTAACACCATAGTACCCTCCAAACTCGTCATTAAGCTCGAGACCCTGGGTCTCGACCCCGCCCTGTGCAACTGGGTTCTGGACTTCGTGACAGGCCGCCCCCAGGTGGTGAGGGTAGGAAACAACATCTCCACCCAGCTGATCCTCAACACTGGGGCCCCACAAGGGTGTGTTCTCAGCCCTCTCCTGTACTCCCTGTTCACCCACGACTGCGTGGCCATGCACGCCTCCAACTCAATCATCAAGTTTGCAGACAACACTACAGTGGTGGGCTTGATTACCAACAACGACGAGACGGCCTACAGGGAGGAGGTGAGGGCCCTCTGAGTGTGAGGTTATTTTCCTGACACCACACTCCATGTCAACAAAACAAAGGAGATGATCGTGGACTTCAGGAAACAGCAGATGGAGCATCCCCCTATCCACATCGACGGGACAGTAGTGGAGAAGGTGGAAAGTTTTAAGTTCCTCGGCATACACATCACGGACAAACTGAAATGGTCCACGCACACAGACAGCGTGGTGAAGAAGGCGCAGCAGCGCCTCTTCAACCTCAGGAGGCTGAAGAAATTTGGCTTGTCACCAAAAACACTCAAACTTTTACAGATGCACAATCGAGAGCATCCTGTCGATTATAAGAACCGTAAGGCTCTCCAGAGGGTAGTGAGGTCTGCACAATGCATCACCGGGGGCAAACTACCTGCCCTCCAGGACACCTACACCCCCGATGTCACAGGAAGGCCAAAAAGATCATCAAGGACAACAACCACCCGAGCCACTGCCTGTTCACCCCGCTATCATCCAGAAGGCGAGGTCAGTACAAGTGCATCAAAGCAGGGACCGAGAGACTGATAAACAGCTTCTATCTCAAGGACATCAGACTGTTAAACAGCCATCACTAGCATTGAGTGACTGCTGCCAACATACTGACTCAATCTCTAGCCACTTTAATAATAAAAAATTGGATGTAATAAATGTATCACTAGCCACTTTAAACAATGCCACTTTATATAATGTTTACATACCCTACATTACTCATCTCATATGTATATAGTGTACTCTATACCATCTACTGCATCTTGCCTATGCCGTTCCGCCATCGCTCATCCATATATTTGTATGTATATATTCTTATTCATTCCTTTACACTTGTGTGTATAAGGTAGTTGTTGTGAAATTGTTAGATTCCTTGTTAGATATTACTGCACGGTCGGAACTAGAAGCACAAGCATTTCGCTACACTCGCATTAACATCTGCTAACCATGTGTATGTGACAAATGACATTTGATTTGTAGACAGACAGACACACACAAACACATATGCACAGTACACACACACACATCACATACGCACACACACACAGCATTACTCTTTTACTATTGCTCAGCAGATTCCTAATGCTGAGAGCCCAGGGCCCCCTGAGAGAAAGGGGTGGAGACACTTTAAACACAACATCCAAAACAAGTTGAACTGAACTTCACATTTAAGTGCCTTGGACGAGAACACAAACCTAGCTGATGGTCCATTAATCTCCATTATTAACTTCCATTCAAGATCTGGTTTACAGACTGGAAGGACTTCAGTAACACTTAAACTGGGATAGACAGAGGTTGCCCCTGATACTGACACACACACCCCCTGCCCTCCACCCACTCTAGATATGTAATTGAAGGAAACTTCTAGCTCAAGTGATACACTGAGTATACAAAACATTTGATAACATAGACTAACCAGGTGACTCCAGGTGAAAGCTATGATCCCTTATTGATGCCACTTGGTAAATCCATTTCAGTCAATGTAGATGAAGGGGAGGAGACAGGTTAAAGAAGGTTTTTAAGCCTTGAGACAATTGAGACATGGATTGTGTATGTGTGCCATTCAGAGGGCGAATGGGCAAGACATAAAATGTAAGTGCCTATGAACGAGGTATAGTAGTAGGTGCCATGCACACCGGTTTGGGTCAAGAACTGCAACGCTGCTGGGTTTTTCCCCCTCGACAGTTTCCCATGTGTATCAAGAATGGTTCACCACCCAAAGGACACCCAACAAACTTAACACAACTGTGGAAAGCATTGGAGTCAACGTGGGCCATCATCCCTGTGGAGTGCTTTCGGTACCTTGTAGAGTCCTTGCCCCGGCGAATTGAGGCTGATCTGAGGAGAAACTCAATATTAGGAAGGTGTTCCTAATGTTTGGTATACTCAGTGTATAGCAACACCTCATAGTTTATATGCAGCGGTGATGCATCACTCTCATATTGTGGTTAATGAGTGGTCCTGCATGGCTCGGTTGGTAGAGCATGGTGCTTGCAACTCCAGAATTGTGGGTTTGATTCCCAGAACCACTCATACGTAAAGATGTTGCAAGCGTGACTCAAGCCGTATTTATATTGTGACGTATTTCAGTACGTTGTCTTGCCACGCTACTGAACGGACAAGTTTAGTGTTTGTAACGCAAGATGGAGGAGAGCATGTCTCTCGTCAGAGATCGCACTTATTTTTCTGTATTATTTTGCCTATCTTAATATGATATTTTTATGGGCCAGTCTGAGATATGGCTATTTCTTTGCAACTCTGCCTAGAAGGCCAGCATCCCAGAGTCGCCTCTTCACTGTTGACGTTGAGACTGGTGTTTTGCGGGTACTATTTAATGCAGCTGCCAGTTGAGGACTTGTGAGGAGTCTGTTTCTCAAACTAGACACTAATGTACTTGTCCTCTTGCTCAGTTGTGCACCGGGACCTCCCTTTACTCTTCCTATTCTGGTTAGAGCCAGTTTGCGCTGTTCTGTGAAGGGAGTAGTACACAGCATTGTACGAGATCTTCCGTTTCTTGGCAATTTCTCGTATAGAATAGCCTTCATTTCTCTGAACAAGAATAGACTGCCGAGTTTCAGAAGAAGTTCTTTGTTTCTGGCCATTTTGAGCCTGTAATCGAACCAACAAATGCTGATGCTCCAGATACTCAACTAGTCTAAAGAATGACAAAAGGGTTTTCCAATGATCAATTAGCCTGTTAAAATTATAAACTTGGATTAGCTAACACAGCTTTTCATTGGAACAGGAGTGATGGTTGCTGATAATGGGCCTCTGTACGCCTATGTAGATATTCCATTAAAAATCTGCCATTTCCAGCTACGATAGTCATTTTCAACATTAACAATGTTTGCACTGTATTTCTGATCAATTTGATGTTATTTTAATGGACAAAAAATGTGCTTTTCTTTCAAAAACAAGGACATTTCTAAGTAACCCCAAACTTCCAAACGGTAGTGTACCTACAGGGCTTCTACCACCTTGGTCCCCTGTGCACACACACATACCTGGGGTGGTTTCTCCAGTGACAGTGTGGCCCATGGGGTGTCATCGGTCCACCAGCCACTCTGCCTGTGTGTGGCCCGGACCTTGGCCTTGCTCTTGGTAGGACTCTTCCTTACGCTGTCCCTCAGGTTGGTGAACTTGACCCGGCTCTTAGACATGGAGGCGGGCAGCGTGCAGGAGCTATAGTTTCTCTGGGGGCTCTGTAGGGGGAGCGGTTGCAAGAGCAGCGGGTGGAGGTTCAAAGGAGGGGTGTTGGGTATCTGCTCCATCTGGTGAGGATGATTGTGGTAGTGGTGATGATGGTGCTGCTGCTGTTGTTGTTGTAGTTGATGGTGGTGTATCTGTTGTTGTTGGTCGTGTTGTAATGCCTGCTGTTGGAGCTGCTGGTGGTGATGAATCTGTGGCTGTTGTTGGTGCTGTAGCTGAAACTGTAGCTGTTGGGGGTGTTGAATCTGCATCTGTGGTTGTTGGAGCTGCTGTTGGAGCTGGATCTGCTGTTGTTGGTGGTGTTGTTGCGGTCTGTGGATCAGACCCAGCTGGCTCTGGGTCTGCTGGAGCCTCTGTTGGGTGTGTTGGACCCGGGGCTGGTTCTGGTTCCCCAGGGCCTGGTTCCCAGGCAACCTACCCTGCCCGGAGACCACCTTTCCTGGGCTGAGACTGCAACCCTCAGGGCTTCCGCAGCAGTACTCGTGATTATGGTAGTAGGTGGTCATGGCTGGGGCTTAGACGAAGGTCCAAGGTAGGTCCAAGAAAAGATGTAGCAATGGTAGAGTTGGAGATGGAGATGAGGAGTAGGTACAGTAGAAAGCCTGGTATTCCTCTTCGGTCTCATGTAGCAGGCTAGCTAGCGGTGTATAGCGTGCTACCAGTGAGAGAGACCACAGCACAGCAGCACAACAGAGATATCCAGTCTCCAGTCTTATCCTCTGGCTACAGCACAGATATATCCAGTCTCCAGTCTTATCTTCTGGCTACAGCCCCCTCTCTCCACTCTCTCTCTCTCTTTCTCTTCTGCACTGCTTCCCTCTCAGATCGTTCAGCATCTCTGCCTCTCCATCTCTCTATCGCTTTCCCTCTCCCTCGCTCACCAATTAATGAGATCCAGTGGGCACTGCACATGACAGCACACAGGCATGAATAATCAATGTTGAGCCGGGACTGTGATACGGGGATCAGGGCTCGTCGGTGGACAGTGGCTGACCCTCCATGCTCCCTACAATGGGAGGAGGAGTGTGATAGTTACCTGTCAAACTCACATCTACATTCACAGGCTTTTGTTTCTCTTTTCATGAAAGCATTAGCAGTGTTTCCCCTATATTAATTTTGAAGCAGTGGAGACTGCGCTATTGGCCACACCCACCCCCCCCTACAAAAAAAGATCAAATAGAAAACGCTGACTAGTGAACGCTTCTAAAGTACGGGAAGTTTAACAGTGTGTGTGTGTGCGCATTTGGATGTGTGTGAAGAAGAGCCCACAGTTTCTCCAGTGTGTCTGTCCTCCTGACGTCCATCCTTAGAGAGAGGTTTATTTAGCCTGATACAATAGTGTTTAACAGGATGGAAGGCAACAGGTGACCAGTCATGACCAGCTGTGGGTCTATTCTGTATGACGACACAGAGACAACACGCTACAGCAGGCGCTAAGAGAACAGAAGTGTGTCATGATGGATGTGGGACTGTACATACTGTACAGAGAATGAACCTCTAAGACAACTCTAGAGTTATTCCTGACATACACTCTGTACTAATTCTGCTACATATCTCTAAAGGATACACCATTAGATATAGAGATACATTAGACACATGATGTGGTACATTTCCTCAATGTGCGTTTAATATTTGTAAATCACAAGCATCTATGGGACAAACAATACCTCGGGTCATATGACCAAAGCAAAGACATATATGCTTAGTATTTCATGTTTATTAAAATGATATATAGCACTGTGCCTTTCTAGCAGTCATATACTAAAACTCTACAGTGCCTTGCAAATGTATTCATCCCCCTTGGTGTTTTTCCTATTTTGTTGCATTACAACCTGTAATTTAAATGAATATTTCTTTGGAGTTCATGTAATGGACATGCACAAAATATTCCAAATTGGTGAAGTGAAATTTAAAAAACAAAATTCTAAAAAATAAAACACTAAAAGGTTATGCGTGCATATGTATTCACCCCCTTTGCTATGAAGCCCCTAAATAAGATCTGGTGCAACCAATTACCTTCAGAAGTCACATAATTAGTTAGATTGCACACAGGTGGACTTGATTTAAGTGTCACATGATCTCAGTATATATACACACCTGTTCTGAAAGGCCCCAGAGTCTGCAACACCCCCAAGCAAGCGGCACCACCAAGCAAGCGGCACCATGAAGACCAAGGAGCGCGCCAAACAGGTCAGGGACAAAGTTATGGAGAGGTACAGATCAGGGCTGAGTTATAAAAAAATATCTGAAACTTTGAACATCCCATGGAGCACCATTAAGTCCATTATTAAAAAATGGAAAGAATATGGCACCACAACAAACCTGCCAAGAGAGGGCCGCCCACCAAAACTCACGGACCAGGCAAGGAGGGCATTAATCAGAGAGGCATCAAAGAGACCAAAGATGACCCTGAAGGAGCTGCAAAGCTCCACAGCGGAGATTTGTGTATCTGTCCATAGGACCACTTTAAGCCGTACACTCCACAGAGCTGGGCTTTACAGAAGAGTGGCCAGAAAAAAGCCATTGCTTAAAGAAAAGAATAAGCAAACACGTTTGGTGTTCGCCAAAAGGCATGTGGGAGAGTCCCCAAGCATATGGAAGAAGGTACTCTGGTCAGTTGAGACTAAAATTTAGCTTTTTGGCCATCAAGGAAAACGCTATGTCTGGCACAAACCATAGAATACCATCCCCACAGTGAAGTATGGTGGTGGCAGCATCATGGTGGTGGCAGCATCATGCTGTGGGGATGTTTTTTGTCGACAGGGACTGGGAAACTGGTCAGAATTGAAGGAATGATGGATGGCGCTAAATACAGGGAAATTCTTGAGGGAAACCTGTTTGTCTTCCAGAGATTTGAGACTGGGATGGAGGTTCACCTTCCAGCAGGACAATGACCCTAAGCATACTGCTAAAGCAACACTCGAGTGGTTTAAGGGGAAACATTTCAATGTCTTGGAATGGCTTAGTCAAAGCCCAGACCTCAATCCAATTGAGAATCTGTGGTATGACTTAGAGTGCTGTACACCAGTGGAACCCATCCAACTTGAAGGAGCTGGAGCAGTTTTGCCTTGAAGAATGGGCAACAATCCCAGTGGCTAGATGTGCCAAGCTTATGGAGACATACCCCAAGAGACTTGCAGCTGCAATTGCTGCAAAAGGTGGCTCTACAAAGTATTGACTTTGGGGGGGGGGTGAATAGTTATGCACGCTGAAGTTAGTTTTTTCGTGTTATTTCTTGTTTGTTTCACAATAAAACATATTTTGCATCTTCAAAGTGGTAGGCATGTTGTGTAAATCAAATGATACAAACCCTCCAAAAAATCTATTTTATTTCCAGATTGTAATGCAACAAAATTCCAAGGGGGTGAATACTTTCGCAAGCCACTATAGGGCTCCAAGGTAGGTAGCATTAATGTGTGTCATGGCTAGCCCTCACCAGAGAAATTTGAACTGTTTACTTGTTCCATTGTAACGCACAGAGAGACACATAGACAGGCTAGTACATGAGAGTCTTTATAAAGAGCCAACACTAGTGCTGAGGGCACTGAGAAAGAAAGAAAGAAATGAGAACTGTAACCCAGAGTGAGAAAGAATAAGACTGAGTGAGAAAGAGAGATGAGAGTGAGTGAAACCGAGAGACAAAGGGGAGGACTGCAAATCAGGGTAAGAGAGAAGGGGAAGAGCAAGAGGTCTCTACTGTACGTGAAGTACTAACCCTATAGGCAATTTTATTCTGCCAGTTAAAGTGGCTACGAAGAATAGGTTAGCATCTCACCGCTAAAAACACCACTCTGACAAAGGACAGCCCTGAAAGACCAGTAATTGCATTAAAAAGAAAGAGAGAGGGGGGGGGGGGGGGGGGAGAAAGAGAAAGAAATGGACAAAGTGTGTCAGATATACTGGAAGTAGTGTACAGGAACCCTTCAAATACAATGACTGAAAAGAACAACTTCATGTGAATCTGTGTAAAATGTGTAATTATTAACCTAACACAAAGGCACGGCAAGCGAGGGAGAGATACACTTACTACAGGAATGGGTAATAACAAATAATGGACTGCATTCACACAGCATTTTCACCCAAGGTCTCAAAGCACCTTGTAAAGTATGGGGATAACCCAACCCAACCCAACCACACCCGCTGGATGGTTTCTGTAGCACTTTATGTGACGTCATGTACAGGGGGCTGTATGGTTTAGGGGTTTCAAACTTTCATGCACTGTGAACCATCTGAGGCCTTTCAGACTGTCTTGTGACCAACCCAATATTACTGCTCACAATGTAGCATTACGCTGTATGTTCTGGGGCTCTCTCTTTGGGAACCACTGTAGTAATGGCTCTCCCATTAGCAGTCACTGGAGAAAGCATACCAAGACTAAACACCAGGGGGCTCTTCAGGCCCACAAGGACCGGCACTTACACTAGCCTATAAGGATGAAGCTTCTCATAGACACTGATCTAAGATCAGCTTTGTGCTTCCCCTGCCGAATGGTTAGGATTAAGATTCAGAAAGGGGAAACTAATCCTAGATCTGTGCCTACAGGCAACTTCTACAAAGTGCGGCCACAGGGCGGCAGGTCGCCTAGTGGTTAGAGCGTTGGGCCAGTAACCACAAGGTTGCAAGATCGAATCCCTGAGCTGAGAAGGTAAAAATCTGTTGTTCTGCCCCTGAACAAGGCAGTTAACCCACTATTCATAGGCTGTCATTGTAAATAAGAATTTGTTCTTAACTGACTTTGATAGATCCAGGAGAATCTCCACATCATCTGAAGAGCTTTCATATACATCACTTACTCCAGTCCCATTGCAGTGACTGGCTGGGAGAAGTGATATTGTAACTTTATCGAGAGCCAACAGAAACTCAATTCTGCTCAGGGTTCTAGGTGTGCAGAGTAGGATTATGCTGGCACAGTAAATCTAATATATCCAGTGTACAGTAAACTGGAGGCAACGGTATCTAGGCCTGCCTAGGTAAGGGCAAAGGTACTCTCATTTGGGCATGAGACAGTTCTCTGAGAGTAAGGCAATGCCTTGGTGGAAATAACTTGGCACTGAGAATTCAAGGAGATTATATGGGAAAGCGAGAGAGCGTGTGTATGTGGTGCGTGTGGGAGAGTTGATGTGCGAGGTAGAGTGAGTCTCCGTCCCACACAGTGAGCGTGACGCAGTGATAACACAACCACAAACTGTCCGATCTGCACTGACCCTCCCTCCCTTTTTCATTGTTGTTGATATTTTCACTGCACTGTCAAGAGGAGAGCTCGCAAGTAAACAATGTACCGTTTACACCCCGCTGTATACTGTGAATATGACTAATAAACCTTGATTTGATTGGAGCCAAGACTAACAAAATAACACAACAACAGTTGGCACTTCTGTGTGTGTGTGTCTGCATCTGTCTGAATTCGTGTTTGTCTAAGTGTGTGATGTGTCTAAGCATGTGTGTGTGTGTGTGTCCATCATACAGAGCAGATGGCTGGTAGGGAGAAGGGAGAGCAGAGGAGGGTTATTATTTGATTGAGGTGAGCTGCCTTCTGGTGTTGGTGTCACGTTCCTGACCTGTTTTCCTTTGTCATGTATTTGTTTTAGTTGGTCAGGGCGTGAGTTGGGTGGGTTGGTCTAGGTTTGATTTTCTATGTTGGGATTTTGTGTTCGGCCTGGTATGATTCTCAATCAGAGACAGCTGTGAATCGTTGTCCCTGATTGAGAATCATACAAAGGCAGCCAGGGTTTCACTTGTGTTTTGTGGGTGTTTGTTCCTGTGTCAGTGTTTGGGCCACACAGGACTGTTTCAGGTTAGTCACGTTTGTTGGTTGTTGTATTTTGTAGTGTTTGTTGTTTTCCCATTAAAATATGAATACTTACCAATCCGCATCTTGGTCTGATCCATGCTCCTCCTCGTCTGAGGAGAACGACTACGACAGCCGTTACAGTTGGATACAGCATCACTGCCTAGCCATCGAAACTGCACCACCATGTGTATGTGTGTTTAAACACGTGTGCCCAACACGCACCAGCACAACCCTCAGCTAGCGGAGTCAAAATAAATAAACAAACAATACAACACTTGCTTCCTCAGACGAGGAGGAGCATGGATCGGACCAAGATGCGGATTGGTAAGTATTCATATTTTAATGGGAAAACAACAAACACTACAAAATACAACAACGAACAACCGTGACTAACCTGAAACAGTCCTGTGTGGCCCAAACACTGACACAGGAACAAACACCCACAAAACACAAGTGAAACCCTGGTTGCCTTTGTATGATTCTCAATCAGGGACAACGATTCACAGCTGTCTCTGATTGAGAATCATACCAGGCCGAACACAAAATCCCAACATAGAAAATCAAACCTAGACCAACCCACCCAACTCACGCCCTGACCAACTAAAACAAATACATGACAAGGGAAAACAGGTCAGGAACGTGACAGAACCCCCCCCTTAAGGTGCGAACTCCGGGCGCACCAGCACAAAGTCTAGGGGAGGGTCTGGGTGGGCGTCTGTCCACGGTGGCGGCTCTGGCGCTGGTCGTGGTCCCCACCCCACCATAGTCAACCCCCGCTTCCGTGGCCTCCTCCCAATATTCACCCTCCATGTCAATCCCACTATTCCAAAGGGCAGTAACAGACTGAGGGGTAGCACCTGACTGAGGGGTAGCACCTGACCGAGGGGTAGCACCTGACTAAGGGGCAGCACCGGACTAAGGGGCAGCACCAGGATAAGGGGCAGCACCAGGATAAGGGGCAGCACCAGGATAAGGGGCAGCTCCGGACTGAGGGACGGCAGCTCCGGACTGAGGGACGGATCCTGGCTGGATGACTCTGGCGGATCCTGGCTGGCGGAAGGCTCTGGCGGATCCTGGCTGGCGGAAGGCTCTGGCGGATCCTGGCTGGCGGAAGGCTCTGGCGGATCCTGGCTGGCGGAAGGCTCTGGCGGATCCTGGCTGGCGGAAGGCTCTGGCGGATCCTGGCTGGCGGAAGGCTCTGGCGGATCCTGGCTGGCGGAAGGCTCTGGCTGGTCCTGGCTGGACGGCTCTGGCTGGTCCTGGCTGGACGGCTCTGGCTGATCCTGGCTGGACGGCTCTGGGCTGGAGACACGCACCACAGGGAGAGTGCGTGGAGGAGGAACAGGGCTCTGGAAACGCACTGGAAGCCTGGTGCGTGGTGTTGGCACTGATGGTACTGGGCTGGGGTGGGAAGGTGGCGCCGGATATACCGGACCGTGAAGGAGGACCCGCGCTCTTGAGCACCGAGCCTCCCCAACCCTACCAGGTTGAATGGTCCCCGTAGTCCTGCCAGTGCGGCGAGGTGGAATAGCCCGCACTGGGCTATGCAGGCGAACCGGGGACACCACCTGTAAGGCTGGTGCCATGTACGCCGGCCCGAGGAGACGTACTGGAGGCCAGATATGTTGGGCCGGCTTCATGGCACCCGGCTCGATGTCCAACCTAGCCCTCCCAGTGCGGCAAGGTGGAATAGCCCGCACTGGGCTAAGCACGCGTACTGGGGACACCGTGCGCTCCACCGCATAACACGGTGTCTGACCAGTACGACGCCCTCTCACTCCACGGTAAGCCCGGGGAGTTGGCTCGGGTATCCAACCCGGCTTCGCCACACTCCCCTTTAGCCCCCCCCCCCCAAGAAATTTTTGGGTGAGCCTCTCGGGCTTCCAGCCGCTCTGCCTTGCTTTCGCCTCATAATACCTCCTCTCCGCTTTCGCTGCCTCCAGCTCCGCTTTGGGGCGGCGACACTCCACTGGCTCTGCCCAGGGTCCTTTACCGTCTAGGATTTCCTCCCAAGTCCATTCCTCTTTTCCCCATTGCTGTTGTTCTTGCCTTCCTTCTCCAATCCGCTTGGTCCTGTTATGGTGGGTGTTTCTGTAACGGCTGTCGTAGTCGTTCTCCTCCTCAGACGAGGAGGAGCATGGATCGGACCAAGATGCGGATTGGTAAGTATTCATGTTTTAATGGGAAAACAACAAACACTACAAAATACAACAACCAACAACCGTGACTAACCTGAAACAGTCTGTGTGGCCCAAACACTGACACAGGAACAAACACCCACAAAACACAAGTGAAACCCTGGCTGCCTTTGTATGATTCTCAATCAGGGACAACGATTCACAGCTGTCTCTGATTGAGAATCATACCAGGCCGAACACAAAATCCCAACATAGAAAATCAAACCTAGACCAATCCACCCAACTCACGCCCTGACCAACTAAAACAAATACATGACAAAGGAAAACAGGTCAGGAACGTGACAGGAACAGTATGGATCATTTTCGTTCCAGGTTCCGTTTCTGTTCCCTGAACCGGTTCCAACCACTGGATCCCTGAATATGAACCTGAGTGATAGAGTGATAAAGAGCTGTTGTAACCAGAGCAGGCGAGGAGAGGAGGTGCTGTCATTGGAGCTTAATGGACGCGTTGCTGAAAGGAGCTCACAAAGACTAAGCCTTTACTCTTTTAAAACTACAAATGACTTATAAATTAGCTGCCACCATTCACAGGGCCTCTGGAAATACACTAGCCCTGACAGTGGAGAGATATGGTGACGAACAGTAGCTAGAGATGCTAACGCTTATACACAGAATGACCTACCTATTCCCTCAGGTAGGCTACACACTACACCCATCGCCTGAGATAGATACAGGGGAGTAAAGGGGATTCCTTCTGGGATAGAGAGAGAGGAGACAGTTTCACTAGAATAAACTACTTTCTCTCCACCAGGTTCCTATTAAAGGATCCCTATATCCCTAATATTCAAGGCCCTTCCATGTTTGGGGAAGGATCCACCAAAGCAATCCCCCTGTGTTTTCCCTCCGTTTTACATGATAGTCTGTTAAGAAACACTGTAGTTTGTGTATAAGTTTCCTCTCCAGAGATGTTCATGTCCTCACGCATTATTACAGTGCCCAACCATGATACAGAGAGACATTTACCTCTGCTTTTTCCCATTACTCCACTCCAGTCCACCACTTATAGAGAGACATACATCTCCAACGCAACAGTCCATGTTACCTGAGAAAGCTTTCGAACACCTGACCACACTAGAAGAGATGCACTAAATATTACATAAATAAGTACAATTGTTTCAAGTTTTCTACACAATGGACATACATCACATCATTCAACACTGCATGACCATACAGCTTTGTACATTTTGTAGTCCTGTACAAAGAATTGATTTACAGGAGATCTAGCAGTATAGAGCATGCTTCATGCAGACACACACACACACACACTGCATGCACCAACCTGCACACACACACAGACACACACGTGAGCACTACAGTAAACTCTTCTTCCCAGTGCCCTTCTCCATCCTTCCCTCTCTCTAAAGTCTCCATCCATCCCTCTCCATCTTTCCTCCATCTTTCCTCAGTAAAAGACTGTGAGGATGAATTTATGTTTATGCTAATTGCCCTGTATTACACCTTGGGAAGAAGCGCCAGGCCCAGTCCGTTATAATTACAGCTTTTCTCAGAGGATGAAAGAGCACTGAGTGCTGCTAGCACTGCCTACCACACGCACAGACAGCAGGCCGTGGTATCAGGAAATCAGCATACAGACAGCGGGCCCTGTGCATCAGCACACAGGCAGCAGCCCCTCCAGCTCACTAGTAGGCCTATTCTTGAACACCCTCAAGCATCTTTACACCAACATTTTGCTCAACAGATCTGGATGACAATGAGTTTGCCTAAACATTAAAAGACAAATCAAGCTTGTAGTTAATCCTGGTCTTGTCTTGTCCAGGTGGAAAGTCAACACAAACATTTTGTAAATTCATCTGCTATCAGTGTGAAATGAAGAGAATTTCTGTCCATGGAAGAGAATTTCTGTCCATCAGTGTGTAATGGAAGAAAATTTAGATTTTATTGGGATCCCCATTAGGCGACGGCAATGTCCCCTAGTCTTCTGGGGTCCAACATATAATGAAAAATACATTACTGACAAAAATACTTTACATAGATACATACCTTATTACATATAGATTTCGGATATTAATTTGATCACTATTTTGTTGCTGAGAAGTGCAAGCCCCCCCCCCCCCCCCACCAGGGGTATTTTCACAGTCCCCAAATACAGAACAAATTCAAGATAAAGTACAGTTTTATATAGAGCCATTATTGCATGGAACTCCATCCGTCTCATATTGCTCAAACGAACAGTAAACCTGGTTTTAAAAAAACAGATAAAGCAACACCTCATGGCACAACGCCTCTCCCCTATTTGACCTCGATAGTTTGTATGCATTGACATTTAGGCTACGTGTGCCTTTAAAAAATATATGTAATTCTGTCCTTGAGTTGTTCTTGTCTAATAATGTTCTGTATTATGTCATGTTTCATATGTTGTGTGGACCCCAGGAAGAGTAGCAGCTGCTTTTGCAACAGCTAATGGGGATCACAATAAAATACCAAATATATTCAAGGTTTAAAAAGGCTTCTAAATATCTAAAGAGGCTTCTAAAAAACAAAGATAACTAAGGCCAGGGCGTGACAGTACCCCCCCCCCCCCCCCCAAAGGTGCGGACTCCGGCCGCAAAACCTGACACAGAAGGGGAGGGTCCGGGTGGGCCTTCCTACGGCGGTGGCTCGGGTGCGGGACGTGGACCCCACTCCACCATAGTCAATACCCGCTTAGGTGGCCTCCCAGGAACGAGGACCCTTGCAGCGAGTCCCGGACTGAAGACCATCGTGGAGGGCGCCACTGGACGGAGGGGCAGCTCCGGACTGAGTGGTAGCTCCGGACTGAGGGGCAACTCCGGACTGAGGGGCGGCTCCGGACTGAAGGGCGGCTCCGGACTGAAGGGCGGCTCCGGACTGGAGGGCGGCTCCGGACTGGAGGGCGGCTCATGACTGGAGGGCGGCTCATGACTGGAGGGCGGCTCATGACTGGAGGGCGGCTCATGACTGGAGGGCGGCTCCTGACTGGCGGGCGGCTCCTGACTGGCGGGCGGCTCCTGACTGGCGGGCGGCTCCTGACTGGCGGGCGGCTCCTGACTGGCGGGCGGCTCCTGATTGGCGGGCGGCTCTGGCAGCTCCTGACTGGCGGGCGGCTCTGGCAGCTCCTGACTGGCGGGCGACTCTGGCAGCTCCTGACTGGCGGGCGGCTCTGGCAGCTCCTGACTGGCGGGCGGCTCTGGCAGCTCCTGACTGGCGGGCGGCTCTGGCAGCTCCTGACTGGCGGGCGGCTCTGGCAGCTCCTGACTGGCGGCTCCTGTCTGGCGGGTGGCTCTGGCGGCTCCTGACTGACGGACGGCTCTAGCGGCTCCTGACTGACGGACGGCTCTGACGGCTCGGGACAGACGGGCGGCTCTGACGGCTCGGGACAGACGGGCGGCTCTGACGGCTCGGGACAGACGAACGGCTCAGATAGCGCTGGGCAGCCAGGCAGCTCAGATGGCGCTGGGCAGGCGGGCAGCTCAGATGGCGCTGGGCAGACGGGCAGCTCAGATGGCGCTGGGCAGGCAGGCAGCTCAAACGGCGCTGGGCAGACGGACAGCGCAGACGGCGCTGGGCAGACGGCAGACTCTGGCCGGCTGAGGCGCACAGTAGGCCTGGTGCGTGGTGCCGGAACTGGTGGTACCGGGCTGGAGACACGCACCACAGGGCGAGTGCGTGGAGGAGGAACAGGGCTCTGGAGACGCACTGGAAGCCTGGTGCGTGGTGTAGGCACTGGTGGTACTGGGCTGGGGTGAGGAGGTGGCGCCGGATATACCGGACCGTGAAGGCGTACAGGAGCTCTTAAGCACCGAGCCTGCCCAACCTTACCTGGTTTAATGCGCCCCGTAGCCAGGCCAATGCGGCGAGGTGGAATAGCCCGCACTGGGCTGTGCTGGCGAACCGGGGACACCATGCGTAAGGCTGGTGCCATGTACACCGGCCCGAGGAGACGTACTGGAGGCCAGATACGTTGAGCCGGCTTCATGGCACCTGGCTCGATGCCCACTCTAGCCCGGCCGATACGTGGAGCTGGAATGTACCGCACCGGGCTAAGCACACGTACAGGAGACACCGTGCGCTCTTCCGCATAACACAGTGTCTGCCCGTACTCTCGCTCTCCACGGTAAGCACGGGGAGTTGGCGCAGGTTTCCTACCTGACTTCGCCACACTCCCTTTTAGCCCCCACCCCCAATACATTTTTGGGGCTGACTCTCAGGCTTCCAGCCTTGCTTCCGTGCTGCCTCCTCATATCACCGCCTCTCGGCTTTAGCTGCCTCCAGCTCTTCACGAGGGCGGCGATATTTTCCCGGTTGTGCCCAGTGTCCTCCGCTGTCCAGAATTTCCTCCCAATTCCATAAGTCCTGCGATCGCTGCTCCTGCTGCTGCTGCCGCTTACCACGCTGCTTGGTCCATGGTTGGTGGGTGATTCTGTCACGTTCGTCGTAACATTTAAGTGAGGAGGACCAAGGCGCAGCGTGATAACAATACATACTTCTTTAATGAAGACGAAAACGAAACGAACACTATACAAACTAATCAAAACAACAAACAGACGAACGTGAAGCTATACAAACAATAAGTGCAGACACTGGCAACTTACACATAGACAATCACCCACAACCTACCTAATGACTATGGCTGCCTAAATATGGCTCCCAATCAGAGACAACGATAGACAGCTGTCTCTAATTGAGAACCAATCTAGGCAACCATAGACTTACATAAACACCTACAATGAACACAACCCCATGAACTCTACAAACACCCCCTAGACAATACAAACACCCTAGACGGGACAAAAACACACAAACATCCCCCATGTCACACCCTGACCTAACTAAAATAATAAAGAAAACAAAGATAACTAAGGCCAGGGCGTGACAATGAGGCAAGTAATTTTTTCAACAAATGTTTACAGACAGATTATTTCACTGTATCACAATTCCAGTGGGTCAGAAGTTTACACACACTAAGTTGACTGTGCCTTTAAACAGCTTGAAAAATTCCAGAAAATGCTGTCATGGCTTTAGAAGTTTCTTATAGGCTAATTGACATCATTTGAGTCAATTGGAGGTGTACCTGTGGATGTATGTTACGTCCGTCGTTTGAATGAGGAGACCAAGGTGCAGCGTGGTAGACAAACATCTTACTTTATTTAAAATGAACCTCGAAAAAACAACAAAATACAAAACTAACATAAAGTTCTGCAGGCTATACAGCAACTATACAAAATACAGATCCCACAAACTAAGGTGGAAAAAAGGCTGCCTAAGTATGATACCCAATCAGAGACAACGACAGACAGCTGCCTCTGATTGGGAACCATACCAGGCCAACATAGAAAATACAACAGATTGCCCACCCTAGTCACACCCTGACCTAACCAAATAGAGAATAAAAAGGCTCTCTAAGGTCAGGGCGTGACAATGTATTTCAAGGCCTACCTTCAAACTCAGTGCCTCTTTGCTTGACATCATGGGAAAATCAAAAGAAATCCGCCAAGACCTCAGAAAAAATATTGTAGACCTCCACAAGTCTGGTTCATCCTTGGGAGCAATTTCCAAATGCCTGAAGGTACCGCGTTCATCTATACAATAAATACTACGCAAGTATAAACACCATGGGCCCACGCAGCCGTCATACCGCTCAGGAAGGAGATGCGTTTTGTCTCCTAGAGATGAACGTACTTTGGTGCGAAAGTGCAAATCAATCCCAGAACAACAGCAAAGGACCTTGTGAAGATGCTGAAGGAAACAGGTACGAAAGTATCTATATCCATAGTAAAACGAGTCCTATATCGACATAACCTGAAAGGCCGCTCAGCAAGGAAGAAGCCACTGCTCCAAAACACTGCCATACAAAAGCAAGACTTTGGTTTGCAACTGCACATGGGGACAAAGACCGTACTTTTTGGAGAAGTGTCCTCTGGTCTGATGAAACAAAAATAGAACTGTTTGGCCATAATGCCCATCGTTATGTTTGGAGGAAAAAGGGGGATGCTTTCAAGCCGAAGAACACCATCCCAACCATGAAGCACGAGGGTGGCAGCATCATGTTGTGGGGGTGCTTTGCTGCAGGAGGGACTGGTGCAATTCACAAAATAGAGGAGGAAAAGTATGTGGATATATTGAAGCAACATCTTAAGACATCAGTCAGGAAGTTAAAGCTTGGTCACAAATGGGTCTTCCAAATGGACAATGACCCCAAGCATACTTCCAAAGTTGTGGAAAAATGGCTTCAATCCCATAGAAAATTTGTGGGTAGAACTGAAAAAGCGTGTGCGAGCAGGAGGCCTACAATCCTGACTGAGTTACACCAGCTCTGTCAGGATTAATGGGCCAAATTCACCCAATTTATTGTGGGAAGCTTGTGGAAGGCTACCCAAAACGTTTGACCGAAGTTAAACAATTTAAAGGCAATGCTACCAAATACTAATTGAGTGTATGTAAACTTCTGACCCACTGGGAATGTGATGAAAGAAATAAAAGCTGAAATAAATCATTCTCTCTACTATTATTCTGACATTTCACATTCTTAAAATAAAGTGGTGATCCTAACTGACCTAAGTTTTAAATGATCATCCAACTCGGAATTGTAAACCTTTTTCCTTGATGACAAAATTTGCCAACGAAGGACCGCCACGCACAACAAGGTGAGTACAAAAATGTTTTATATGCTGCTGCATAAATTATGTAATATGCCAGGGAGATATAGTCAGCCATGTCAGCTATGTTTAAAACTTCTTCAGGATTGGTGGGTCCCCTACGGGACGATTGAGCTAATGTAGGCTAATGCGATTAGCATGAGGTTGTAAGTAACATGAACATTTCCCAGGACATAGACATATCTGATATTGGCAGAAAGTGTAAATTATTGTTAATCTAACTGCACTGTCCAATTTACAGTAGCTATTACAGTGAAATAATACCATGCTATTATTTGAGGAGAGTGCACAGTTTTGAACATGAACGTTATTAATTTTAAAAAATGGCACATTTGGGCAGTCTTGATAAAACATTTTGAACATAAATGCAAGGGTTCATTGGATCAGTCTAAAACTTTGCACATACACTGCTGCCATCTAGTGGCCAAAATCTAAATTGCACCTGGGCTGGATTAATACATTATGGCCTTTCTCTTGCATTTCAAAGTTGATGGTACAAAAAAAATAAAAAAGAACGGTTGGTTTTTTCTTTGTATTCTCTTTTACCAGATCTATTGTACTATATTCTCCTACATTAAATTCACATTTCCACAAACTTTAAAATATTTCCTTTCAAATGGTACCAAGAAAATGCATATCCTTGCTTCAGGGCCTGAGCTACAGGCAGTTAGATTTGGGTATGTCATTTTAGGCGAAAATTGAAAAAAAGGGTCCGATCCTTGAGAGGCAGTAAACGAGGTTTTGCTGCCAGACAAGGCTCCGCTGATAGCTATGTGTAGCGGTGGTAAGGATTCACTCCATTCTGCTGGAAAGAAAGCTCTGCTGTTGGGACAGCTTTATGTAAGCCCAAACAGTTTGTGGGCGCCGCTTGTCGCCGTTATAATGCAATTAATGTATTGTTTAGTGTTGTGTAGTGTAGTGGCTATGCTGGCATGCAAAACTAATTGTTGAATTAGCGATATCCAACTTGTGTAATGTTCATGTCCAATGGCTGATGAGAACTGATACGTTTGATCTATAATTTCTCTTAATTATTTCTCTTCATATGACAAGGATTGAAAAGAATTTGCCAGTAGATTGTCGACTTGATTCATGATGCTGACTGCTAGCTTGTTAGCAAAGATTTTGAAAGTATGATGTTGACATGATCAGTCCAATCAAAGCTACGGTAGATATAACGTGATTTGACTTAACTTTATCTGTGGCCGATGACCTTGAGCCTTCTTGGATGGGTACTTCTAATGTAACCCTAAGGCAGCACTCCCCGTAGATTTTGCGGTGAAGTAGTGTCCCCATGAGTGACAGAACACTGAGTCAATCACGGCGCAACTAGAGAACGTTACCAACCCCTATGCCACCACCACAGAAAGCATTGACATCCAGCTCTCCCTCTCCAATGTTAACCAGAGGAATGTCTTGTTTCAACAGGCTTTCCCGCAGAAACTCGAACACATTCTAAAGCGAATACTGGAATAATATTTCTAACATACAGTGGCTTGCGAAAGTATTCACCCCCCTTGGCATTTTTCCTATTTTGCTGCCTTACAACCTGGAACTAAAATGGATTTTGGGGGGGGTTTGTGTAATTTGATTTACACAACATGCCTACCACTTTAAAGATAAAAATAATTGTTTTATTGAGAAACAAACAAGACAAACAAACAGAACTTGAGCGTGCATAACTATTCACCCCCCCAAAGTCAATACTTTGTAGAGCCACCTTTTGCAGCAATTACAGAAGTCTCTTGGGGTATGTCTCTATAAGCTTGGCACATCTAGCCACTGGGATTTTTGCCCATTCTTCAAGGCAAAACTGCTCCAACTCCTTCAAGTTGGATGGGTTCCGCTGGCGTACAGCAATCTTTAAGTCACACCACAGATTCTCAATTGGATTGAGGTCTGGGCATTGACTAAGCCATTCCAAGACATTCAAATGTTTCCCCTTAAACCACTCGTGTTGCTTTAGCAGTATGCTTAAGGTCATTGTCCTGCTGGAAGGTGAACCTCCGTCCCAGTCTCAAATCTCTGGAAAACTGAAACAGGTTTCTCTCAAGAATTTCCCTGTATTTAGCTCCATCCATCATTCTTTCAATTCTAACCACTTTGACAGTCCCTGCCGATGAAAAACATCCCCACAGCATGATGCCGCCACCACCATGCTTCACCGTGGGGACAGTGTTCTCTGGGTGATGACAGGTGTTGGGTTTGCGCCAGACATAACGTTTTCCTTGATGGCCAAAAAGCTAAATTTTAGTCTCATCTGACCAGAGTACCTTTTTCCATATGTTTGGGGAGTCTCCCACATGCCTTTTGGCGAACACCAAACGTGTTTGCTTATTTTTTCTTTAAGCAATGGCTTTTTTTCTGGCCACTCTTCTGTAAAGCCCAGCTGTGTGGAGTGTATGGCTTAAAGTGGTCCACAGCAGATACTCCAATCTCTGCTGTGGAGCTTTGCAGCTCCTTCAGGGTCATCTTTGGTCTCTTTGTTGCCTCTGATTAATGCCCTCCTTGCCTGTCCATGAGTTTTGGTGGGCTGCCCTCTCTTGGCAGGTTTGTTGTGATGCCATATTCTTTCCATTTTTTAATAATGGATGTAATGGTGCTCCGTGGGATGTTCAAAGTTTCGGATATTTTTTTATAACCCAACGCTGATCTGTATTTCTCCACAACTTTGTCCCTGACCTGTTTGAAGAGCTCCTTGGTCTTCATGGTGCCGCTTGCTTGGTGGTGTTGCAGACTCTGGGGCCTTTCAGAACAGGTGTATATATAGTGAGATCATGTGACAGATCATGTGACACTTAAATTGCACACAGGTGGACTTTATTTAACTAATTATGTGACTTCTGAAGGTAATTGGTTGCACCAGATCTTATTTAGGGGCTTCATAGCAAAGCGGGTGAATACATATGCACGCAACAATTTTCCGTTTTTTTTTTATATACTTTTTTTAAAACAAGTTATTTTTTTTATTTCACTTGACCAATTTGGACTATTTTGTGAATGTCAATTATATGAAATCCAATTAAAAATCCATTTAAATTACAGGTTGTAATGCAACAAATAGGAAAAATGAATACTTTTGCAGTGCACTGTACCATTGTTAGTAATAATATCTACTGTTTGTTTGTTATGTATTTCTGTGATTTGATTAGGTAGTAAATAAATAATTAAGCCAGTTTGTACATTGCTGATACATTATTTATTCTAGGTTTCGTGCAGATAACCAGGAATTTTACAACGTTCAGATGAGACTGATAGAAGGTAAAGAATAATTAATGATTGACTGCTATTGATATAAAAGGCCTTCAGATCTTTTAAGAGTGGATTTGGGACATAGCTGCTCTATATAAACTAATGCTTCTGTAGTGCCCCAGGTTATTAATGGTTTAATTGTTGCATGGTTTAATTCAATCACGTAATCAATTAAACGTTAGGTAATCGATTTGATAAAATAGAATGCCATCTAATTTAATCATACTAGAGACATGACAACTGTAACTTGGAAAGTATAACCACATGTGTGAAGTGTCTATCCCATGCGTTGTGCATGAAATATGAAAAATTATGAAAGTGTGTTTGTTAATAGAGGGACATGATTTTAAAAGCCATAAGAGATTATTGTTTTACATAAACTTTGCACACTGACAAGTCACGCCCCTGAGTGAGGTCAGAGAGCGTGTTAGCCTGACGGAACCGCCCTTTTCAACAAACTGTATAAAATGATGGGTTAACAATGAACATATAGGACCGGAAAATACATTTTAAATGGTCTTAACTCTGACTCTCAACATGAGGTAGAGACAAACTCACCTCCCGGACAACACTCGTATGGCTGAATGGCCGTTCTACTGCTCTACTCAAACCATCGTAGTATGCTACTCTCATCCCCCAACTGGGAACCATCGACACGGCTGGCTAGCCTATCTTCAAAGAGGCATCTTCCAGAGCGAATGAAAGGAAAATCAACTCTGTAGTTCTGTTCAGGACTACATGACAAGTCACCGGATACCGAACAATGGCAGAGGAGAACAACAGTAGAAGACTTGTTGGAACCCTTATGGACAATCAGGGGTGGGGCTCTCGCCACTGCTCCCAGCACTGACACCTCTACTACATCCCTCTCTCGAAGACTGAGGAAACAGATATCTTATTTTACCCTTTCAGCTTTTGGAAACGTTCTGCATTTTTGGTATACATGCTTTGAGAGTTTTTAGAGCATCAGTAGCTACCATAGTAACTTTGAGGAATAGAAATAGACACATTGTTTGCCACACAAGTATCAAAGACCACAGTCTACACGGCAAATATCAAGCCCAAACAATTGAACACACCAGAATCGTCCCTTGCCTTGTCCACAAACACTGAGTATAACCAGTCAATAAAAGCAGGGATTCCACATTGCGATCACATTTACAGTATAACTGTTGGTACTACAGGTGTACATGTACAGGTATGCGAGCTGGTATTACCTGTGTGCCTCCAGCCGTGATGCATTCACTGAAAGCGTTTCTCTTTGAGATGAAGGTGATGAGCTGCTGCCAGCGAGATGAGGAAAAGGAGGAGGAGGAAGGTGAGCCCGTATTATGTCCCGAGTGCAGTTCTTCTGAGGAGCATCTCTTGGGCCCCTGCTTCTGTTTCTTGGGCCCTCCCTGGCCCCCGCCCCCACCGCTTCGCCCACCCCGCGGGAACTGAGTGTTGTTACCGAAGATGAAATTCATCTTTGGAGCGAGAGAGAGGAGAGAGGAGGGAAGGAAGAAGAGGAATAACAATCCCCTCTTTTCTTCTCTTCACTCAGGGCCAGGAACAAGAGAACAGCTGGCCTATGGAGCGATTGAACCGGCAGCCACAGAGGAGAGGAGAGAAAGAACAAGAGGAGGAGGAGGTGGGGGGGGGAAGTGAAGGCAAGGATAAGATTACTCACTGCATCCTATTGAGCAGTAAGAGAGAGTAAAAGTCCAAAGGGGAATCCATTAGTTCGCAACCTACAGACAGACAAAGAGCCCCGTCGGCATCTTTCTTTCCCTAACCAGGGGGACACACCAGACGCCACATTGTCAATAGCTGGGAAGGCAGTTAGGACCGAAAAAGACAGATCGCACCACCAACAACTCCCCAGAAATAGAGTCTCTGGATTACTGAGGCCCTCCTCTCCCTTATTTTCTTCCCGTTCAAGAATGACAGCACAAGAGAGTGGGCCGGTCGAAAAGTCAGGAAATAGGCTTGATTACCTGACAAGTCTTGGATACAGAGTAGGGAGCTCTCTGTAATTCTTCCTCTCGCTCTCTTTCCTTCCCTCTCCCTTGCTTCTTGGTTGTAAAGTGGACCTCCAGTAAAGAGCAGTCAAATGACCAGGACTCAATCACAGCACCTCCTTAGGAGCAGAAGAACAACTCTGAAACTCCCCCCTCTAAACCTCCACACTTACATTAAATATAGATAGAGGGAGGGAAGAGCGAGAGAGAGAGATCCACCCCGAGCTCTGATCTGAAGGCTGGGTCTTCTACTCCTCTCCTCTACTCACCACCCTCCTCCCCCTAACTTAGTCCCAGAAGAGTTCAACTCTATTGCAACTCATCAGAAACCTCTGTGGCCACAGGAAAGCTTTCACAGAGAGCAGTCATTGATTGGGCCCACTCCAGGTCCATTGTCCAGGCGTAGAAACCCAAGCCTCGCTTCACCAGACATGATTACGGAAGCTGTTGACGCCCCTGCCAGCCGACCAATTGCATAACGCTGAAACCCAACACCACTTTCTAAACATGCTAGCAGGTCCAGAAGGGAGACACAGATGGAGAAGAGAAGAAGAAGAGAGTGAGTGAGTTTCCAGGTGAGTGTGTTTCATTCAGGAAGGAAGTATAAGCCGTTAGCCAGTCCATTGTGGTAAACGTTGACTTTTGGTCCTGCGTGATGGTGAGTCTAGGTGTTTTCAGACACTGCGGCTCCCTGGTCTCCCACACACACACTGCTGCCGTCGATCCAGAATGGAAAAACAACAGGCTGTGCCAATATGAGATAGAAAAAGGAGAGACACACACACGATCCACGTCTGTGCGAAAGCCTGTTGATTCCCTATCTTCTTCTCCTCTTACTCTTCTCACACTGAATTAGTATAAGCATCCTTCTGCTTCTCCATTCAGAGCCGGAGCCTGCCTATAGGTGTGCATGTGCCACAGGTGTCAAACGAGGTAAGAGCTATTGTCACAGCTTGTGCTCCTACTCCCTGGGGACCAGCGCCATGGCAAAACAGCTTTAACATCAAATAGAGCTGCAACCTCACCAACAAAGCTCCTACCTCCTCCCTGCCTCCTTTCCTGCTCAAAATATATTATCCAGAGCACAGCAAAGAGGGGGAGAGAGTATAAATAGGACTCCTCTTCCACATATCACTGTGCTGTCTGTATTCACATGTACAGGCACCTACAGTCAGGTCCTGGAGATCAGATCAGGTTCGCTGTAGCTGTACTGTAACTAGGAGACATAAATGCATCTCAGGGCTTGACATTAACTTTTTTTGCCACTTGTTCTTAGGACATAGCTCAAGTCACTTGTCCAAAAATTAACAATGATCTGTAACACCATAAGCCAACAAAGTTACTGAAAATGGTGTTGTATGATGCAAGGAAACACTTCAAAATAAAATGCATTATTATCACTGGTATTGACAATGGAAAGCTGCTGCTGATCCCATGTATTATATCTCCTGCCATTGTGGCCTTGACCCCCCACAAAGTAAAATACCATGGAGCAAAAGCCTGTACACCAAGTAGCTCTCCTTGAGGATGGTTGGCACCCTGCAACATTACAATAATAACCAAATACTTAAGTCGTTATAAAATAATTCCCTCATTCAATTAACCAGGGATCAAATGGCTAAGATGGGCAATTTCATATCAATGTACCTAGCTAACTAAGACATGTTTATCTATTTGTAAGGCTAAAATATCAAGTTTTCAGGGGAGATCTTGACTGCATGGGAGTTACTTTATGATAGTGGCAAGTCTCCCAAACTTTTGAGATACCCCTACCCGAGGTAGAAGAAAGCACAGTGGCGACCCGTCATTCAGGGCAGGTGGGGCAGAGACCCACCTGTTTTGAGCCCCACATACATATTTTTAGCCCCCCAAAAAAAGAATAATGATCAGTCCAATCAAAGCTACAGTATAACGTGATTTAACGTCATTTTATCTGTGGCCAATGACATTTGGCCTTCTTGGAAGGGCACTTGTAATATTACTCTATGGCATAAGCCAAAGGGCTGAAATTTTGAATTTCTACCCTTACTAAGGACTTAAACTTGGCGTGGACGTACTGTCCCCATGAGTGACAGAACACTGATATATATACACTACCGGTCAAAAGTTTTAGAACACCTACTCATTCAAGGGTTTTTCTTTATTTTTACTATTTTCTACATTGTAGAATAATAGTGAAGACATCAAAACTATGAAATAACACATATGGAATCATGTAGTAACCAAAAAAGTGTTAAACAAATCAAAATATATTTTATATTTGAGATTCTTCAAATAGCCACCCTTTGCCTTGATAACAGCTTTGCACACTCTTGGCATTCTCTCAACCAGCTCCATGAGGTAGTCATCCGGAATGCATTTCAATTAACAGGTGTGCCTTGTTAAAAGTTAATTTGTGGAATTTCTTTCCTTAATGCATTTGAGCCAATCAGTTGTGTTGTGACAAGGTAGGGGTGGTATACTGTACAGAAGATAGCACTATTTGGTAAAAGACCAAGTCCATATTATGGCAAGAACAGCTTAAATAAGAAAAGAGAAACGACAGTCCTTCATTAGTTTAAGACATGAAGGTCAGTCAATATGGAAAATTAAGAACTTTGAAAGTTTCTTGAAGCGCAGTCGCAAAAACCATCAAGCGCTATAATGAAACTGGCTCTCATGAGGACTGCCACAGGAATGGTAGACCCAGAATTACCTCTGCTGCAGAGGACAAGTTCATTAGAGTTACAAGCCTCAGAAATTGCAGCCCAAATAAATGCTTCACAGAGTTCAAGTACCAGACACATCTCAACATCAACTCAACACCATAGTCCCTGTGCCCAAGAATACTAAGGTAACCTGCCTAATTTACTACCGACCCGTAGCACTCACGTATGTAGCCATTGTGTGCTTTGAAAGGCTGGTCATGGCTCACATCAACACCATTATCCCAGAAACCTTAGACCCACTCCATTTGCATACCGCATACCGATCCACAGATGATGCAATCTCTATTGCGCGCCACACTGCCCTTTCCCACCTGGATATAAGGAACACCTATGTGAGAATGCTATTCATTGACTACAGCTTAGTGTTCAACACCACAGTGCCCCCAAAGCTCATCAATAAGCTAAGGACCCTGGGACTAAACACCTATCTCTGCAACTGGATCCTGGACTTCCTGACGGGCAGCCCCCAGGTGGTAAGGGTAGGTTACAACATGCTGATCCTTAACACGGGGGCCCCTCAGGGGTATGTGCTCTGTCCCCTCCTGTACTCCCTGTTCACTCATGACTGCACGGCCAGGCACAACTCCAACACCATCATTATGTTTGCCGATAACACAACAGGGGTAGGCCTGATCACCGACAACGACGAGACAGCCTATAGGGAGGAGGTCAGAGACCTGGCCGTGTGGTACCAGGACAACAACCTCTCCCTCAACGTCATCAAGACAAAGGAGATGATTGTGGACTACAGGAAAAAGAGGACCGAGCACGCCCGCATTCTCATCGACGGGGCTGTAGTGGAGCAGGTTGAGAGCTTCAAGTTCCTTGGTGTCCATATCACCAACAAACTAACATGGTCCAAGCACACCAAGACAGCCGTGAAAAGGGCACGACAAAACCTATTCCCCCTCAGGAGACTGAAAAGATTTGGCATGGGTCCTCAGATCCTCAAAAGGTTCTACAGCTGCACCATCGAGAGCATCCTGACTGGTTGCATCACTGCCTGGTATGGCAACTGCTCGGCCTCCGACCGCAAGGCACTACAGAGGGTAGTGCGAACGGCCCAGTACATCACTGGGGCCAAGCTTTCTGCCATCCAGGACCTCTATACAATATAATGGCTTCAACAGTAGAAAATGCACCTTCTGGAGTGGCCCAGTCAGAGTCCTGACCTCAACCCGATTGAGATGCTGTGGCATGACCTCAAGAGAGCAGTTTACACCAGACATCCCAAGAAAATCTCTTAACCGAAACAGTTTTGTAAAGAGGAATGGTCCAAAATTCCTACTGACTGTTGTGCAGGTCTGATCCGCAACTACAGAAACTGTTTGTTTGAGGTTATTGCTGCCAAAGGAGGGTCAACCAGTTATGAAATCTGAGGGTTCACATACTTTTCCACACTGCACTGTGAACATGGTGTGTTAAATGAATACATGAACACGTATAATTGTTTGTGTGATATTAGTTTAAGCAGACTGTTTGTCTGTTGTTGTGATCTAGATGAAGATGAGATCAAATTTTATCACCAATGCAGAAATCCAGGTATTTCCAAAGGGTTCATACTTTTTCTTGCCACACACAGAATGCATCTCCTTCCTGAGCGGTATGACAGCTGCGTGGTCCCATGGTGTATATACTTTCGTACTATTGTTTGTATAGATGAACGCAGTACCTTCAGGCGTTTGGAAATTGCTCCCATGGATGAACTAGACTTGTGGAGGTCCACAATTTTTTTTCCCCTGAGGTCTTGGCGGATTTCTTTTGATTTTCCAAATATGTCAAGCGAAGAGGCAGTGAGCTGGTAGGTAGGCCTTGAAATACGTCCACGGCGCCTAATACTTCCGGCGCCGACCGAGATGGCCGCCTCGCTCCGCGTTCCTAGGAAACTATGCAGTATTTTGTTGTTTTATGTGTTATTCCTTACATTGGTACCCCAGGTAATCTTAGGTTTCATTACATACAGTCGGGAGGAACTACTGAATATAAGAGCAACGTCAACTCACCATCGTTACAACCAGGAATATGACTCTCCCAGAGCGGATCCTGTGTTTTGCCTTCCACCCAATACAATGGATCTGATCCCAGCCGGTGACCCTAAACAACGACGCCGTAAAAGGGGCAAACGAGGCGGTCTCCTGGTCAGGCTTTGGAGACGGGCACATCGCGCTCCACTCCCTAGCATACTACTCGCCAATGTCCAGTCTCTTGACAATAAGGTTGATGAAATCCGAGCACAGTTAACATTCCAGAGAGACATCAGGGATTGTAACGTTCTTTGCTTCACGGAAACATGGCTCACTCGAGAGACGCTAACGGAGTCGGTGCAGCCAGCTGGTTTTTTCACGCATCGCGCCGACAAACAAACATCTTTCTGGTAAGAAGAGGGGCGGGGGTGTATGCCTTATGATCAACGAGACGTGGTGTGATCATAACAACATACAGGAACTCAAGTCATTCTGTTCACCAGATTTAGAATTCCTCACAATCAAATGTCGACCGCATTATCTACCAAGGGAATTCTCTTCGATTATAATCACAGCCGTATATATTCCCCCCCAAGCAGACACATCGATGGCCCTGAACGAACTTTATCTGACTCTTTGTAAACTGGAAACCACACACCCTGAGGCTGCATTCATCGTAGCTGGGGATTTTAACAAGGCTAATCTGAAAACAAAACTCCCTAAATTCTATCAGCATATCGATTGTGCTACCAGGGCTGGTAAAACCTTGGATCATTGTTATACTAACTTCCGCGACGCATATAAGGCCCTCCCCCGCCCTCCTTTCGGAAAAGCTGACCACGACTCCATTTTGTTGCTTCCAGCCTACAAACAGAAACTAAAACAGCAAGCTCCCGAGCTCAGGTCTGTTCAACGCTGGTCCGACCAATCTGATTCCACGCTTCAAGACTGCTTCGATCACGTGGATTGGGATATGTTCCGCATTGCGTCCAACAACAACATTGACGAATATGCTGATTCGGTGAGCGAGTTCATTAGAAAGTGCATTGACGATGTCGTACCCACAGCAACGATTACAACATTCCCAAACCAGAAACCGCGGATTGATGGCAGCATTCGCATGAAACTGAAAGCGCGAACCACTGCTTTTAACCAGGGCAAGGTGACCGGAACCATGAGAGAATACAAACAGTGTAGCTATTCCCTCCGCAAGGCAGTCAAACAAGCTAAGTCCCAGTATAGAGACAAAGTAGAGTCGCAATTCAACAGCTCAGACACAAGAGGTATGTGGCAGGGTCTACAGTCAATCACGGATTACAAAAAGAAAACAGCCCCGTCGCGGACCAGGATGTCTTGCTCCCAGACAGACTAAATAACTTTTTTGCTCGCTTTGAGAACAATACAGTGCCACTGACACGGCCCGCTACCAAAACCTGCGGGCTCTCCTTCACTGCAGCCGAGGTGAGTAAAACATTTAAACGTGTTAACCCTCGCAAGGCTGCAGGCCCAGACGGCATTCCCAGCCGCGTCCTCAGAGCATGCGCAGACCAGCTGGCTGGTGTGTTTAAGGACATATTCAATCAATCCTTATCCCAGTCTGCTGTTCCCACATGCTTCAAGAGGGCCACCATTGTTCCTGTTCCCAAGAAAGCTAAGGTAACTGAGCTAAACGACTACCGCCCCGTAGCACTCACTTCCGTCATCATGAAGTGCTTTGAGAGACTAGTCAAGGACCATATTACCTCCACCCTACCTGACACCCTAGACCCACTCCAATTTGCTTACCGACCCAATAGGTCCACAGACGGCGGAATCGCAACCACACTGCACACTGCCCTAACCCATCTGGACAAGAGGAATACCTATGTGAGAATGCTGTTCATCGACTACAGCTCAGCATTTAACACCATAGTACCCTCCAAACTCGTCATCAAGCTCGAGACCCTGGGTCTCGACCCCGCCCTGTGCAACTGGGTCCTGGACTTCCTGACGGGCCGCCCCCAGGTGGTGAGGGTAGGTAACAACATCTCCACCCCGCTGGTCCTCAACACTGGGGCCCCACAAGGGTGCGTTCTGAGCCCTCTCCTGTACTCCCTGTTCACCCACGACTGCGTGACCATGCACGCCTCCAACTCAATCATCAAGTTTGCGGACGACACTACAGTGGTAGGCTTGATTACCAACAACGACGAGACGGCCTACAGGGAGGAGGTGAGGGCCCTCGGAGTGTGGTGTCAGGAAAATAACCTCACACTCAACGTCAACAAAACAAAGGAGATGATTGTGGACTTCAGGAAACAGCAGAGGGAGCACCCCCCTATCCACATCGACGGGACAGTAGTGGAGAAGGTGGAAAGTTTTAAGTTCCTCGGTGTACACATCACGGACAAACTGAATTGGTCCACCCACACAGACAGCGTTGTGAAGAAGGCGCAGCAGCGCCTCTTCAACCTCAGGAGGCTGAAGAAATTCTTCTACAGATGCACAATCGAGAGCATCCTGTCGGGCTGTATCACCGCCTGGTACGGCAACTGCTCCGCCCACAACCGTAAGGCTCTCCAGAGGGTAGTGAGGTCTGCACAACGCATCACCGGGGGCAAACTACCTGCCCTCCAGGACACCTACACCACCCGATGTCACAGGAAGGCCATAAAGATCATCAAGGACAACAACCACCCGAGCCACTGCCTGTTCACCCCGCTATCATCCAGAAGGCGAGGTCAGTACAGGTGCATCAAAGCAGGGACCGAGAGACTGAAAAACAGCTTCTATCTCAAGGCCATCAGACTGTTAAACAGCCAGCACTAACATTTAGTGGCCGCTGCCAACATACTGAATCAACTCCAGCCACTTTAATAATGGGAATTGGTGGAAATGTATGTAAAAATGTATCACTAGCCACTTTAAACAATGCCACTTAATATAATGTTTACATACCCTACATTACTCTTCTCAAATGTATATGTATATACTGTACTGTATATCATCCACTGCATCTTGCCATCTTTATGTAATACATGTATCACTAGACACTTTAAACTATGCCACTTTATGTTTACATACCCTACATTACTCATCTCATATGTATAGACTGTACACTATACCATCTACTGCATCTTGCCTATGCCGTTCTGTACCATCACTCATTCATATATCTTTATGTACATATTCTTTATCCCTTTACACTTGTGTGTATAAGGTAGTAGTTGTGGAATTGTTAGGTTAGATTACTTGTTGGTTATTACTGCATTGTCGGAACTAGAAGCACAAGCATTTCGCTACACTCGCATTAACATCTGCTAACCATGTGTATGTGACAAATAAAATTGGATTTGATTTGATTTGAGGTAAATCTCCAATTGACTCAAATTAGGTCAATTAGCCTATCAGAAGCTTCGAAAGCCATGGCATAATTTTCTGGAATTTTCCAAACTATTTAAAGGCACAGTCAATTTAGTGTATGTAAACTTCTGACCCACTGAAATTATGATACAGTGAAATCTGTCTGTAAACAATTGTTGTAAAAATACTTGTGTCATGCACAAAGTATATGTCCTAACCAACTTGTCAAAACTATAGTTTCTTAAAAAGAAATTTGTGGAGTGGTTGAAAAACGAGTTTTAATGACTGCAACCTAAGTGTATGTACATTTCCAACTTCAACTGTACATACACAGATATACATACATACAGTACAAACATACATATACATAACTTTAAAAATATATATTTTCCTTTTAAATTGACTGGATCTTTATATTTCCCACTTGTGTCCTGTTTCAGTAATATTAAAATCATACCTCCTTGTTGAGTGTCTGATAATCTACCATGTACAGAGGAGTGGTTAAAACATGCTAATAACAGTCCTCTGAGTATATCAAAAAGAGTTGTGTATACCATCCAGCCGTGGAGTTTTCCAAGACTTAAGCCTTTAATTGCATCAAGAAGTTCCTCTGTAATGTTACATTCTTAATAAGTGCCTTATTTCTGTATATCGTGTGGTCGTTTCTCCTGTAGCATACCATACCATATGCAGCATTTTTAAAAATTGTTTTATTCACATTTTCAAGTGCTTGTGACAAATCATGCATTCTGATTCCTGCATTGATTGTAATGGACACACATGATGTGTGTAAAATACTTTTTTGAAGGTTGTACTGATTATGATGAGCTAATGCTAAACTATTTGACAGCTATGTGTGGCGCCATGTTTGTTGACATTATACAATGAAAATGTCTGTCAGACCAAAGATATTATAACAAAATGAGGTGAGGGATGATTCACTTATCTTTCGAGTACATTTTCGGAAGTGAATGAAGGGAAGTGAATGATGGTAGACGACACACCCCTTCAACGTGCATACAGCAAACAGGCTAAACTGTTTTAACTTCCTCGGGGTACACATCACGGACAAACTGAAATGGTCCACCCACACAGACACTGTGGTGAAGAAGGTGCAACAGCGCCTCTTCAACCTCAGGAGTCTGAAGAAATTTGGCTTGTCACCTAAAATTCTGACAAACTTTTACAGATGCACAATCGAGAGTATCCTGTCGGCTGTTTCACCGCCTGGTACGGCAACTGCACCGCCCTCAACCGCAATGCTCTCCAGAGGGTGGTGAGGTCTGCACAACGCATCATCGGGGGCAAACTACCTGCCCTCCAAGACACCTAATGCACCTGATGTCACAGGAAGGCCAAAAATATCATCAAGCACAACAACAACCCGAGCCACTTCCTGTTCACCACACTACCATCCAGAAGGTGAGGTCAGTACAGGTGCATCAAAGCTGGGACAGAGAGACTGAAAAACAGCTTCTATCTCAAGGCCATCAGACTGCTAAACTGCAATCACTAACTCCGAGAAGCTGCTGTCTACATAGAGAATCAAATTACTGGCCACTTTTTAACTTTTTATGGCTGCAGGGGCAGTATTGAGTAGCTCTGATTAAAGGTGCCCATTTCAAACGGCCTCGTACTCAATTCTTGCTCGTACAATATGCATATTATTATTACTATTGGATAGAAAACACTCTCTAGTTTCTTTTACCGTTTGAATTATATATGTGAGTCAAACAGAACTCATTTGGCACAAACTTCCTGACCAGGAAGTGGAAAGTCTGAAATCGATGCTCTGTTCTACTTCCTGCCTATACATGGGCATGATACGTAAGAGTATACGTGCACTTCATACACCTTCCCCTGGATGTCAAGAGGCGGTGAGAGAAGAAATTTCGTGTTTATCTTGGTCTTAAGTTGAATACAAGCTCTTTGTATGACGTGTCCGTCCATTTCCTGTTTTCTGGAGCGCGCGAAAGGGGACATGGATTTGCCTTCTGTTTAGCTGTCGTTATGGACGACTAATATCTCCGGCTTTGATTTTATTTGATACATGTGACCATATCATCGTAAAGTATGTTTTTTCAATATAGTTTCATCAGATTATTGAAAATTTTCCGGGAGTTTTGCCGTGTTCCGTTCTCTTCCGTTTGTTGACATGGAGAGCTTTGTGCCACTTGACAAGTGTGCTTGCTAAATCGAGAGGGAAAATGAACGTTCTAAATCCAAACAACGATTGTTCTTGACAAAGGACACCTTGTCCAACATTCTGATGGAAGATCAGCAAAAGTAAGAAACATTTTATGATGCTATTTCATATATCTGTCGTGCATGTGAACTAGTCGCCGGCGCCCAACTTTGGGGTACTCAGCTATACCGAAGCTGGATGTCGTAATGAAGTTATTTTTTTGAATTCTAACACTGCGATTTCATTAAGAACTAATGGATCTATCATTTCCTATACAACATGTATTTTTTAGTTATGTTTATGAATAGCTATTTGGTCAGAATATGTGTGTCAGAAAACGTGTCAGAAAAATATCGTTGCTGTTTAGACGTTGTGGGAAAAGTAGCTAAGTTAGCACAATGTGTAACCACTGATTTCAGCTCTAAATATGCACATTTTCGAACAAAACATAAGTGTATGTATAACCTGATGTTATAGGACTGTCATCTGAGGAAGAAAATCAAGGTTAGTCAAAAATTATATATCTTTTGCTTGTTTGTTACGATCGCTTACTTTTGCTACTGGGAAATTGCTTGTGTTTTTGGCTATTGTGGTAAGCTAATATAACGCTATATTGTGTTTTCGCTGTAAAACACTTGATAAATCGGAAATATTGTCTGGAATCACAAGATGCCTGTCTTTCAATTGCTGTACACTATGTATTTTTCAGAAATGTTTTATGATGAGTATTTAGTTATTTGGCGTTGGTGTCTGTAATTATTCTGTCTGCTTTCGGTGCAATTTCTGATTGTAGCTGCAATGTAAACTATGATTTATACCTGAAATATGCACATTTTTCGAACAAAACATAGATTTATTGAATAACATGTTATAAGACTGTCATCTGATGAAGTTGTTTGTTGGTTAGTTTGGTTGGTTCTTGGTTAGTTAGGTTGGCTTTGTGCATGCTACCTGTGCTATGAAAAATGTCTGTCCTTTTTTGTATTTGGTGGTGAGCTAACATAAATATACGTGGTGTTTTCGCTGTAAAACATTTTAAAAATCGGACATGTTGGCTGGATTCACAAGATGTGTACCTTTCATATGCTGTATTGGACTTGTTAATGTGTGAAAGTTAAATATTTTAAAAAATATATATTTTGAACCCTAAATATATTATCCAGAGCACAGCAAAGAGGGGGAGAGAGTATAAATAGGACTCCTCTTCCACATATCACTGTGCTGTCTGTATTCACATGTACAGGCACCTACAGTCAGGTCCTGGAGATCAGATCAGGTTCGCTGTAGCTGTACTGTAACTAGGAGACATAAATGCATCTCAGGGCTTGACATTAACTTTTTTTGCCACTTGTTCTTAGGACATAGCTCAAGTCACTTGTCCAAAAATTAACAATGATCTGTAACACCATAAGCCAACAAAGTTACTGAAAATGGTGTTGTATGATGCAAGGAAACACTTCAAAATAAAATGCATTATTATCACTGGTATTGACAATGGAAAGCTGCTGCTGATCCCATGTATTATATCTCCTGCCATTGTGGCCTTGACCCCCCCACAAAGTAAAATACCATGGAGCAAAAGCCTGTACACCAAGTAGCTCTCCTTGAGGATGGTTGGCACCCTGCAACATTACAATAATAACCAAATACTTAAGTCGTTATAAAATAATTCCCTCATTCAATTAACCAGGGATCAAATGGCTAAGATGGGCAATTTCATATCAATGTACCTAGCTAACTAAGACATGTTTATCTATTTGTAAGGCTAAAATATCAAGTTTTCAGGGGAGATCTTGACTGCATGGGAGTTACTTTATGATAGTGGCAAGTCTCCCAAACTTTTGAGATACCCCTACCCGAGGTAGAAGAAAGCACAGTGGCGACCCGTCATTCAGGGCAGGTGGGGCAGAGACCCACCTGTTTTGAGCCCCACATACATATTTTTAGCCCCCCAAAAAAAGAATAATGATCAGTCCAATCAAAGCTACAGTATAACGTGATTTAACGTCATTTTATCTGTGGCCAATGACATTTGGCCTTCTTGGAAGGGCACTTGTAATATTACTCTATGGCATAAGCCAAAGGGCTGAAATTTTGAATTTCTACCCTTACTAAGGACTTAAACTTGGCGTGGACGTACTGTCCCCATGAGTGACAGAACACTGATATATATACACTACCGGTCAAAAGTTTTAGAACACCTACTCATTCAAGGGTTTTTCTTTATTTTTACTATTTTCTACATTGTAGAATAATAGTGAAGACATCAAAACTATGAAATAACACATATGGAATCATGTAGTAACCAAAAAAGTGTTAAACAAATCAAAATATATTTTATATTTGAGATTCTTCAAATAGCCACCCTTTGCCTTGATAACAGCTTTGCACACTCTTGGCATTCTCTCAACCAGCTCCATGAGGTAGTCATCCGGAATGCATTTCAATTAACAGGTGTGCCTTGTTAAAAGTTAATTTGTGGAATTTCTTTCCTTAATGCATTTGAGCCAATCAGTTGTGTTGTGACAAGGTAGGGGTGGTATACTGTACAGAAGATAGCACTATTTGGTAAAAGACCAAGTCCATATTATGGCAAGAACAGCTTAAATAAGAAAAGAGAAACGACAGTCCTTCATTAGTTTAAGACATGAAGGTCAGTCAATATGGAAAATTAAGAACTTTGAAAGTTTCTTGAAGCGCAGTCGCAAAAACCATCAAGCGCTATAATGAAACTGGCTCTCATGAGGACTGCCACAGGAATGGTAGACCCAGAATTACCTCTGCTGCAGAGGACAAGTTCATTAGAGTTACAAGCCTCAGAAATTGCAGCCCAAATAAATGCTTCACAGAGTTCAAGTACCAGACACATCTCAACATCAACTCAACACCATAGTCCCTGTGCCCAAGAACACTAAGGTAACCTGCCTAATTTACTACCGACCCGTAGCACTCACGTATGTAGCCATTGTGTGCTTTGAAAGGCTGGTCATGGCTCACATCAACACCATTATCCCAGAAACCTTAGACCCACTCCATTTGCATACCGCATACCGATCCACAGATGATGCAATCTCTATTGCGCGCCACACTGCCCTTTCCCACCTGGATATAAGGAACACCTATGTGAGAATGCTATTCATTGACTACAGCTTAGTGTTCAACACCACAGTGCCCCCAAAGCTCATCAATAAGCTAAGGACCCTGGGACTAAACACCTATCTCTGCAACTGGATCCTGGACTTCCTGACGGGCAGCCCCCAGGTGGTAAGGGTAGGTTACAACATGCTGATCCTTAACACGGGGGCCCCTCAGGGGTATGTGCTCTGTCCCCTCCTGTACTCCCTGTTCACTCATGACTGCACGGCCAGGCACAACTCCAACACCATCATTATGTTTGCCGATAACACAACAGGGGTAGGCCTGATCACCGACAACGACGAGACAGCCTATAGGGAGGAGGTCAGAGACCTGGCCGTGTGGTACCAGGACAACAACCTCTCCCTCAACGTCATCAAGACAAAGGAGATGATTGTGGACTACAGGAAAAAGAGGACCGAGCACGCCCGCATTCTCATCGACGGGGCTGTAGTGGAGCAGGTTGAGAGCTTCAAGTTCCTTGGTGTCCATATCACCAACAAACTAACATGGTCCAAGCACACCAAGACAGCCGTGAAAAGGGCACGACAAAACCTATTCCCCCTCAGGAGACTGAAAAGATTTGGCATGGGTCCTCAGATCCTCAAAAGGTTCTACAGCTGCACCATCGAGAGCATCCTGACTGGTTGCATCACTGCCTGGTATGGCAACTGCTCGGCCTCCGACCGCAAGGCACTACAGAGGGTAGTGCGAACGGCCCAGTACATCACTGGGGCCAAGCTTTCTGCCATCCAGGACCTCTATACAATATAATGGCTTCAACAGTAGAAAATGCACCTTCTGGAGTGGCCCAGTCAGAGTCCTGACCTCAACCCGATTGAGATGCTGTGGCATGACCTCAAGAGAGCAGTTTACACCAGACATCCCAAGAAAATCTCTTAACCGAAACAGTTTTGTAAAGAGGAATGGTCCAAAATTCCTACTGACTGTTGTGCAGGTCTGATCCGCAACTACAGAAACTGTTTGTTTGAGGTTATTGCTGCCAAAGGAGGGTCAACCAGTTATGAAATCTGAGGGTTCACATACTTTTCCACACTGCACTGTGAACATGGTGTGTTAAATGAATACATGAACACGTATAATTGTTTGTGTGATATTAGTTTAAGCAGACTGTTTGTCTGTTGTTGTGATCTAGATGAAGATGAGATCAAATTTTATCACCAATGCAGAAATCCAGGTATTTCCAAAGGGTTCATACTTTTTCTTGCCACACACAGAATGCATCTCCTTCCTGAGCGGTATGACAGCTGCGTGGTCCCATGGTGTATATACTTTCGTACTATTGTTTGTATAGATGAACGCAGTACCTTCAGGCGTTTGGAAGTTGCTCCCATGGATGAACTAGACTTGTGGAGGTCTAACCTGTATTTTTTAGTCAAGTTTATGATTAGTTACTGATTAGATTAGGTGCCTCTCCCAAGATTTCTCCCGACATTTTGTTTGCATTTTGGCTACTATTCATATTGTATAACCACGATTTGTGCCGCTAAATATGCACATTTTCGAACAAACTCTATATGTATTGTGTAATGTGTAATATGATGTTATAGGACTGTCATCTGAAGAAGTTTGAGAAGGTTAGTGAAAAAATTTATATCTTTTGCTGGTTTATTTGTTATCGCTATTGTTGGCTTGAATCAATGCTGGTGTGTGGTTGGCTATTGTAGTAAGCTAATATAATGCTATATTGTGTTTTCGCTGTAAAACACTTAAAAAATCTGAAATATTGGCTGGATTCACAAGATCTTTGTCTTTCATTTGCTGTACGCTGTGTATTTTTCATAAATGTTTTATGATGAGTATTTAGGTAATTCACGTTGGTCTCTGTAGTTATTCTAGTTGCTTTGGTGAGAGTTGTGATGGTGGCTGCAATGTAAAACTATGATTTATACCTGAAATATGCACATTTTTCTAACAAAACATATGCTATACAATAAATATGTTATCAGACTGTCATCTGATGAAGTTGTTTCTTGGTTAGTGACTATTTATATCTTTATTTGGTCGAATTTGTGATAGCTACCTATGCAGGAAAAAAATGGTGGGGGAAAAAAGTTGTGTCTTTTGCTATCGTGGTTAGCTAATAGAAATACATATTGTGTCTTCCCTGTAAAACATTTTAAAAATCAGAAATGATGGCTGGATTCACAAGATGTGTATCTTTCATCTGGTGTCTTGGACTTGTGATTTAATGATATTTAGATGCTAGTATTTACTTGTGACGCTATGCTAGGCTATGCTAGTCAGCTTTTTTACTGATGGGGGTGCTCCCGGATCCGGGATTGTGATGAAGTAGAAGTTAATCTGCTAAATTGTAATTATTCGCTCCTATGGCCTATTTATTGCCTACCTCCTCATGCCTTTTGCACACATTGTATATAGATTCTCTTTTTTTTCTTTTTTCTACTATGTTATTGACTTGTTTACTGTTTACTCCATGTGTAACTCTGTGTTGTTGTCTGTTCACACTGCTATGCTTTATCTTGGCCAGGTCGCAGTTGCAAATGAGAACTTGTTCTCAACTAGCCTACCTGGTTAAATAAAGGTGAAATAAAATAAAAAAATAAATCTTTGCAAAGGATAAATGCTCATTTAACAGCGATTCAAGCAAATTTGTGCACAACATTTGAGAGAAATAAGCTTTTGATGCATATGGAACATTTCTAGGATCTTTTATTTCAGCTCATGAAACATGGGACCAACACTTTACATGTTGCGTTTATATTTTTGTTCAGTATATGTATCTGAATGACTCTTCAGGTTTGTTTGAGTGCCTTGTCAATACAGTCTCTCTTTTCTCTCTTGTTTGTCAAGCACATATTCATTAGGCCTAGTTGATAAGTGAGCGTAGTTTGCGACCAATGTTTTATATTAATACACTAGATGACTAACAGGTGGCGCTGTTTTTAAACCAGCATGCCTCCATCTTGGGACTCTCCCACCATTGTAAAAAAATAGTTTGTAAGCTATAGAAATGTATTTATTAAAGGGATACTTTGGGATTTTGGCAATTAAGCCCTTTATCTAATTCCCCAGAGTCGATGAAATCATGGATACCATTTTTATGTCTGCATCCAGTATGAAGGAAGTTATAGGTAGTTTCGCAAGCCAATGCTTATTAGCATTAGCGCAATGACTGGAAGTCTATGGTATCTACTAGCATGCTAGCAGTTACCATAGACTTCCAGTCTTTGCACTAATGCTATATATCTATATATAAAAACATTTTCTTTAAAGTATAATTTCTTAAAAAGTTCTAACGTTACTGTCCCCACTACAACAACAAAATGTTTAAATACATGTCATTTTAATTTAATTGAAGTACTGTATAATTCCATGAATTCCTATGGAGGACTGCTCCTTCTGAGGAGTGCCAATACGTCCGACCAGTGGCTTCAAAGCCTCTCATTGGCCAATACATAGCATCAGCAATCCAGGGTTCGTGTACATCATTGTTTGCAACTCATTCATTCATTCAGTCATGAGAATGCATGTTTAGGCCTATGCCAGGCAGTGTGATAGCTTAGTAAATCAACTCCAGCACCCATGATGAATAGAAGCGTGAGAACGTCCCATCCCATTCTCTCTCATCTAATCCTTACTAAGGCATCCGCATGCTTCCCATCCGAAACAGTTTGGAACAGTTTGTGCATATTATGATGTCATTTTGTGATGTTTTTTTCCCCGTTTTGGTCTTCGGCAAAGTTTTTTTTTCGGCTGTTCGTGCACATTTTTTTTTAAGTCAAAGTTTAGTAGCTGGAGTCTATGCCCATTTGTCGGTGATTGGTGAACTGTAGGAATTCTTCAATTAAGTGTTTATTGTCATTCAACGAGAGATCGTTTTCATGCATATTTTTCACTTGAGTAATACTGATGTAAAATTGCGCGACTAAGATCTCCTCCGCAAAAAAATCCAACATTTATGACAGATTTCTGTCATAAATTTAATTTAATTAATCTTTGATTAATTTGGACTATTTTGAGGAAGCGTATACTAGCTACGGCGTCTGAAGATGGACAAACAGTACTATTTTGTCTCGTTTTTCAAGTGAAGATATTTTAACCTGTCTGGCTCCGGCGTTCTGCTAGCGGAACTCCTCCCACATTCCACTGAAAAGGCAGAGCGCGAAATTCAAAAGATATTTTTTAGAAATATTTAACTTTCACACATTAACAAGTCCAATACAGCAAATGAAAGATACACATCTTGTGAATCCAGTCAACATGTCCGATTTTTAAAATGTTTTACAGCGAAAACACCACATATATTTATGTTAGCTCACCACCAAATACAAAAAAGGACAGACATTTTTCACAGCACAGGTAGCATGCACAAAGCCAACCTAACTAACCAAGAACCAACCAAACTAACCAAGAAACAACTTCATCAGATGACAGTCTTATAACATGTTATACAATAAATCTATGTTTTGTTCGAAAAATGTGCATATTTGAGGTATAAATCAGTTTTACATTGCAGCTACCATCACAGCTACCGTCAGAAATAGAACCGAAGCAGCCAGAGTAATTACAGACACCAACGTCAAATACCTAAATACTCATCATAAAACATTTCTGAAAAATCGATGGTGTACAGCAAATGAAAGACAAACATCTTGTGAATCCAGCCAATATTTCCGATTTTTTAAGTGTTTTACAGCGAAAACACAATATAGCATTATATTAGCTTACTACAATAGCCTACCACACTACCGCATTCATTCATCAAGGCACGTTAGCGATAGCAATAGGCACGTTAGCGATAGGGAATAAACCAGCAAAATATATTAATTTTCACTAACCTTCATAAACCTTCATCAGATGACAGTCCTATAACATCAGGTTATACATACACTTATGTTTTGTTCGAAAATGTGCATATTTAGAGCTGAAATCAGTGGTTATACATTGTGCTAACGTAGCACCTTTTTCCCAGAATGTGCGGATATTTTTATGACACTCAACTATTCTGTTCACTCTAACTATTCATAAACGTTACTAGAAAATACATGTTGTATAGGAAATGATAGATACACTAGTTCTTAATGCAATCGCCGTGTTAGAATTCTAAAAATAACTTCATTACGACATCCAGCTTAGTTATAGCGAGAGAGTACCCAAAATCTGGGCGCAAACGTCTATTTCATATGTTCGACAGATATATGAAATAGCATCATAAAATGGGTCCTACTTTTGATGATCTTTCATCAGAATGTTGTACAAGGGGTCCTTTGTCCAGAACAATCGTTGTTTGGTTTTAGAATGTCCTCTTCTCCAGTCAATTAGCACGGAAAGCTAGCAAAGTAGCGCGAAGCTCTCCTTCCTGAACAAAGGCACACAACGCAACACGCCTAACGTCCCGAATAAATTTCAATAATCTAATAAAACTATATTGAAAAAACATACTTTACGATGATATTGTCACATGTATCAAATAAAATCAAAGCCGGAGATATTAGTCGTCTATAACGACAGCTTATCAGAAGGCAAAACCAGGTCCCTTCACGCGCTCTCCAGAAAACAGGAAACTGGTGACACGTCATGCCGAGAGCTTTTATTCGACCCCAGATCAAGTTATTCACTCCATTTCTTCTCTCACTGCCTGTCGACATCTAGTGGAAGACGTATGAAGTGCATGTATTCTAATAAATATCAAGGACATTTATTGGCAGGCCCTAGAACAGAGCATCGATTTCAGATTTTCCACTTCCTGTCAGGAAGTTTGCTGCCAAATGAGTTCTGTTTTACTCACAGATATAATTCAAACGGTTTTAGAAACTAGAGAGTGTTTTCTATCCAATAGTAATAATAATATGCATATTGTACGAGCAAGAATTGAGTACGAGGCCGTTTAAATTGGGCACGATTTTCCCCCAAAGTGAAAACAGCGCCCTCTGTCCTCAACAGGTTAAATTATCTATTGCACCTTTGTCAAGCCCTGACCTTAGTTATCTATGTTTTCTTTATTATTTTGGTTAGGTCAGGGTGTGACGACAGTGGGTATGCTTGTATTGTATTGTCTAGGGGTTTTTGTATGCCTAGGGGTTTTGGTAAATCTAGGTATATGTAAGTCTATGGTGACCTGAATTGGTTCCCAATCAGAGGCAGCTGTTTATCGTTGTCTCTGATTGGGGATCATATTTAGGTTGCCATTTTCCCTTTTGGTTTTGTGGTTTCTTGATCTATGTTTGGTTGCCTGTCTGCACTATACATATTAGCTTCACGGTTTGTTTTGTTATTTTGTTAGTTTTGTTCAGTGTTCGTTCTAGTGTTTCGCTACACTCACATTAAGATTAGGGAGGACGATTATTGTTTCATGAGCGTGGCCTCGTTTCTATTACAGCATATTGGATGACTGTCTCTTATATTCCATTTACCCAGCTCAATGTAACATTGATAGGTTTAGGATGATACTAACATTTCCCTTTACTCATCATGAGGTTGCTACAACCTAGCCTACGAATTCTAGTTTATAAAGTAGGTGCACAGGTCGAGAGACAAATTCGAGTTATCAAGGTGGCAGACAGTGACACATTCAACACTGCCTTGAACACTCTTGCTTACATCTAGCTGATCTAGGGTGTAATTATTAGTCCAAAGATTTGCAAACAAGAGTTTCTATTAAACAGATTCAGGTAGGTTTATCCCCGTTTACTTCTGTTTTCTTTCGCTTAATAAGAAACAGAATCGGCAGAATAAATACACCTCTGATCACCCGCACACACAGTTCACTTTCATAGCAGCCACATACAAACAGCATCATCACTTTGTTAGTTGTATAATTCCTTCTCGCATCTACGCAGTCTTCTCCTGTCATCTTTTCCCTTCGCTTGTGAACTTCAGTACACAACAGCTGTCTGACCAGGTGAAAAAACCTTTCCAAGCCAAACCTTCTTATCATAACCGCTAATCCGCTACACACAGCATACATCGTTGTCACCTTATTAGCTAATGTCAGTCAACATAGCTACTAGAACTGACACGTTAGTAAACCCGCAATCAAGCAGCACAGTTTTTCAGCAAGCAGTTTAGCAGTTACACTGGCGGGCCCAGGTGGCAATAAATTAATAGAACCGAAAGTGTACCCTGACTTGGAAAAGTTCCAGTGTTGGATAGCCTTAGCCAGCTAGCTAACATAAATAGCATTCCTTCCTGTTTGTCCAGGTGTTTTGAGTTGGCCAAATTTAATTTGTTCAACTATTGTATTTCTCTCTCTCACCACATTTTATGCACTGCTGTGCTAGCTAGCTTTACCTTATGCTTTCTGTAGTAGATTAATTCTCTGATCCTTTGATTGGGTGGACATCATGCTGATGATAGGTTGGAGGACGTCCTCCGGAAGTTGTCATAATTACTGTAAAAGTCTATGGAAGGGTTGAGAACTTAGGTTTTGTATTGAAGTCAATGTACACAGAGGAGGATGGAAAATAGCTGTCCTCAGGCTACACCATGATGATATCCAGGGAGTGCTGTTGAGGCTACTGTAGACCTTCATTGCTAAACATTGTGTTTTAATCAATTATTTGGTGACGTGAATATATGTTGTATAGTTTAATCTAAAAAGGATAACTTTTGTAATGTTTCACTATAGGGGCTCCCGAGTGGCGCAGCGGTCTAAGGCACTGCATCTCAATTCTAGAGGTGTCACTACAGACCCTGGTTCGATTTCAGGCTGTATCACAACCGGCCATGATTGGGAGTCCTATAGGGCGGCACACAATTGGCCCAGCATCGTCCGGGTTAGGGTTTGGCCGGGGTAGGCCGTCATTGTAAAATTAAAATGTGTTCTTAATAACTGACTTGCCTAGTTGAATATATAAAATAAAAATATGTTTTTTTAATCACTGAGTAGGATGTTCCTCCTCTGAGGAGCTTCCATTGCTCGAGAGTCACCCCCCTCCGAGCAGGGCAGTGTAAACAGAATTGTCTCGTTGAGCCAAACACTCATACAGTAAAAATCGTTAAAGCAGAGCAATGTTTTTGAAGACATTGTGTAGATATTTTCCTTGTACTGTATTTTGAGACTTGTTTTATTGAGTTAACTGGAATTGCAGTATCAGCCTGTCAAATTCTGGAAATTGTCAACGTAGCTTTAAGGGGAAAAAAGACCAATGGTGCTTTGGCTGGCTGCACTGAGCCACGTAAAAAAAGTTATCAACTCACAGTGAATTACCTGGGTTTATGGCCATTTTGACATTTGTATGAATTGTATTTGTGTTGTTTAATGTTTTATGGACTCCTGAGCAGACCAGCAAACAAGGCTGTTATCTTTTGAAACCCTGTGGATGTAAATAATCTAGCTAAATTATTTACTGTAAATTTGCCTTGCTGTTTCAAAGTCAATAACCTGTCATGTTTCTTTATTGCAGAAACCTTAATGCTAGAGATGAAAGATATTTCCCATGCAATGCAACTGAAGTAACTTAGCTAACTATTTTCTTGGTTATTGTGTAGTGGAGGATAAAATACCTGTACACTCTTAGGGTTCCAAAAGGGTTATTTGGCTTTTTGGTTCAAGTTAGAGCCCTTGTGGGTTCTAGGTAGATCCCTCTATGGAAAGGGTTCTACATGGAACCAAAAAGGGTTATTCAAAGGGTTCTCCTATGGGCTGAAGAACCATTTTAGGTTCTTGTAAGATTGTATGCGAATGGATGTGTAGCTATGTAGCTGATCTGTGTATGAACTCTAAAATGTTTGGTATAAATATTAGTTCAGTGGTTTTAATTGGTTTTCACTGGTTAATCATTGATCCCCAAGAAATTGCTGAAAGTGACTGAAGGAAATGCGATTGTTACATGTCAAACTGATATTATGGAATGAAAGTCCAGCTTCAGTACTACTTCACATTGAACCACAGCCAGAGGATTGGTACATTACGGGCACATTGTGGTTTTGCGGTTCTTATTTGTTGATCATATGCTAAGTATATATTTGTTGCATGAGAAATATAAGGAAGGCTTTGTCAATGAATTACGTGGTAGGCTATCCTTTGGCGGCTTCTGTTGTGCACGAGTGATGTAGCTAGTGATGTCCCATTCTCTAAGCTTAAATATCTTTCCCTACCACCAGTTTCTCCATTTCAAGTTCACTCCCCCTCTGAGTGACACTTGAAAATGAGGGGGAGTGCTAAGGGGTCGGGGGGTATTAGTATCGAGCCATTGTCTTGGAGATAGACGGTCTATCGCCTCTCTCTCGCTCTTCCTTCCTCTCTCTGATAAAGAACGAGCATCAGAGCTCTCACCTCACAAATATTAATATAAATCAAAGATGGATGCTCAGTTAGATGACTTGGGAAAAGCCTTGGGCCCATGCTATTGTGGTGGGATTACCGTATTCATAATGACTTATGGGTTCATGTAAGGATTTATGGGTTCATGGAAGTACCATGCACTTATTCACTGATAATATTGCAGGGTGCTGAAATGGTTTTGCTTCAAGACAAAGCTCTCATTTTAATGAAGCAACTACATTTAAATGAATACAAATACTTGGAGCGTGAATAAAATGTTGGAATTCTATGAGTGAAAACAATAATACCGTAAATATACTCTGGGTGGTGGACCATTCTTTATGCACACGGGAAACAACTGTTGAGCGTGAAAAACCCAGCAGCGTTGCAGTTCTTAACACACAAACCTGTGCACCTGGCATCTACTACCATACCCCGTTCAAAAGCACATACATCTTTTGTCTTGCCCATTCACCCTCTGAATGGCACACAAACACATTCCATGTCTCAATTGTCTCGAGGCTTAAAAATCCTTCTTTAACCTTTACTTAACACCCATCCCGGATCCGGGAGCATCCTCATCAGTAAAAGCTGACTAGCATAGCCTAGCATAGCGCCACAAGTAAATAATAGCATATAAATATCATGAAATCACAAGTCCAATACAGCAAATGAAAGATAAACATCTTGTGAATCCAGCCATCATTTCCGATTTTTAAAATGTTTTACAGCGAAAACACAATATGTATTTCTATTAGCTAACCACAATAGCCAAAGACTCAACCGCATATTTTCACCATGTTTCTACCGCATAGGTAGCTACCACAAAACCGACCAAATAGAGATATAATTAGTCACTAACCAAGAAACAACTTCATCAGATGACAGTCTTATAACATGTTATACAATACATTTATGTTTTGTTCGAAAATGTGCATATTTGAGGTATAAATCATAGTTTTACATTGCAGCTACCATCAAAAATATCACCAAAGCAGCCAGAATAATTACAGAGAGCAACGTGAAATACCTAAATACTCATCATAAAACATTTATGAAAAATACATGGTGTACAGCAAATGAAAGATAAACATCTTGTGAATCCAGCCAATATTTCCGATTTTTTAAGTGTTTTACAGCAAAAACACAATATAGCATTATATTAGCTTACCACAATAGCCAAACACACAACCGCATTTATTCACCGCATAGATAGCATTCGCAAAAACCAGCAAAAGATATAAAATTAATCACTAACTTATAACATCAGGTTATACATCAGGTTATACAATACACTTATGTTTTGTTCGAAAATGTGCATATTTAGAGCTGCAAACCGTGGTTATACATTGTGAATATGTAGCATTGATTCACCAGAATGTCCGGAGCTATTTTGGACACTCACCTAATCTGACCAAAGAACTCATCATAAACTTTACTAAAAAATACTTGTTGTATGGCAAATGAAAGATACACTGGTTCTTAATGCAACCGCCGTGTTAGATTTTTAAAAATAACTTTACCATAACAAACAGCTTGCGTTATTGTGAGACAGCGCCCGCCAAAACGGCGGAGAATAGAAATAACATTTTCCGCAGAAATACGAAATAACATCATAAATTGTTCTTACTTTTGCTGAGCTTCCATCAGAATATTGTACAAGGAGTCCTATTTCCAGAATAAATCGTTGTTTGGTTTTAGAATGTCCTTTTCTCCTGTCGAATTCGTGCCACAATGCTCGCCAATGTTGATAACGTTCCCAGTTTCTCTCGACGTAAAGAACGGAAAACTCCAAAAGTCCCAATAAACGTTGAATAATCTGATAAAACTCGGTTGAAAAAACATACTTTACGACGTTATTATCACATGCATCAAATAAAATCAGAGCCGGAGATATTAGCCGTGTATACCGAACGCTTATCAGAAGACAATATGGAGGTGCTTCGCGCGCCTAGGTAGAGAAAGGAAATTCCTGACCTGCCACTCCAAAAGCTCTTGTTCGACCTCAGATCAAGCTAGACACCCCATTCCACCTTCCACTGCCTGTTGACATCTAGTGGAAGGCGTATGAAGTGCATGCATATCGATAAATATAAGCCAGTTGAATAGGCAGGCCCTGGAACAGAGCCTCGTTTTCAGATTTTTCACTTCCTGTATGGAAGTTTGCTGCAAAATTAGTTCTCTTTTACTCACAGATATAATTCAAACAGTTTTAGAAACTTGAGAGTGTTTTCTATCCAATAGTAATAATAATATGCATATTGAATGATCTAGAATAGAGTACGAGGCAGTTTAATTTGGGCACGATTTTTCTAAAGTGAAAATAGCGCCCCCCTATTGACAAGAAGTTTTAACCTGTCTCCTCCCTTTCATCTACACAGATTGAAGTGGATTTAACAAGTGACAATAAGGGAACATAGCTTTCACCTGGATTCCCCTGCGTTGTCTATGTCATGGAAAGGGCAGGTTTTCCTAATGTTTTGTACACTCAGTGTAAATTGAGCATGTAAAAAATAGTGTCTCAATAACTTCTCTATCTCACTTCTAATCAATCACTAGCTGAAGCATCACGTCATCGCCACTGAAGCACGGGAACAGTATCCAGCCTCCAGTCAAGCCTCTCTTCCTGCTGCTATTACTGGTTCTTTACCATCAACATGTATACCTCAGAGACAGATAGGCACACTGAACTGGGTTTATTTAGCTCTCTAGAATTCATTCAGAGGGCTACTTACTTACTGCAGCTCAGCTCACGTAGCATTGCAGCACAGCTCTGTCTGTCTGTCTCTGTCTGTCCAGCAGCAGCATCACACCCACGGTAGTGGGCTGAGGTATGTGTGCTATGGGAGCATTGTGTTACTGTGTGTGTGTGTGTGTGTGTGTGTGTGTGTGTGTGTGTGTGTGTGTGTGTGTGTGTGTGTGTGTGTGTGTGGTACTCCTGGCGTATAGTGTGGGTGTGTGCTGTTAGAAAAGCAGAGAAAGCGTTCTCATGTTGCCGGTGAGAGCAGGACAGGAAGCTAAATCAATGCATCGTCATGACGCCAAAACAAATCTGCTTAACATTTAGCATTACCATTCCTATAAGAATATAACAATGTGGTTTCCAAAACCGAAGCAGAAAACTGAGAGAGCAGAGCAGAGCAGAAAGCAGAAAACTGATTTATAAAAGCAGCACTAGCACATAAACACTAAACAAACCTCCAAATCAACTCCATACAGCAGTCAACAAACCCAGCTACAAACTTCACAGTGGTTAAAAAAAAACCCACAGAGGTCTGGCCTGGAAACCACATGTTCACTGCATGCATATAGAGTAAGTGGGCAGTGAACACTGGAGAGTTCATCAGCTAAGAGTGTGGGGTCAATGACGAGCTGTTTGTCTCACTACGACACAGACACACTCCTTACCTACCAATAATACAGTAGATACATCCTCCCTACCTACCAGTAAGGTCCGCTGCAGTCCCTTGGTTCTCCTTATGGTCTTGATTAGGCACCGGCCCATCTTTTTGGCGTTCCTAATATGCATTAGCTTAATGACACAGAGGTGCTGGGATCACTAAGTGCTCTATCTGTACCCTGCATAGCACCCAGCCCATCAGTACCATCTCCTAATAGGCTCAGACCCAGAGCACAGCACAGTACAACATCATAGAACGAGAGAGATAGAGAGTGCAAAAAGAGAGAGAGGGCTGTTGAATAGGAGGCAATTTGTTGGAATTCAGGGTGGTGCGCTGCTGAAATGTGTCCTCCACCAGTCTGCATTACATGGAGCAGTTGAAGAGAGTTAATGCACTTATTGGCCTGAATGAGCCATCAGTCCTATTATCACAGCTCTGACTCCACTCTACTACTACATATACTAGGCTCACTGGACAGGAGATGGCTACTGATGGGTAGGGGAAGGGAACATGAGATGAAAATCGTACAAAAAATGACAGGTCCGCTGAAACCATCACCATCAGCCAAACAGCTTATCGGTCTATTTCCAAGGAGGACATTTTTCATGACACAAAGCTTAGGCTACTTCCTGGATGAAAATGAGGTTGAAGGCCTCCCAAGAGGCGCAGCAGTCTAAGGCACTGCATCAATACAGACCCGGGTTTCGATCCCAGGCTGTGTCACAACCGGCCTTGACCGGGAGTTCCATAGGGCGGCACACCATTGGCCCAGCGTCGTCCGGGTTAGGGGAAGGTTTGGCAAGGGGGGGCTTTACTAGCTCATTGCGCTCTAGTGACTCCTTGTGGCGGGATGGGCGCCTGCAGGCTTACTTTGGTCGTCAGTTGAACACCAATTGTTGACAGCACAGCCAGCTACATGATGACGAAGCCACACAAATGAGCAATCCAAAGCCAGAACATCCATGTAAACAGAAATAACATTGCTCTATCTATCTGAAAGCTGGCAAACTCTCTATGGCAACCGTGCCACCTAGAGCTTTCAAAATGTTACTGCAACATTTTGCAGGAATACTGAGAATAGAAGAGCTATGGTAGAAGTGTCATCATTAACGAATGAAAGAACAAACTGAATAGAAAAACAAAGCAAAATGGAGAAGCAGAATTGGCAGTGATGCTATCATTCCGGGGCGAACTAACAGTGTGGCATAGCAGGTGGTTGGTCGGTGGGTGTTGTTACCTGTAGAAGGGCGTGGTTGGTAGTGTAGAGAAGTTAGGAAAAGGGACCTCCTCATAGCCTACAGGTGACCCAGCGTCGAAGACACACTCCAACGACACTACCTACAGTACAGAGGACAGGGACTCAACCTGTTACTGCAATGAGTGTACACATACATACAGAGACGACTGAAAGAGTGCCACATGCATAGAACAGCCAGCCAGTATGAGGATCAGTATGATGAGATGAAATCAACACCAGCCAGGATGCTGCCTGCTCTGCTTTGAGCTCATTGCTCAGATGGATACTTTAGGCCATGCCTGGGCAATTATTTTCCATGGAGGGCCACTTAAGAATATATTTTTGCCATTGCGGGCCAGAATCATATTACAGGATTATACATCATGTGTATGACTATGTTGACAGATATATCTACTGCAAATCATGTCCATGTATGCTACTTATTTAACTTGTTTAACATGCACAGAAATAAACCACATCCATGTTCTCCTTTTGGTAGGTATTTTCATTATTAAACATGCAATGAACTACACGGAGGGAAAAGTACACTGTGCATTCAGCACCACGGACAGAACTCTTGTTAACAGGTATGCACAAAAACACAAGAAAGAGAGAGTTCAATATTACATTTAAAACTACTCAATCAGTCTGAGACGTGAAGTCTCTGATGGGCATTGACTAGAGCAGTGAAGTCAGGTATAGTTCCTGACGTTGCTATGCGCAGAATTGCTGAGAGGTGAGAGTCAGTAAGATATGATCTGTGCCTTGACATGTTATATTTAATCACTGAAAATGTCTGTTCACATGAACTCAGCAAAAAAAGAAAAATCCAAATAACTTCACAGATCTTCATTGTAAAGCGTTTAAAATGTTTAAAATGTTTCCCATGCTTGTTCAATGAACCATAAACAATTAACAACCGTTCCACAGGTGCATGTTCATTATGACACTAACAGCTTACAGACGGTAGGCAATTAAGGTCACAGTTATGACAACTTAGGACACTAAACAGGCCTTTCTACTGACTCTGAAAAACACCAAAAGAAAGATGCCCAGGGTCACTGCTCATCTGCGTGAACGTGCCTTAGGCATGCTGCAAGGAGGCATGAGGACTGCAGATGTGGCCAGGGCAATAAATTGCAATGTCCGTACTGTGAGACGCCTAAGCCAACGCTACAGGGAGACATGATGGACAGCTGATCGTCCTCGCAGTGGCAGACCACGTGTAACAACACCTGCACAGCATCGGTACATCCGAACATCACACCTGTGGACAGGTACAGGATGGCAACAACAACTACCTGAGTTACACCAGGAACGCACAATCCCTCCATCAGTGCTCAGACTGTCCGCAATAGGCTGAGAGAGGCTGGACTGAGGGCTTGTAGGCCTGTTATAAGGCAGGTCCTCACCAGACATCACTGGCACAATGTTGCCTATGGGCACAAACCCACCGTCGCTTGACCAGACAGGACTGGCAAAAAGTGGTCTTCACTGACGAGTCGCGGTTTTGTCTCACTAAGTGTAATGGTCGGATTCGTGTTTATCGTCGAAGTAATGAGCATTACACCGAGGCCTGTACTCTGGAACGGGATCGATTTGGAGGTGGATGGTCCATCATGGTCTGGTACGGTGTGTCACAGCATCATCGGACTGAGCTTGTTGTCATTGCAGCCAATCTCAACGCTGTGCGTTACAGGGAAGACATCCTCCTCCCTCATATGGTACCCTTCCTGCAGGCTCATCCTGACATGACCCTCCAGCATGACAATGCCACCAGCCATACTGCTCATTCTGTGCATGATTTCCTGCAAGACAGGAATGTCCAGTGTTCTGCCATAGCCAGCGAAGAGCCCAGATCTCAATCCCATTGAGCACGTCTGGGACCTGTTGGATTGGAGGGTGAGGGCTAGGGCCATTCCCCCCAGAAATGTCCAGGAACTTGCCTGTGCCTTGGTGGAAGAGTGGGGTAACATCTCACAGCAAGAACTGGCAAATCTGGTGCAGTCCATGAGGAGGAGATGCACTGCAGTACTTAGTATCTGGTGTGGCCACCAGCTGCATTGACATCAAGTTGCAGGTCTGTGGGAGTGTTATCCACATTGAAGGTGAAAGGAGAGGAAACCAACAGCATGTCATTTTCCAACACTTTGAAATCCTCAAAACGACGAGAGAACTCACCGTTCAAAGCACGCAGCAGCGATGTATACTTCTCCCGCTGGTCATCTGATAGGGAACAGACGGGTAGTGTCGGAAGGTGGGTGAGATTGTTGGCTTCTACTTGGCGGGTCAGGAGGAGTAATTTTCCCTTGACAGCTTTGACAAGGCTGTACATCTGATGTGCAAAAAGGCCCTTCCTTTGTAGATTGGAATTCAGTTCATACATGGAGGGCGATGATGTCCACGGTGAAGGCAAAATCAGCCAACCATGGTTTATCTTGCAGTTGAGGGCAATCCACATATTTTCCTTTCACTTGCAAAAACTCCGCAATCTCCGACTTGAGGTCCCACACCCTTTTAAGCACCTTCCCCAAATTCAGCCATCTCACGTTTGTGTGGTAGGGCAGATCTGCATGGTCCGACTCTGTCTCTTCCAAAAGTGAGACAAACTGCCTGTGGTTTAAAGATTTTGCTCTAATGAAGTTTACCACTTTAGTGACCGTATCCACAACATGGCTCATTTTAAAAACACATTTACAGAGCACCTCCTGATGAATAATGCAATGCAGGAAAAAATATATATTTTCTGGGTTCAGCTCAGCTACTTGATCTTGTATCCATTTTAAAAGACCAATGTTTTTTCCTGGGAAACATTTTCAAACAGATCTTTCTTGTTGGGGCAAAGTTTTGCTACAGAGTCAATTAAACATTATTTTTAATGAATTCACCCCCAGCGAATGACTTGCAATGTTTAGCAATTTTGTGGGACAGTACATAGCTAGCTCTCGCAATTCTGTCGTTTGCTGAATGACGTTTTGAGAAAAGTCCTTGCTGCTTTTATAACTGAGAAAGCAACTCTTTCGATGCACTTGCCCTCTGCTCAGAAGACATATTCCTATATTTCTTTGCATGCTTCGTCTAGAAGTGTCAGGACAAGTTGTAGTCTTTCAACACTAAGCACACAGCTTTCCCTGATACCTCAATAAATAAATATTTCGATGTCCACTCTTGCTGGAACACCCTACATTCATTGTCTACTTTCCTTTGAAAAACTGATTTTTGCCAATTTCTAGCTAGCTACTATTTGTAACTGTGACATGTGTGTCAGCCTGTCAGTCACTGTCTGTCCTTGTGCAATTGTTATTTATACATGACTTCAAAATAAATGTCCCACAAGCGGTGGGAGTTAAATCATTACACAGAAGGTGAGTATTCATTGGGCTTTTAATTTGAAAAACAAATATGTTTTTCAAAACTTTACTATTGCAAATTCTTTGTGATCTGAGCATGATTCCGCGGGCCCGTATTGAATCAGGTCAATTTGCCCAGGCCTGCTGAAGACAATACTATGAACACAACACTGAGAGAAGCCAGATTGTCTCCCTTGTGTAGAACACCAAGCTCACAGAGACCATATGAACTCCACACACACACACACACACTGACCTCCATGCAAAAACACACACTTAGATTGAATCGAGTGTGCAAGATGAACAGAGACAATGTGATGGTGAATGGAAGAAGCATTTCCAGGCCATAGGTATGAAAGCGAAAGCATGTAGCCACTCAAACAGGTATGAAAGTGAGTGCAAGTCCTGAGATGGAGAGTGAAATGTTTGTTGAATGAGAAATGTGCATTGAGCCACCAGGAAGATGAATGTGTGATATGTATGTGCACGATGCATCCCAATGGAAATGCACTCAGAGTATCCACACATCCTTTACAATTTACACAACCACTTCCTGCAAATATGTTAGAATTTTATTTTATATTTTTTAAAGAGATAGATCAGCTATGAAATTAGCAGATAGACTTCAATACTCTCAAATAACATTTATTGGGGGGGGTCCATTGATTTTGTTAGTCACTCTCACTTAGATATCATATTAAACATTTTACTCCAACCCATGGCAAAATGTGTAGAATTGCAGGAAATTAGCTGTAAAACTGCACATGTTTCTCTCCACCACATGGCAAAATGTGTAGAATTGCAGCAAACTTGATTTCTAACTGCAACATTTTCTCTACGCCCTATGGATGTGGGTACTGTACCCAGACCGGAGAGCCACTGCGGCCCCTCATGATGAGATAAGATTTTTTTGTGGCCCCCACAACTGTTTTTAACTGTGTATGTTGCTAGTTATTATTACAGTATAATAACTGTATTACAAGTTGAAAATAGTAGACGTTTTAAACCATACAGTATGTAGAGCAGCAGTAGTAACAACCTGACATGGGGGAAGTGAGAAAAATACTAGGAAATTAATCCTACAGTAGCAGAGAGAGTATAAAGTGGTTGTTTAACCCTTTGACGGATATGAGCACAGGGTTTGAGCATTCTATGGTGGTCACTGCGGTGGTCACTGCGCCATATGCTCAAACCGGTGTGATTTAGAACAATTTACTCGATACAATTTACGCAACTGTCAGCGTTTGAGCTGGCCACACTTTATTTTCACAGAAACAATTTGTGCAAAAACAGTCTTTACAACTTAATGTCCTCAATGTGATCAGTTTATTTTTGAATGCAATGGTCAGACATTCACAGAAGTTGGACCAGCTTAACACAATTCTCATCCAAATCGGACAATGCAGGCTACATTAGTCCAAGTGCTAACTGAGGAAAGAGTGAGCTAACACAAGCGGTCATATTTAGCCAACTCTCTACTGACAGAAATCCTAATATGAATTCGCTAATAGCAATTACTATTTACAATTCATCACATCACGGGTGAGCTCACCAGTGATCAAAATAATTGAGTAAAACACTTTCTAAAAGTCGAAAGTAATCCCAGAGTTTGTGCGATCCGCCATGTTATTTTTTTCGCTTCAACCAAAGAAGAGGCGACAAAATGAGTTGGGTCTGTTTGCAGTATGCATGCTGAAGGGGGTGTGTCGTGTACAATCATTCACTTCTGGAATCAGTCACTTCTAACTCAAAAGATGAGTGAACCTTCCCTTCACCTCGTTTTGTTATAACATCTTTGTATAATGTCAACAAACATGGCTCCACACATAGTTGGCAATTAACTTAGCATTAACTCATCATAATCAGTACATCCTTAAAAAAAATGTTTTACACACATCATACAGTATGTGTCCATTACAATCTATACAAGAATCAGAATGCATTATTTGTCAACACCAGTACTTGAAAACATGTGAATAAAACAGTAAATAAATAAATTATTACCACACAAACCATTTTCTGATAATTTATTGATACAATTGGCACCTGCCGGCAGTCAATCATGTAACCTCTGACACTCTCGCGTAACCTCTGACACTCACTCGGAGCCATTCAGTGTTGTTGTTTATGTATGTAGCTAGTGAGCTAAGCTGTATCATTAGCAATGTTTTTCAAAAGGAGACAACTCACAAATGCCGACATTCTGGGTATGAAAGTGAGGAATCAGATTCTGACAGTGACAGTGAGGAACTGCCCCCCAAACCTTGTGGCCATTGAGAACCCTGAATTGCCCACCAACGAAGTCCCAGGTCTCTCTGAAGATGCTGGTGATGGAGGCAGACCAACAGTGGGTGAAGTACAGGGAACGGAGGTAGCTGGAAGGCCGCCAGTCATTTCACCCCTCCTGGCACTGCTGTTGGCTTTGAGGAGTCCCAGTCTGGAGTGCAAACCCCTTGCCATCGCCCGCTGAGGCAGAGTGCTTCAAACGTTTTCTGACAGGGGAGCTGGTGGGAGACACAGTGGAGGAGAGCAATCGCTATGCCTTGTAGCTACAGGAGAAGAGAGAGTCAGGAATGAGGGGGAAGCTTGCTAAATGGGTGACAACCACAATCAGCAAAATGTATAACTTCCTGGTAACAGTCCTTCTCATGGAACGCATTTGGTCGGGTCATTGTGCTATACAAGGACCTATACATTGACAAGTCCCTCGTGTTATGGAAGGGTTTGCTGGAATTCCATCTATACATTCCCTCCAAAAAAGGCACAGGTTTGTTAGTTCTTTGTTATGTGTCTTGTGAAAGCAGGATCTGTCCGGGACATTATAGTCTAGTCTACACAGGGTCCGCCACTGACATCCAACATTATGAGGGGCTTGGTGATGAGCTCACTGGCTCCTCATCTCGCGAAGGACACACTTTGTATGTGGACAATTGGTACAGCAGTCCCACACTTTTCCAGCATCTGCTCTCCAACAGCACAGGGGCCTGTGGCACAGTCTAGCCGAAAAAGGAATGGGAAGCAGGAAGATACAGAGCGGGGAGGTAGAGTTCAAGGAGAACGGTCAACAGCTGGCAGTAAAGTGGCATGACAAACTAGACGTCCAGATCCTCTCCACTGTCCATACAGCAACCATGTTGGTCACATGGAAGGTGAACCACCCGACAGGAGAGAGAAAGATCAAACCGGACTTTGTGCTTGACTATAAACTCCAAATGTGGGCATTGAATAAGGTGGACATGATAAACAGTTTTGTGGAATGCGCTCACACAACTAGTATAAGATTTTTTCCCATGTGATCGACACTGCTCTCCTCAATGGCCACATAGTTCACCACTGCCAGCTAATAGGTGAGATGATTACTGAACAATATGTTTTTGAAATTGGACATACAGTTCACATACAAATCACATACAGTTCCATTATGCATTTATATTGACAATATCTTACCCACCTAAACCACTCCCTCATCCTCACCACACCCTCATCCTCCCCTCTCCCCCATAGGTGAGGTGATTACTTACCAAAAGTACAGAGAGAAGCTCATGAGAGAGCTGCTGGAGGAGCACCACACCCCTCGGCGTCCATCCACTGGGGGCAGTCCTGCTGCAGACAATCCCCTACACCTCACTGCACAGCATTTTCCCTCGGAAGTCCCTCAAACTGCTGCTCAAAGTAGTCACACACGGAGGCACTGCAAAGTCTGCCTGTCCAGCACCAGGATAAGGAAGCGGAGGAGGTTGACAAAGTACATGTGTTTAGCTTATGACACACCCTTGTGTGTTGCGCCATGCTTTGGGGAGTACCATATGCTCAAGCACTATTGAACACATCTGCAGCAATTACTGACTGACTGACTTGACAGGTGACCTGCCATGATGCAATGCCTTAAGGGGTGGGAATTTAGTTTTTGTTGTTTAAATCACTACATATTTAAATATGGGTTATGCATATTTATAAGTTGTCAGTCTTTTCTCTAGTAAAACTCGTTTTTGTTGCTCAACCACTACTACTAATTCAATAAAATAGACAACCACATTTAGGCATGTCTTTTCTTGCTGTTTGTTCCTTCAGTAAAACTGTAAAGGAGTGTACAATACATTATGCTCCATAAATAGATACATACAGTGTGCTACAGTAGAAACGACAACACGATATACAGAAACTAATATTATAATGTAATAAGGCACTTACTTTGATAGGAACACCCACAAGTCCAAAGTAATTATTTGTAAGGAAAACAACAATGATGGCAATGTGGGCACCAGCCGGGGAAAAATCTTCGGCCAGGTTCTGTTCTGACTGGAGATGCGCAAATGTCTGCATACTTGACCCGGGGAAACACTGGGGGAGTGCTTGGGCTCTCATCGAAGAGAGACATTTGTCTGGCTCATCTAGCTAATCCTCGCCTTACATTAGCATAGCATGCCTCAAATATAAATTGTCATCCACGGTGAAATGGGCTACTTTTATGTGAATTAATGAGATGGAATGTTGAAACTTAGCAGTCAGAGTGCCTTAGTTTGAGGACGTTTTGTTTTTGGAACAGTGAGAGCATTGACATCACCTGCATTAAAAAAATTACCGTTAAAATGTACACTACCGTTCAAAAGTTCGGGGTCACTTGGACCAACGTCAACAGAGAAGAGGTGACTCCGGGATGCTGGTCTTATAGGCATAGCTGCAAAGAAAAAGCCATATCTCAGACTGGCCAATAAAAATAAAAGATTAAGATTGGCAAAATAACACAGACACTGGACAGAGGAACTCTACCTAGAAGGCCAGCATCGAGGAGTTGCCTCTTCACTGTTGACGTTGAGACTGGTGTTTTGCAGGTACTATTTAATGAAGCTGCCAGTTGAGGACTTGTGAGGAGTCTGTTTCTCAAACTAGACACTCTAATGTACTTGTTCTCTTGCTCAGTTGTGCACCAGGGCCTCCCACTCCTCTTTCTATTCTGGTTAGAGCCAGTTAGAGCCAGTTTGCGCTGCTCTATGAAGGGAGTATTATATTTTTGTTTCTTGGCAATTTCTCGCATAGAATCGTTTCTCTGAACAAGAATAGACAGAAAGTGCTTTGTTTCTGGCCATTTTGACCCTGTAATCGAACCCACAAATGCTGATGCTCCAGATACTCAACTAGTATAAAAGGCCAGCTTTTTTGATTCTTTAATCAGCACAACAGTTTTCAGCTGTGCTAACATATTTGCAAAAGGGGTTTCTAATCAATTAGCTTTTAAAAATTATAAACTTGGAATAGCTAACACACCATGCCATTGGAACACAGGAGTGATGGTTGCTGATAATGGGCCTCTGTACGCCTATGTAGATATTCCAGAAAAAATCTGACATTTCCAGCTACAACAGTCATTTGCAACATTAACAATGTCTACACTGTATTTCTGATCAATTTGATGTTATTATAATGGACAAAAAAAATAGCTTTTCTTTCAAAAACAAGGACATTTCTAAGTGACCCCAAACTTTTGAATGGTAGTGTATTTGGAACTCACATGTGAAAAGGTTAATTGAATATATCCACATTCACAGTCACACTGATATTCAGTACACTATGAATGGCCATGGCCCTAAGACTGATTGGACTGTACCAGAGTATGTGACCCTGGTCACATATGTGACCCTGCTACGGGTGCCACCCGTAGCCTTGTAAATTTGCCCATTTGTAAGTTAATATTTGTCTGTATCCTTTTCTCAAAAGTCAATAGAAATCAGCATTTAAAATTTGGGGGTATGTCCCCTGACCCCCGTAGCAAAAGTGTGTCCCAAATGACAGAGTTGTTCCTATGCCTGTGTGTGTGTGTGTGTGTGTGTGTGTGTGTGTGTGTGTGTGTGTGTGTGTGTGTGTGTGTGTGTGTGTGTGTGTGTGTGTGTGTGTGTGTGTGTGTGTGTGTGTGTGTGTGTGTGTTGTGTGTGTGTGTGTTGTGTTGGACAGTACATGAGGTACATTTGGGTCCAGAGCCCTGCAGTACCAGAGTCCTGGAGAGAAACAAGATGGCTGCTCCATCTGTTAGGGCCTACAGAGCCAAGCAGACCACTGTGATGCTACTGTGACACACAAACACAAACACAAACACACCAGCTGCGGCCCCACTAAAATAACCACACAGAAAGACACACAGACCACAGACTGAACAAAACACTAGTCACAATGAATCTTTAAAAAGAGTGAAAGGCATCATTGAATAGTTTACTTGATAAAAACACTGACAGTATGTTTACTAAATTAGCTTTATGGCTAAAATATAGTACAGAACTTACAGTACATCAATGTTCAGTGTCTGTGTCAATAGTTTAATAAATATAGCCAGAATTCAAAAGGCCAGGTGGAGCTATTATTATATTTCCTTTACCTATCCAACCTACTACATGTGCCAAGGTGCTAGTGGTCGATATGGGATTCAGCAAAGTATTTCACTTGCATAGAAGTATTGTCCACACAGCTGCAGTGACGGGAATGATCCACTAGGTGGGAGAAGACATCCATTATTGACAATGAACCTCACACAACACTACACTCTTAGAAAGAAAGGTGCTATCTAGAACCTAAATAGGTTCTCTGGCCGTCCCCATAGGAGAACCCTTTGAAGAACCCTTTTTGGTTCCAGCTACATGGAAACCGAAAGGGTTCTACCTGGAATCTAAAAAAGTTTGGCTTGAAGACTAAATGTTTCCAGAGAGACCATAGTCAACAGAGTATGTAAACACCATACAGTCTACGGTAAACACACAAACAAGTGAATACAATACTGCTTGTTTCTATCTCTGGTTCTTACCATGGCTGTCTACTGTGTGTAGTACCTGCCCAGCTTACAAAAACTGTTTTTTTGATAGTTTCCAGAACATTCGATAGGTCAAGGCAAATGTTCTCATAACACAAAAACTGTCCAGTCATGCTGGTGATTATATAATATTTGTATAAAACATTCACCTGATGTTGCAAGAACATTCCTAGAACATATTTCATGTGTTTTTCAAAGGTTCCCAGAATATTTCATCAGGTTGTGGGAACAGTCTGGTGGGAACATTGTGGGTACATCACAAAATGTTAAATACTGTTGAAGTAACATGGCTACAGGTTCATCTGCCTCACCTAAAGCCCATTCTTGTGGGAAGCTGCTATAGACCACCAAGTGCTAACAGTCTGTATCTGGATAACGTGTGAAATGCTTGATAATGTATGTGATATCAACATAGAGGTTTATTTTCTGGATGATTTTAAATATTGACTGGCTTTCATCAAGCTGCCCACTCAAGAAAAAGCTTAAAACTGTAGCCAGTGCCTGCAACAGGTTATCAGTCAACCTACCAGGGTACTTACAAACAGCACAGGAATGAAATCATCAACATGTATTTTTTGATTTAACCTTGACTTAACTAGGCAAGTCAGTTAAGAACAAATTCTTATTTACAATGACAGCCTACACCGGCCAAACCTGGGCCAATTGTGGGCCGCCCTTTGGGACTCCCAATCACAGCTGGTTGTGATACAGCCTGGATTTGAACCAGGGTGTCTGTAGTGACACTTCTAGCACTGAAATGCAGTGCCTTAGACCGCTGCACCACTCGGGAGCCCCATAGGGTAGGACATTACACAAATGACTGATGATTGACAGAGAAATTTATGATAAAAAGATTGTGGGAGCTGTTTTGTTAGACTTCAGTGTGGATTTTGACATTATCGATCATAGTCTGCTGCTGGAAAAAAGTATGTGTTATGGCTTTATACCCATGGCTATAATGTGGATAAAGAGTTACCTGTCTAACAGAACACAGAGGGTGTTCTTTAATGGAAGCCTCTCAAACATAATACAGGTATAATCAGGAATTCCCCAGGGCAGCTGTCTAGGCCCCTTACTTTTTTCAATCTATACTAATGATATGCCAATGGCTTTGAGTAAAGCCAGTGTGTCTATGTATGCAGATGACTCAACAATATACACATCAGCTACTACAGCGACTGAAATCACTGCAACACTTAACAAAGAGCTGCAGTTAGTTTCAGAATGTGTGGCAAGTAATAAGTTAGTCCTAAATATTTCCAAAACTAGAAGCATTTTATTTGTGACAAATCATTCACTATACCCCAACTAAATATTGTAATAAATAATGTGGAAATTGAGCAAGTTGAGGTGATTACACTGCTTGGATTAACCCTGGATTGTAAACTGTCATGGTCAAAACATGTAGATACAATAGTAGCTAAGATAGGGAGAAGTCTGTCCATAATAAAGCGCTGCATTGCCTTTTTAACAACATTATCAACAAGACAGGTCCTACAGGCCCTAGTTCTCTCGCACCTGGACTACTGTTCAGTCACAAAGAGGGACCTCGTAAAATTGGCTCAGAACAGGGCAGCATGGCTGGCCCTTAAATGTACATATGCCTGCAAATCGCTCATGGCTCAAAGTGGAGGAGAGATTGACTTCATCACAACTTGTTTTTATAAGAAGTGTTGACATGCTGAATGCACGAGGTGTCTGTTTAAACAACTAGCACACAGCTCTGACACCCATGTGTACCCCACAAGACATGCCACTCTCTTCATAACTGATGCAAGCATAACTGATGCAAGCAGTTGAATCAGATTTTTTTTTAAACAGATAAAAATACACCTTAAGCAGGATAAGCGGGGACACACACAGGCACACGCTTACACATACACATGATAATACACGCACTCTACACACACTTACAAATGGATTTTGCATTGTAGATATGTGGTAGTAGAGTAGTGGCCTGAGTGAACACATTTAATGTTTTGTGAAAAGTGGTATGAAATGTAGTGTCGTGTAATATTTTTAAGTGTAAATAACTGCCTTAAATGTTTAAATAACTGCCTTGGCAGCAGCTAATGGGGATCCTTAATAAATACAAATACAAACATTTTTCAGTTGTGCGGATGATTCTACAATGTTTCGTTTAGGGTGTAAAAAAAACATTCACCTGATGTTACAAGAACATTCCCAGAACACATTTCGGCGGTTCTTTAATGGTTCCCAGAATGTTTCTTTAGGATATGTCAACATTGTTGGGATATGACAAGAGATTCCCACAACACTAAGACTGTCCAGTTGTGCTGATATTCAGATAATGTTTGTATCAGGTTGCACAAAACATTCCTTTGATGTTGCAAGAATGTTGACAGAACAGCCTTACTGAGTTTTTTAAAAATGTTCCCATATCATGTAATTTGGTTGTGGGAACAGTGTGGGTATATTACAAGAGATAGGTTCACGAAACACAAAATATGCTCAGTTGTGATGACGTTCATAAAATGTTTAAGTTATGTTGCACAGGACATTCCTATAACGCTGTAAGAATGTTGACATAACATCTGGTCTACGTTCTTTAAAGGTTAAGGTTGATTAAGTTATGGGAGTTGTCTGGGATGTTGCAAGAATATTATTGTGACATTCGCATCATTGCACAGAACATTCCCACAATGTTGTACAATTTCCAAATAAGTCAGTTTTTATGATGTTCATAGCATATTTGATTGATGTTCATGCAATATACATTTTACTTTGTCTTGGAGGTCCTCAGAACATTGCAAGAACATAAGTTTTACCAAATATTACGACAACATTCTCAACATGCAAATTTGTAGGTCCTTAAAGCAGATTGGAATACATCCCTATTATTTTTCTCTCCAGATTTAATGGCAATTCGCATTCATAGTACATTTGAACAGCATTTAATCATACAAGCACACCCATATTTTACACATATGTTGACAATCTGCACATTATTTCATTCATAGCAGTGATGTGAAAAAAAAATATATACATTTTATCAATATTAATTTTGTCATCTTCATGTTTTTTCTGCATGATAAAATCGATTTGTGAACTACTACTCCCCAATTTTTGGGAGGTCTGGTAAAAATTTGCAGAGGCCAGGGGAAAGGCAGCCTTGCTGTGTACACTACCATTAAAAAGTTTGGGGTCACTTAGAAATGTCCTTGTTTTTGAAAGAAAAGCAATTTATTTTCAATTAAAATAACATCAAATTGATCAGAAATACAGTGTAGACATTGTTAATGTTGTAAATTACTATTGTACCTGGAAATGTCCGATTTTTTCTGGAATATCTACATAGGCATACAGAGGGCCCATTATCAGCAACCATCACTCCTGTATTCCAATGGCACGTTGTGTTAGCTATTCCAAGTTTATAATTTTAAAAGGCTAATTGATCATTAGAAAACCCTTTGCAATTATGTTAGCAAAGCTGAAAACTGTTGTGCAGATTAAAGAAGCAATAAACTGGCCTTCTTTAGACTAGTTGAGTATCTGGAGCATCAGCATTTGTGGGTTTCGATTACAGGCTCAAAATGTCCAGAAACAAAGACTGAAACTCGACAGTCTATTCTTGTTCAGAGCAATATGAAGGCTATTCCATGCGAGAAATTGCCAAGAAACTGACGATCTCATACAAAGCTGTGTACTACTACCTTAACATAACAGCTCAAACTGGAACTAACCAGAATATAAAGAGGAGTGGGAGGCCCGGTGCACAACGAGCAAGAGGACAAGAACATCAGTGTCAAGTTTGAGAAACAGACTCCTCACAAGTCAAACACCAGTCTCAATGTCAACAGTGAAGAGGCGACTCTGGGATGCTGGCCTTGCACTCAAATAATAAATGTGCATGTGTATTGGCGTGAAAAAAGCAGATAGGCAGGACGATAGGCAGAGCTCGCTCCTTGCTATGGACATCACAAGTAATTTGTCGCATTTTGGTAGTTACGTTTTAATAAATTTGCCTACAATAATAACAATGATAAAACAAATGATGAATACGAAAACATTTATAAATGAATGTTCCAAAATTTTATCCTACCTGAATAGCGAAATGCACAGTAGCCTGCATTTGGCTGCACAAACATTCTTCTCATCTTTGTCCACTACAATATGAAAACATTCCCCTTGTAGCAGGGCTCCAGACTAACATTTTCCCCTGGTGGCACGACGTTTTTAAGTTTTTGGCACCAGCCCATGATTTGGTTGCACCAATATTTTTTCACGTCTTCACGCCTGACCTCAGATCTCACCACACGCCACTGATTCATAGTACATTTGAACAGCATTTTAATCATACAGACACAACCATATTTTTGACCCTTCATATTTTGAGAATCTGCACATGTGGGTTTTTAGCCTGCAATGTTTGGTTCCTAAGCCAGATCTTGTATTTTTCATGATCTGAAAAGCAAAACGTATCCTAGATCAGCACTCAGTCTTGGATACCTTGGAAATATGGGCCCAGAAATATGTAGAATACTGTATAGAGAGGATGGGTGAAGCGATGGCGAATATCCCAGTTACCAGTATGTCCCTGGGTTAGTTATGTCTAAGAAGACTAAAACAGAAGCATGGAGTTCCTGATTGTCCATACTGCTATGGCTATATTCCGAAAAATGTAAATGTAAGAGAGCTTCCCAGGTGGTGCAAAGGATGAAAGACCTGTCTTGGGAACCAAACAGTGCAGGGTCAAACCAAGATGTGCATATGTCAACATATAAAGTTGTAAAAAATATGGCTGTGTTTGTATGATTTAAAAGCTGTTTAAATGTTCTATGAATGAAATAATGTGCAGTTTGGTAACAAATGAATGGTAAAACATATGGTTGTGTTTGTATGATTAAATGCTTTTCAGTATCATATGAATGAAATTAAAATGCCATGTGTATCTTTCACACCTTGTAGAGGGACTACAATACAGTCCTCAAATGTGAATTGCCATTCAATCTGGAGAGAAACATAATGGGGATGTATTCCAATCTGCTTTAAGGAGCTACAAATTTGCATGCTGAGAATGTTAGGTAAATCATATTAGGTAAAACATTTTCTAAATGTTCTAGAAATGTTTGGAGGACCTCCATAACAAGTAAAATGTATATTACGTGAACATCAATGGAATATTATGTTAAACCTGAAACAAAAATTATATGAATGTCATAAAAACGTACTTATTTGGAAATTGTGGAACAGTATGCAACATTGTGGGAATGTTCTGTGCAACCTTTCTCAATATCACAACAATATTATTGCAACATTAAGGGAATGTCCTGTGCAAGCTACCTTAAACATTGTATGAATGTAACAGCATATTTTGTGTTACATTGTACATTGTGCTATTACATTACCTGGAAACCTAATGAACTTTTTTTAGAATATTCTGTGGTGGTTGTTATAGAGGATATTTAATTTAAAACATAAAAAAATTAATTGTCGTCAAAAACATTCTTTGATAAAACGTTAACTACAATCTTAGCTAATGTTCTGGAAATGTTCCCGGTTTGCTGGCTGGAGTCTATGCAAACATTGAGATGTGTTTAAACAGTGTTTTTAATTCCTCTTATGCTTTGTGTGTTGATGCAAGCACTGCAGGGGGATTCCATTATGATATTGTGTATGAGTGTGTGCTAAGAGTGCGGGATAAGGTACAGTGTGTGTAAATAGGAAAGTGGAGACCAGATAAAGAGAAAGAAGAAGAGGACGGAGGGGGAGCAGGGTCAAACAGTACACCAACAAAGGCTACGTTTCACTTTCATGTGCATGCAATAATGTATTGCATGTTTCTCTGTGTTGACATTGCACACATGTACAGTACATAGCTGTGTCCTACCTTCGTAGGGGAGATGTGTGCATGGGAGACGTATCCGTGGGCATTCTCTATTCGGGACAGTTCTTCTCTGCTACCTGGACCAGCTCTGGCGTCCCTCCTCCCTCACCTCCTTTTTCCGCTCCATTCCCCCTATCTCCCCATCCCCTCCCCCCCACACCTCCCCCCCGCCTCTTCCTCTCTTCCTACCATTTTCTAGAATACATACAGATGCCACGCTGTGGGCTGGTACCGTGTTAAACAACACCAAATCAATCTTTCAATATGTGGCAGGAACCAGAGATTTACCCTTTAAAATTAATGTTATTGGAAAAGCAACACCACACACACACACACACACAAACAAGAAACTATGTGCCAGGATCTCAAGCCCTTTTATTACCTACCCAAACAAACTTGGCTGGCTGTATCAATTACAGCTTGGATAGCTTCCTGCTATAAAAGTTAATGTGATGATAATGGAGCTCTAATGGCTATTAACAGGGATTTCAGCATTAGGGTGGGCTAGTGTTGTACAGAGAAGGCACGGAAGGGGGAGAACCATTAGTGTTGTATTAGCTGTTGACTGCTCCTGCCATAGAAAGCACATACTGATGGATAAAGCAAGGGGATCATTTGGAGAAAGATTAGATCAATCACTATGACCAAACAATACCATATTGTTAGGCAACTCCTACATTAATGGTGCCATGTTTATTACCACCATTTTCCTGAAGTCATTATCATGAGCCATCCTGCATTCATTTGTTTTTGTGCCCACAGCAGTTCATATAACAGCTCTATAGGGAATCAGGAAACATTAATGACCTCGTGAGACTTCTGTGTTGATCATGTCATTCATTAGAAAAGTGGGAGGTCCCGGTGCACAACTGAGCAAGAGAACAAGTACATTTATAGTGTCTAGTTTGAGAAACAGACGGCTCACAAGTTCTCAACTGCAGCTAGGGCTGGGCGAAAATCAATATCATAATTATCGAGGTAATTAGTTCCCTCAATAACTATATAAAAACATTTAGATTCATTTTTGATAATGTCGATATAGAATAATTAGGTACAGCAGTCCATTTCACCTCTGTGACGCAGCAGGAATGTGCAGAGAAGTGACAATATGCACGTGAGAGGTATACGCCCACTAAAAACCACTTAGCACTCGAGTAATGGAGTAGCCACTATTACCACGAAAAATGAGTGATGTAGGCGAAAACAGGGCTGTGATAGCCATGGAGAAGGGAGCAGCTTCCAACAAGAAATCATGATAAAAAGGGTTAAACTGTTTCATTAATTTGAAAGTGGTTTGGCTTTTTGAAGTCCTACACAAGAGCAGAGCAATGTTCGGGGATATTGTGCCATACAACGTGCCTACGAAGTCTGGTAATACGAAACAACCTTTTTCAACATCCAAATCACTCTTAGGAACATGCAGGAGGTTTGATTTTGCACCACGGTATTGATAAACGCCCCTCGAGTACCAGCCAATTCTAGGGATGTTTGCCCGAAGCAGTTCAACACTGACAGCGTTTTATGCCCTACAACAAACATAGAAAAGACATCACAAATGCTATTATACATTGCATTGCTAAGGACATGCTACTGTCAGGCCCCTCTGCATTGCAGGGGCGGTTCCTCCTGCAGGCAGAGGAGGGTCGTTAGTGATTGGAGCCACCGGGCTTAGGGTATTTACACGTGCTCACTAACCACTCGTCTCTCTCTCTCTGCCCTCAGGTATGATCCTGTTTTGTTTGTTCCTTTGTAGTTTTACGTAGTTTTCACTCGGTCATATTCCACACACACAGATCACGCATCCCTGCACTTTACATTCACCCTACATTATGATACTTTCACACCTCATTCCTTTTCTTTGTTTAAAGTTAATAGTTTTTGTTTATAATAAAAAAACCTTTTTGATTGGCCTATACTGTTGTTCGTGTCCCCTCATTTTTGCCACAGGCTATGAGCCGGCCTGTGACACTACCAATTAGCACCGTCGAAAAGGTGGTCTTGACCCACAGGTACGTGCTCCCTGGCTGAAAACATGGAACAATTTCCTTTAAGTATAATTTTTATGTGTAGCTCACATAATAAAAAAAAAGTAAACTTTATTTAACTAGGCAAGACAGTTAAGAACAACTTCTTATTTACAATGACGGTGTCACGTTCCTGACCTGTGTTTTCCTTTGTTATGTATTGGTTTTAGTTGGTCAGGGCGTGAGTTGGTTGGGTTGGTCTAGGTTTGTTTTCTATGTTGGGATTTTTGTGTTTGGCCTGGTATGATTCTCAATCAGAGACAGGTGTGTATCGTTTGTCCCTGATTGAGAGTCATACTAGGCAGCCAGGGTTTCACTGGTGTTTTGTGGGTGTTTGTTTCCTGTGTCAGTGTTTGGGCCCACACAGGAACTGTTTTCAGGTTAGTCCACGTTTGTAAGTTTCGTAATTTGTAGTGTTTGTTGTTTTGTTCATTAAAGCATGAATACCTACTACTCCGCATCTTGGTCCAATCCATGCTCCTCCTCGTCTGAGGAGGAGAACGACTACGACAACCTTAACAGAAACACCACCAAAACATATCAAGCGGAGTGGAGAAGGAAGCAGGAACAACAAACAATGGGGAAAAGAGGAATGGACTTGGGAGGAGATCCTGGACGGTAAAGGACCCTGGGCAGAGCCAGTGGAGTGTCACCGCCCAAAGCGGAGCTGGAGGCAGCGAAAGCGGAGAGGAGGTTGTATGAGGCTAAGCAAGGCAGAGCGGCTGGAACCCGAGAGGCTCACCCAAAAATTTTCTTGGGGGGGCTAAAGGGGAGTGTGGCGAAGCCGGGTTGGTACCTGAGCCAACTCCCCGGGCTTACCGTGGAGTGAAGGCGTTGTACTGGTCAGACACCGTGTTTATGCGGTAAAGCGCACGGTGTCCCCAGTACGCGTGCTTAGCCCAGTGCGGGCTATTCCACCTTGCCGCACTGGGAGGGCTAGGTTGGGCATCGAGCCGGATGTCATGAAGCCGGCCCAACGTATCTGGCCTCCAGTACGTCTCCTCGGGCCGGCGTACATGCCACCGCCTTACAGGTGGTGTCCCCGGTTCGCCTGCATAGCCCAGTGCGGGTTATTCCACCTCGCCGCACTGGCAGGGCTACGGGGACATTCAACCTGGTAGGTTGGGGAGGCTGTTGCTCAAGAGCGCGTGTCCTCCTTCACGGTCCGGTATATCCGGCGCCACCTTCCCACCCCAGACTCAGTACCACCAGTGCCTACCACGCACCAGCTTCCAGTGTGTTTCCAGAGCCCTGTTCCTCCTCCACGCACTCTCCCTGTGGTGCATGTCTCCAGCCTGTGCCTCCAGTTCCGGCACCACGCACCAGGCCTACTGTGCGCCTCAGCAGGTCAGAGTCGGCCGTCTGCCAACGCCGCTGCACTGCTTGCCTGCTCAGCGCTGTCCCGAACTGTCTGCCTTCCCCAGCGCTGTCTGAACTGCCTGCCTGCCCAGCGTGGTCTGAACTGTCTGCTGCCCAGCGCTGCCCGTCTGTCCCGAGCCTTCAGAGCCGTCCAGCCAGGACCAGCCAGTGCCGTTCAGCCAGGACCAGCCAGAGCCGTCCGCCAGGACCAGCCAGTCCAGCAGCCAGCCAGAGCCGCCAGCCAGATCAGCCAGAGCCGTCCAGCCAGGATCAGCCAGAGCCGTCCATGCCAGGAGCCCCAGAGCCGTCCAGCCAGGATCAGCCAGAGCCGTCCAGCCAGGACCTGCCAGTAGTCCCTCGGCCAGACCTGCAAGAGTCCCTCGGCCAGGACCTGCCAGAGTCCCTCGGGCCAGGACCTGCCAAGTCCCTCGGCCAGACCTGCCAGATTCCCTCGCCAGGACCTGCCAGAGTCCCCTGGCCAGGACCTGCCAGAGTCCCTCGCCAGGACTGCCAGAGTCCCTCGGCCCGGAGCTGCCAGTCCCTCAGCCCGGAGCTGCCGCCCTTATCCGGTGCTGCCCCTCATTTAGGGTGTTTAGTTGGAGGGTGGTCATTGGGAGGGGGATACGGAAGCGGAGAGTGACTATGGTGGGGTGGGGACCTCGCCCAGCGCCAAGAGCCGCCACCGTGGACAGACGCCCACCCAGACCCTCCCCTAGACTTTGTGCTGGTGCGCCCGGAGTTCGCACCTTAAGGGGGGGGGTTCTGTCACGTTCCTGACCTGTTTTCCTTTGTTATGTATTGTTTTAGTTGGTCAGGGCGGTGAGTTGGGTGGGTTGGTCTGGGTTTGTTTTTCTATGTTGGGATTTTTGTGTTTGGCCTGGTATGATTCTCAATCAGAGACAGGTGTGTATCGTTGTCCCTGATTGAGAGTCATACTAAGGCAGCCAGGGTTTCACTGGTGTTTTGTGGGTGTTTGTTTCCTGTGTCAGTGTTTGGGCCACACAGGACTGTTTTCAGGTTATCACGTTTGTAGAGTTTCGTAATTTGTAGTGGTTTGTTGTTTGTTCATTAAAGCATGAATACCTACTACTCCGCATCTTGGTCCAATCCATGCTCCTCCTCCTCTGAGGAGGAGAACGACTACGACAACCTTAACAGACGGTCTATTGGGGACAGTGGTTTTAACTGCCTTGTTCAGGGGTAGAACGACAGATTTTTACCTTTTCAGCTCGGGGATTCAATCTAACAATCTTTCGGTTACTGGCCCAATGCTCTAACACGTTTTGTTCAGGGATTCTTGAGTTTGAAGCAGACATGCACCTTTTAAACATTTGATTAATATCGTGATAATTATCATTATCGAATGAAAAAATATAAATATCGTGCTAATTTATTTGCCTTATCGCCCAGCCCTACTGGCAGCTTCATTAATATACCCGCAAAACACCAGTCTCAACATCAACAGTGAAGCTGCCAGTTGAGGACTTGTGAGGTGTCTGCTTATCAAACTAGACACTAATGTACTTGTCCTCTTGATCAGTTTGTGCACCGGGGCCTCCCACTCTTTCTATTCTGGTTAGAGCCAGTTTGCGCTGCTCTGTCAGGGAGTAGTACACAACAATGTACGAGATCTTCTTTTCTCTGCAATTTCTCGCATGGACTAGCCTTCATTTCTCAGAACAAGAATAGAATGACGGGTTTCAGAAGAAAGATCTTTGTTTCTGCCATTTTGAGCCTGTGACACATCTGTGATCGAGGAAATCAACCCAAAGCATGAAGAGAGGGATGGCAACCAGAATGATGACCCCAAGAGTGATGGGAAGAAATACAGAAGTGATGCAGAATGTTCAGATGGTGATGACAGTAAAAGTGCCAAACACACCAAAAGAAGACAGACAAAGAGAAAAATGAAACGACGGAAGCACTCCTGACCGAGAAAAAGTAACAGTATGATGATGATGAGGTTTCACTGGATGAAACAAAGGATGGACATAAAAATATGCTTGTTGGCGAAGGTCGCTACAAATACTGTCAGAATGATCAACCAGCAAATGTCAAAGTTCAGAACGACCTGGCAGGTGATATAGACTGGTCAGAGAGTGACTACAGCGAGATTGAGGAAATAATCACTGAGGACATGAGTGAAGAATTAAAGGAAACGATGAGGAGGAGAGGTTGAAGAAAAGGCAGATATTGAGAGTGATGAGAGAACAGGAAGAAATGTGATAAGAAGTGAATGTGATGATGATAAGAGTGGGAAACCAAACATGAAGAAAGGCATGGTTGACAAAGACAATACGGACAACAACATTGAGAAAGACAAACAACCCAAAGCAACAAAAAGAGAGAGGAGGGCAAGAGAAAAGAGGGTCAAAGCCAAGACACAGAGACATACAAAAAAAATGGAGCGACAGAATCTGACGAGCTCACTTTGGCTCCTGGAAAGGGGTCAGATAGCAATGACAGTGAGAGTGTCAAATCCAACCAGAGAAAGAAAAAGGATGACCAAAAGGACAAAGGACAGTTAGAGAGTCAGGAGGACAGGGTACTTGCTGGAGCAGAGGAGAGACTTAGCATCCTCAGGAAGACCAATCGGAAACGTGCAAAGGTAAAAAATACAGTTGTTTGCATCATATGTAAATTATCACTGATCTGTCATAAATGTAGTGAACTCCACTGATATCAATGACACTTACCTTTTCACCCTTTGTCATCTCTTTCAGATTTTTCCATTTTCGCAGCGGCAACGGTTAAGACCAGGGCCCAGGCGAGGATCAACTAGCAATTGAAGGAAAGACTAACGACACTCAGACAGACCAGGCACCAAAGGTCAAAGGTGAAAAGGACCAGGACATTGACTGGTCGAGGAGTGACAGTGAGACTGAGGAAATTACAGCCGATTTTGAGATTGATGAGGAAACAGACCAACCAGCAACGTGCGGAGGTAAGAAGGCAGTCAGTGGAATTACAATGAGGAGTGCTGATCTTGTTTGACAGCATGTGAAAATCATCACTATATTTTATAATTGTAGGAAACTCCGTGATATCATTAACACTTACCTTTTCACCCACATTTTCACACACATTTTTTTTTCAAATGTCAGACTACTCCATCTCTGTTGCTGAGGAGGTTAAGACTCAGGACCCTGACAAGAATCAACCAGCACAGCTACAAGGTAAAAAGGGGCTAGACAGAGAATAAATGTGTATATGAGGGTAGCTTCAACACTTTCACTTACACTGTCTGTATACCACCTCCCTCTCCTCCATCTCTTGGCTGGTGCTGAGGTCAAACAGACCCAGTGCAAAGTCATCTTAGTTTACAGTCTTTTTGTACATTGAAAGTGTTATACAACTGCACCCCCCCCCCCCCCCGTTGGTATTAATATCCTTAATTTTCCTATTTCTTGTTAGATGTCTCCTTGGTTGCTGCCTGAGTCAAAGACTCTGAACCCTCAGGAGGACCAGCCAGCAAAGTGTAAAGGTAAAGACCAAAGCCCGGTTTCCCGATAGCGATGGAACTGAAGCTTACTAGTGTTTAAGTGATGCAGCTTTCTTATAACGGCCGAGATGTCACATGCGTTTCCCCAAACACCACGCAGAGAGAACGTTCACTAAGTGCATCGTTGGAGTAGGTGTCGATACTGATTGAAAAAGGCGGGCTGCTCTGGGATCAGATTTCTCCATTCAAATCTTACCTTAACATTAGAATTATTCCACAATACTGATGACGGCACTCCTAGAGAGCTATTACCACCTTATGGCTACAAAATATTGAGGCGACTTATTCTGATGCTTACCCTATAATAATGCACTAAATCACAGATCCATTTGGCACATGTAGTTAAACATCATGAAATATGTATTGAGGCAAAAATTACAACCGTGTAGTCTACAAATAGAAGTCAATTGACTGAAGATTAATGATTTCAATATGATTGAAATACAGGCCTATGTAGCCTACTGAACTTCGCTTGCTGATTGCCAAGACATTGGCAACTATTGGAGTACTTCTCCTGTCTTATCCAGTGTCCTGTGTGAATTTAAGTATGCTCTCTCCAATTCTCTCCTTCTCTCTTTCTTTCTCTCTCTCGGAGAACCTGAGCCCTAGGACCATACGTCAGGACTACCGGGCATGATGACTCCTTGCTGTCCCCAGTCCACCTGGCCTTGCTGCTGTTCCAGTTTCAATTGTTCTGCCGGCGGTTATGGAACCCTACCTGTCCCAGACCTGCTGCTTTCAACTCTTAATGATCGGATATGAAAAGCCAACTGACATTTATTCCTGATTATTATTTGACCATGCTTGTCATTTATGAACATTTTGAAAATCTTGGCTCTCTCTAATTCTCTCCTTCTCCTTTCTTTCTCTCTCTCGGAGGACCTGAGCCCTAGGACCATACTTCAGGACTACCGGGCATGATGACTCCTGCTGTCCCCAGTCC